>NC_060179.1:58861057-59193557 GCF_021184085.1 Oncorhynchus gorbuscha | reverse complement strand
TGGTTGGTGTTGGCGCCCAGTGAGGCAGCCACGGTGTTTGGTTACTGCTCGTGTGTTTACTGTATTTGTTAGTTAACTTGTAGAATGCGGCAAAACATTTCATCAATTTTGTACATTATATGATGTATGTAAACTTTGTGTAAATTCCTCTGTTTCTACATGTCTATTGCAAGCGGCACCATATCAGTAAGTCAAATTCTGAGTATTTGTAAATGTACTTGGTGATTCTGATCAACATTCTGCATCACTCGAATGTTTATTTTCTGATGAATTTTCTATTTTCTGACAAACACACACACACACTGAAAAATTCCCATGACATTGTCTATTGGGGTACAGAGATAAGTCAGACATCAGTTAGTAGGTGGTGGCCACCAATTTCACTGTAAATTCACGCAACACATCTTGAAAGGCTGTATCATATAATTTGACCACATCAGTGCATTTGTTATTCTAATAATCCATATAAGGTGCCGTAATTTGTTAAATTGGAGGCACGTGTGAAATACTATATAAGATACTGGAAAATCAAACGAGAGATGGCTGATCTTGCTCTGTTGAATGATTTGGCATGAGCTGCATTTTGCAGAGAACATGTTTTTAGAGACAGGTGGGACTGTTTTGCAGAAAGTAGATTGCCTCATCAGATATCGTTTTACAAAACCAATCGCGTAGGATTTAATACCTACTTTAGAAAGGCAAACACATGCTATTCCGGTACACATCCAAGTGCTATCCACCCTCTTGTTTTTGGCAACGGGTACTTTTCAGTGGGCATCTCACAGGCCTCGATGAGTCAATGTTTTAGATGTAATCATTAGCAAAGTGACCAGTAACATACAATTTCCATCACACAAAAGGTTGAAGTCTGTCGAGGTTTCTTTGGCATCAGGGTTCAAAATACGAATGGAGCAACAGACATCGCCATAAAAGGACCATCCCAAAACTAGTTCAACTATGTGAACAGAAAACGCTTCCATTCACTTAAAGTTGCAATATATAAGATTGCTCCACCATTTCCTGGTTGATAAAATTACACTGCTCAAAAAAATTAACGGAACACTAGAATAACACATCCTAGATCTGAATGAATGAAATTTTCTTATGGAATACTTTTTTCTTTACGTAGTTGAATGTGCTGACAACATAATCACACAAAAATGATCAATGCAAATCAAATTTATCAACCCATGGAGGTCTGGATTTGGAGTGACACTCAAAATTAATGTGGAAAACCACACTACAGGCTGATCCAACTTTGATGTAATGTCCTTAAAACAAGTCAAAATGAGGCTCAGTAGTGTGTGTGGCCTCCACGTGCCTGTATGACCTCCCTACAATGCCTGGGCATGCTCCTGATGAGGTGGCGGATGGTCTCCTGAGGGATCTCCTCCCGGCCTTGGACTAAAGCATCCGCCAACTCCTGGACAGTCTGTGGTGCAACGTGGCGTTGGTGGATGGAGCGAGACATGATGTCCCAGATGTGCTCAATTGGATTCAGGTCTGGGGAACGGGCAGGCCAGTCCATAGCATCAATGCCTTCCTCTTGCAGGAACTGCTGATACACTCCAGCCACATGAGGTCTAGCATTGTCTTGCATTAGGAGGAACCCAGGGCCAACCGCACCAGCATATGGTCTCACAAGGGGTCTGAGGATCTCATCTCGGTATCTAATGGCAGTCGAGCTACCTCCTGCGAGCTCATGGAGGGCTGTGCGGCCCCCCAAAGAAATGCCACCCCACACCATGACTGACCCACCGCCAAACTGGTCATGCTGGAGGATGTTGCAGGCAGCAGAACGTTCTCCATGGCGTCTCCAGACTCTGTCACGTCTGTCACATGTGCTCAGTGTGAACCTGCTTTCATCTGTGAAGAGCACAGGGCGCCAGTGATGAATTTGCCAATCTTGGTGTTCTCTGGCAAATGCCAAACGTCCTGCACGGTGTTGGGCTGTGAGCACAACCCCCACCTGTGGATGTCGGGCCCTCATATCACCCTCATGGAGTCTGTTTTTGACCGTTTGAGCAGACACATGCACATTTGTGGCCTGCTGGAGGTAATTCTGCAGGGCTCTGGCAGTGCTCCTCCTGCTCCTCCTTGCACAAAGGCGGAGGTAGCGGTCCTGCTGCTGGGTTGTTGCCCTCCTACGGCCTCCTCCACGTCTCCTGATGTACTAGCCTGTCTCCTGGTAGCGCCTCCATGCACTGGAAACTACGCACGCTGACAGACACAGCAAACCTTCTTGCCACAGCTCGCATTGATGTGCCATCCTGGATGAGCTGCACTACCTGAGCCACTTGTGTGGGTTGTAGACTCCGTCTCACGCTACCACTAGAGTGAAAGCACCAAGAGCGTCTGCTAAATGACTTAAATGTAATGTAAATGTAAAAGTGACCAAAACATCAGCCAGGAAGCTGAGAAGTGGTCTGTGGTCACCACCTGCAGAACCACTTCTTTATTGGGGTCTTGCTAATTGCCTATAATTTCCACCTGTTGTCTATTCCATTTGCACAACAGCATGTGAAATTTATTGTCAATCAGTGTTGCTTCCTAAGTGGACAGTTTGATTTCACAGAAGTGTGATTGACTTGGAGTTACATTGTGTTGTTTAAGTGTTCCCTTTATTTTTTTGAGCAGTGTATAATACTTCGCCTAATTTCAGGTTATGTGACAAAACAAGGACTCGGTGTGTAGAGATTTGATTCTGATGATTCTGTGCTTCCAAATTTGTAGCAACAGTTTGGGGAAGGACCTTTCCTGTTTCAGCATGACAATGGTCCATACAGAAATGGTTTGTCAAGATTGGTGCAGAAAAGATTGACTGGCCTGCACAGAGCCCTGAACTCAACCCAATCAACCCCACCTTTGGGATGAATTGGAAGGCCGACTGCGAGTCGGGCCTAATCACCCAACATCGGTGCCCAAAATCACTAATGCTCTTGTGGGTGAATGGAAGCAAGTCTCCTCAGCAATGTTGAAACATCTAGTAGAACACCTTCCCAGAGGAGTGGAGGCTGTTAAAGCAGCAATGGGGGGACCAACTCCATATTTATGGAATGAGATGTTCGACGAGCAGGTGTCGCGAGCACTGAGGCTAAGAACAATTGGTATTTATCCATGGTTTTCTACTACCAGTGTGTGTTTGACGCTCATAAGATTGTTTGATATATCACACTTTTCTATGCGTGCAAACATTTAAATTTCCGTTCCTAAGTATTATTTTAGAATAGTTTCTACGGAATATTGATAAATTGTTGGCCTGCTATCATCTGGTATAAACATACTATTTCCCATGTGATAAGAACTCCACTAAATAGTTCAGTGGGAAATTACGGCAAATTAGAGCAATGGCATTTTTCTCAACCATTCTGATGACAGCATGTATTTGGATAGGGAAACCTGCCAATGAAAACAGGGACAGCCTTGGACATTTACTATCTCATAACACTCAGTCTTACAGAATATTATACTGTTCAAATTAATGAGAGCGCAGGGACTGAACATCAGGCAATAACAAAACCTCCATTTGCATCTAATATTATAGCTAATAAACATCAGACAGATAGACTTCCCCCTGAAGATTACAGGAACTGAGAAAAGACATGAGATGAACTAGGTACTGAAAAGTGTCCATCTCAAGTGCTCCTTAAAATGGTCCTAAATTCATGGCATTATCCATATCCCCTCATCCATCTCACAGTCTTAGAAAAAAATGTGCTACCTACAACCTAAAAGGGTTATTCAGCTGTCTCTATAGGAGAACTGTTTGAGGAACCTTTTTTGTTCCAGGTAGAACCCTTTTGGTTTCAGGTAGAACCATTTTCGTTCCATAGAGGGATCTACATGGAACCCAAAAGAGTTCTACATGGAACCAAAAAGGGTTCTTCTATGGGGACATCCGCAGAACCCTTTTTGAACCATTTTTTCGAAACTCCTCTCACTGTCAACTGCGTTTATTTTCAGCAAACTTAACGTGTAAATATTTGTATGAACATAACAAGACTCAACAACTGGGACATAAACTGAACAAGTTCCACAGACATGTGACTAACAGAAATGGAATAATGTGTCCCTGAACAAAGGGGGGGTCAAAATCAAAAGTAACTGTCAGTATCTGGTGTGGCCACCAGCTGCATTAAGTACTGCAGTGCATCTCCTCCTCATGGACTGCACCAGATTTGCCCATTCTTTCTGTGAGCTGTTACCCCACTAATCCACCAAGGCACCTGCAAGTTCCCGGATATTTCTGGGGGGAATGGCCCTAGACCTCACTCTCCGATCCAAACGGTCCCAGACGTGCTCAATAGGATTGAGATCCGGACTCTTCGCTGGCCATGGCAGAACACTGATATTCCTGTCTTGCAGGAAATCACGTACAGAATTAGTAGTAAGGCTGGTGGAATTGTCATGCTTGAGGGTCATGTCAGGATGAGCCTGCAGGAAGGGTACCTTGTAAGTCGCTCTGGATAAGAGCGTCTGCTAAATGACTTAAATGTAAATGTAAATGTAAATGAGGCTGTCTTCCCTGTAACGCACAGCATTGAGATTAACTGCAATGACAACATACTAAGTCCGATGGCACACCGCCCCAGACCATGACGGACCCTCCAACTCCGGACCCATTACATCGAGTACAGGCCTCGGTGTAACGCTCAATCCTTCGACAATAAACTAGAATCCGACCCTCACCCCTGTTGCGACAAAAGCGCGACTCGTCAGTGAAGAACACTTTTTGTTTGTGCCCATAGGCGACACTGATGCCGGTGATGTCTGGTGAGGTCTACGGGCCTACAAGCCCTCAGTCCAGCCTCTCTCAGCCTATTGCTGAAAGTCTGAGCACTGATGGAGGGATTGTGCATTCCTGGTGTAACTTGGGCAGTTGTTGTTGCCATCCTGTACCTGTCCCGCAGGTGTGATGTTCGGATGTACCAATCCTGTGCAGGTGTTGTTACACGTGTTCTGCCACTGCGAGGACGATCAGCTCTCCATCCTGTCTCCCTGTAGCGCCGTCTTAGGCGTCACACAGTACGGACATTGCAATTTATTGCCCTGGCCACAACTGCAGTCCTCATGCCTCCTTGCAGCATGCCTAAGGCACGTTCACGCAGATGAGCAGGGACTCTGGGCATCTTTCATTTGGTGTTTTTCAGAGTCAGTAGAAAGGCCTCTTTAGTGTCCTATATTTTCATAACTCTGACCTTAATTGCCTACCGTCTGTAAGCTGTTAGTGTCTTAACGACCGTTCCACAGGTGCATGTTCATTCATTGTTTATGGTTCATTGAACAAGCATGGGAAACAGTGTTTAAACCCTTTACAATGAAAATCTGTGAAGTTATTTGGATTTTTGCAAATGATCTTTGAAAGACAGGGACGTTTCTTTTTTTTGCTGAGTTTATGAGTGCACTACCCATTCCTGGCAGCTTTCCTTTGGTCTTTTACAGGCTGCTTGTTCTGATATTTGCAAGTGTGTTGACCAGCCAGGGTGAGGTATTGTTACCCGCACAGGAATACTGTCAGGGAACCCATAAGCTCCTCTATTAAACATGATTACAGTAGGAACACTCTGTACCTAAACACACCAGACATGGGTTTCTAACAGAACACTAACTGGATCTATAGGTTATGTTCATTTTCCCCCTGCTGGTCTTTTTAGGTTCGTTCCCCTTTTTTCTCTCTCCCTTCCTCTCTCTCTTCTCTCTATCGTTCCGTTCCTGCTCCCAGCTGTTCCTATTCCCCTAATCAATCATTTAGTCTTCCCACACCTGTTCCCAATCCTTTTCCCTGATTAGAGTCCCTATTTCTCTCCTTGTTTTCCGTTCCTGCCCTGTCGGATCCTTGTCTATTGTTCACCGTGCTGTGTCTATGTATCGCCCTGTCGTGTCGTGTTTCCCTCAGATGCTGCGTGGTGAGCAGGTGTCTGAGTCTGCTACGTTCAAGTGCCTTCCCGAGGCAACCTGCAGTTCTTGATCAAGTCTCCAGTTTGTTCTCATCATTACGAGTAGAATTATGCCTTTTGATTGTAAAGTTACTTTACTGGATTAAAAACTCTGTTTTCGCCAAGTCGCTTTTGGGTCCTCATTCACCTGCATAACAGAAGGATCCGACCAAAGAATGGACCCAGCGACTACAGATGCTCGTAACACTGCCGTCGAGATCCAAGGAGCCATGCTCGGCAGACACGAGCAGGAATTGTCTGCTGCTCGCCATGCCGTGGAGAACCTGGCCGCTCAGGTTTCCGACCTCTCTGGACAGTTCCAGAGTCTTCGTCTCGTGCCACCTGTTACTTCCTGGCCTGCCGAGCCTCCGGAACCTAGGGTTAATAACCCACCTTGCTACTCCGGGCAGCCCACGGAGTGCCGCTCCTTTCTCACCCAGTGTGATATTGTGTTCTCTCTCCAACCCAACACATACTCTAGCGAGAGAGCTCGGGTTGCTTACGTCATTTCACTCCTTACTGGCTTCCTTCGTCTGCTACCGGGTTATCTCCGTTTCAGAGTAGTCTGGGTTACCAGCCTCCTCTGTTCTCATCCCAGCTTGCCGAGTCCAGCGTTCCCTCCGCTCAAGCGTTTGTCCAACGTTGTGAGCGCACCTGGAGGAGGGGGAGGTCTGCACTTTGCCGTTACAGGGCACAGACTGTGAGAGCCGCCAATAAACGCAGGATTAAGAGTCCTAGGTATTGTTGCGGCCAGAGAGTGTGGCTTTCCACTCGCAACCTTCCTCTTACGACAGCTTCTCGTAAGTTGACTCCGCGGTTCATTGGTCCGTTCCGTGTCTCCCAGGTCGCCAATCCTGTCGCTGTGCGACTGCTTCTTCCGCGACATCTTCGTCGCGTCCATCCTGTCTTCCATGTCTCCTGTGTCAAGCCCTTTCTTCGCACCCCCGTTCGTCTTCCCTCCCCCTCCCGTCCTTGTCGAGAGCGCACCTATTTACAAGGTACGTAGGATCATGGACATGCGTTCTCGGGGACGGGGTCACCAATACTTAGTGGATTGGGAGGGTTACGGTCCTGAGGAGAGGAGTTGGGTTCCGTCTCGGGACGTGCTGGACCGTTCACTTATTGATGATTTCCTCCGTTGCCGCCAGGATTCCTCCTCGAGTGCGCCAGGAGGCGCTCGGTGAGTGGGGGTACTGTCATGTTTTGTCTTAGATTGTCTTGTCATTTTGCTTTTCCCTCTGTTCATTTTCCCCTGCTGGTCTTTTTAGGTTCGTTCCCCTTTTTCTCTCTCCCTTCCTCTCTCTCTTCTCTCTATCGTTCCGTTCCTGCTCCCAGCTGTTCCTATTCCCCTAATCAATCATTTAGTCTTCCCACACCTGTTCCCGATCCTTTTCCCTGATTAGAGTCCCTATTTCTCTCCTTGTTTTCCGTTCCTGCCCTGTCGGATCCTTGTCTATTGTTCACCGTGCTGTGTCTATGTATCGCCCTGTCGTGTCGTGTTTCCCTCAGATGCTGCGTGGTGAGCAGGTGTCTGAGTCTGCTACGTTCAAGTGCCTTCCCGAGGCAACCTGCAGTTCTTGATCAAGTCTCCAGTCTGTTCTCGTCATTACGAGTAGAATTATGCCTTTTGATTGTAAAGTTACTTTACTGGATTAAAAACTCTGTTTTCGCCAAGTCGCTTTTGGGTCCTCATTCACCTGCATAACAACAACAACCTCTTCCTCAACAAGACAAAGGAGCTAGACTACAGGAAACAGAGGGCCGAGCATGCCCCCATTCACATCAACGGGCTCAAGTTCAAATTCCTCGGCGTACAAATCACTAGGCATCTATCATGGTCCAAACATACCAACACAGTCGTGAAAAGGGCACAACAATGCCTCATCCCTCTAAAGGCTGAAAATATTTGTCATGGTCCTCAACAAGTACTACAGCTGCACCATTGAGAGCATCTTGACTGGCTGCATCACCGCTTGGTATGGCAACTGCTCAGCATCCGAATGCAAGGCTCTACAGAGGGTAGTGAGTAAGGCCCAGTAACAGGCGGTGTCAGAGTAAAGCCCTAAAATTGTCAAAAGACTTCAGCCACCCGAGTCATAGACCATTCTCTCTGCTACCGCACGGCAAGTGGCAACGATACACCGAGTATGGAACCAACAGGAACCTGAACAGCTTCTACCCTCAAGCCATAAGACTGCTAAATAGTTAAGCAAATAGTTACCCGGACTATCTGCATTGACCGATTTTGCAGTAACTTTGACTCATCACATACGCTGCTGCTACTGTTAACTATCTGTCACTCTCTTCCTACGTATATGTACACATCTACCTGAATTACCTCATAGTCCTGCACCTCGACAAGGTACTGGTACCCCATGTACAGTGGGGCAAAAAAAGTATTTAGTCAACCACCAATTGTGCAAGTTCTCCCACTTAAAAAGATGAGAGAGGCCTGTAATTTTCATCATAGGTACACTTCAACTATGACAGACAAAATGAGGGAAAAAAATCACATTGTAGGATTTTTAATGAATTTATTTGCAAATTATGGTGGAAAATAAGTATTTGGTCAATGACAAAAGTTTATCTCAATACTTTGTTATATACCCTTTGTTGGCAATGACAGAGGTCAAACGTTTTCTGTAAGTCTTCACAAGGTTTTCACACACTGTTGCTGGTATTTTGGCCCATTCCTCCATGCAGATCTCCTCTAGAGCAGTGATGTTTTGGGGCTGTTGCTGGGCAACACGGACTTTCACCTCCCTCCAAAGATTTTCTATGGGGTTGAGATCTGGAGACTGGCTAGGCCACTCCAGGACCTTGAAATGCTTCTTACGAAGCCACTCCTTCGTTGCCCGTGCGGTGTGTTTGGGATCATTGTCATGCTGAAAGACCCAGCCACGTCTCATCTTCAATGCCGTTGCTGATGGAAGAAGATTTTCACTCAAAATCTCACGATACATGGCCCCATTCATTCTTTCCTTTACACGGATCAGTCGTCCTGGTCCCTTTGCAGAAAAACAGCCCCAAAGCATGATATTTCCACCCCCATGCTTCACAGTAGGTATGGTGTTCTTTGGATGCAACTCAGCATTCTTTGTCCTCCAAACACGACGAGTTGAGTTTTTACCAAAAAGTTATATTTTGGTTTCATCTGACCATATGACTGTCACGCCTTGTTCTTAGTATTTTGTGTTTTCGTTATTTATTTGGTCAGGCCAGGGTGTAACATGGGTTTATTTTGTTGTGTTTCATATTGGGGTTTTAGTAGGCATTGGGATTGCGGCTGAGTAGGGGTGTCTAGCATAGGCTTGGCTGCCTGAGGCGGTTCTCAATCAGAGTCAGGTGATTCTCGTTGTCTCTGATTGGGAACCATATTTAGGTAGCCTAGGTTTCACTGTGTGTTTTGTGGGTGATTGTTCCTGTCTCTGTGTTTGTTGTCACAAGATAGGCTGTATAGGTTTTCACGTTTCATTTGTTGTTTTGTTTATTTAGTTATTTCATGTGTCGTTCAATTTGATTAAAGAACATGAGTAACCACCACGCAGCATTTTGGTCCGACTCTCTTCCAACAGACGAACGCCGTTACAATGACATTCTCCCAATCTTCTTCTGGATCATCCAAATGCTCTTTAGCAAACTTCAGACGGGCCTGGACATGTACTGGCTTAAGCAGGGGGACACGTCTGTCACTGCAGAATTTGAGTCCCTGGCGGCGTAGTATGTTACTGATGGTTGGCTTTGTTACTTTGGTCCCAGCTCTCTGCAGGTCATTCACTAGGTTCCCCCGTGTGGTTCTGGGATTTTTGCTCACCGTTCCAGTGATCATTTTGACCCCACGGGGTGAGATCTTGCGTGGAGCCCCAGATCGAGGGAGATTATCAGTGGTCTTGTATGTCTTCTATTTCCTAATAATTGCTCCCACAGTTGATTCCTTCAAACCAAGCTACTTACCTATTGCAGATTCAGTCTTCCCAGCCTGGTGCAGGTCTACAATTTTGTTTCTGGTGTCCTTTGACAGCTCTTTGGTCTTGGCCATAGTGGAGTTTGGAGTGTGACTGTTTGAGGTTGTGGACAGGTGTCTTTTATACTGATAACAAGTTCAAACAGGTGCCATTAATACAGGTAACGAGTGGAGGACAGAGGAGCCTCTTAAAGTAGAAGTTACAGGTCTGTGAGAGCCAGAAATCTTGCTTGTTTTGTAGGTGACCAAATACTTATTTTCCACCATAATTTGCAAATAAATTAATTAATAATCCTACAATGTGATTTTCTGGACATCTTTTTCTCATTTTGTCTGTCATAGTTGAAGTGTACCTATGATGAGAATTACAGGCCTCTCTCATCTTTTTAAGTGGGAGAACTTGCACAATTGGTGGCTGACTAAATACTTTTTTGCCCCACTGCAAGTTACTTGTTTTTTAACTTTTCTGTTATTTCGCTTTTTTTTCTCTGCATTGTTGGGAATGGCCCGTTAAGTAAGCATCTCACTGTTACTCCCCACCTGTTGTTTACGAAGCATGTGACTAATAACGTTTGATTTGATCTCAGGGTAAACGGTGCGTCAAGCTGTAACACTTCACGGCTGCCAAGGAAATCCTTTCACCTACCACAAACAGGCTTCTGGGAATACTGTATGCAGAGCTCTACGCCCCTTACTGTAGAAACGTACAAGTAAACCCTGATCTGGTCAATTCAGTTTCTTTAACTTTTTCAAGAAAGGATTATGCACTTCCAACACTAAAAAGATGTAATTTCATTATCTTCCATTATCATTTTATCCAAATGACAGGCTGAGGTTCTTCCTCTAACTTCCCCACCACTGCACGGTTAAACGACTGCTCAATTACCAGCCTGAGCCTCGGCTGGAAGCGGCCAGCCATGACGCCGGCCACAATGGAACCAGGTAGCATTCAGCAGGAAACATCAGCTCAGCCAATTAGCCATGAGCTCATTTGTTGCCAAAACAGCCATTAATCCGAGTGGTCGGTGTTGGGATGGGGTACTAAAGCCCTCCAGGCTCCTACAGGGGTGAGATGGCTCAGAGGGAGAGAGGGAGGATGGTGTGAGAGAGAGAGAGAGAGAGAGAGAGAGAGAGAGAGAGAGAGAGAGAGAGAGAGAGAGAGAGAGAGAGAGAGAGAGAGAGAGAGAGAGAGAGAGAGAGAGAGAGAGAGAGAGAGAGAGAGAGAGAGAGAGGACAATTAAATCGATCTTGGTTCAACAACATTTGTTTTTTGCCTGAATCCTTGAGTCGGTCTTGAGATCGCCTGATCTGATCCAAGACAGGGATGATTCAGGTGTGAATGAAGGTTGTCTAGAAGAATGTCTGAAATGACAGTTTGAAGGTATTTTTTAAGAGCTGCTCCCCAAGACTTGGCATTGAAATCAGCTTCTCCAGTTTTTCGAGGGGATAAATGAAGGATTTTATCATTTTCTATCAGTTTTCACTCATAAAAATGACACAACCAGACAACCAACTTATTGTAGAGAACAACTATTGCTTTATAATATCTTTGTTATTACATTGTTTCCAAACAGTTGTTTTGATTTGATAGGTACACTGTGAGACTTGTTCTGTGGCCATATGACCCATTCCATCCCTCTCTCTGTCCTGAGCAGATGGAGCATGTTCACCTTTCCTGGCTGACAGGGGCCTGGACCATGTCGAACTCTCAATCCCCCCCCCCCGCAACTCCCCAACTCCTCTCTCTCTGTTTCTCTTGAAACTTCCACCACTCTCTCTCCCTCATCTACTTTCTCTTCACTCTCTCTCTTTTTGACTCTCCTCACTCTTTGTCTAAATCCATTTATATGAGGTGTTTTCATACCTGCAGATAACAGTATACAAGTGGATATCGATAATGTAAAACGTTTACTGTAAAAATGTGCAGTAACTTACTGACAGAAATTGGCCAGAAAGTTACTCTAATTTATTGTACAGTACAGCTACTGTAATCCATTTTTACTGTAATCAAATGTACAGAATATTAATGGAATTAAACATGCAGCGACATATTACCCAGTGCTCTTTGCAAGTTTACATTTTTATATTACATTTAGCAGGTGCTTTTGTCCTTAACAACTTAGTCTGTGCATTCAACCAAGGTTGACAGAAAACACATATCAGTCATAGCAAGTAAAACTTTTTGAAACCGTTACTTAAAATGTTGTTCTAGTTCAGGTCTTCAAAATATTTGTAATTACAACAAGATTATGATATATGTCTGACGGTCTCTGGATAGTGCCAATACAAGATATTCACGGTAACTCCATGCCAGAGCAATGAAACACAGTGCAATACAGTAAAAGTAACTATAAGCCGTAAGAATATTGTTTCTACAGTATTTTACTGTAATTACACGGGTTTAGAGCAAGCAGGTATCTGTAGATATTTGAAAATGACAGCATATTAAAAAATAATAGGTGTTTTATATCACTTGCACTTCTAGAGGCCTAAACAAAGGCTTCCAAACACACAATACCCCTCTGATCTGTCCCTATATACAGTTGTCGGACGTTTATATACACATTAGCCAAATACATTTAAACTCAGTTTTTCACAATTCCTGACATTTATTCCTCGTAAAGATTCCCTATCTTAGGTCAGTTAGGATCACCACCTTATTTTAAGAATGTGAAATGAAAGAATAATAGCAGAGAGAATGATTTATTTCAGCTTTTATTTCTTTCATCACACTCCCAGTGGGTCTGTTAGGGCTCTCGTTTGTGGAATGACCGGACCAATGTGCAGCGTGGTAGGCGTACATCAATCTTTTTATTGATGACAACAAAAACAAAATAACAATGACAAAAATAAAAGTGCACAGTTCTGTAAGGTAAAATAAACTATACAGAAAACAAGATCCCACAAAACCCAAAAGAAAATGACAACGTATACGATAGACAGCTGTCTCTGATTGGGAACCATACTCAGCCAAAAACACAAAGAAATAGAAAATCTTCCCACCCGAGTCACACCCTAACCTAACCAAACATGGAGAATAATAAGGATCTCTAAGGTCAGGGTGTGACAGGGTAAGAAGTTTACATACACTCAATTAGTATTTGGTAGCATTGGCTTAAAATAGTTTAACTTGGGTCAAACATTTTGGGTAGCATTCCACAAGCTTCACACAATAAGTTGGGTGAATTTTGGCCCATTCCTCCTGACACAGCTGGTGTGACTGAGTCAGGTTTGTAGGCCTCCTTGCTCGCAAACGCTTTTTCAGTTCTGCCCACACATTTTCTATGGGATTGAGGTCAGGGCTTTGTGATGGCCACTCCAATACCTTGACTTTGTTGTCCATAAGCCATTTTATCACAACTTTGGAAGTATGCTTGGGGTCATTGTCCATTTGGAAGACCCATTTGGAAGACCAAGCTTTAACTTCCTGACTGATGTTGTTGCTTCAATATATCCACATAATTTTCCCTGCCTCATGATGCCATCTCTTTTGTGAAGTGCACCAGTCCCTCCTGCTGCAAAGCACCCCCACAACATGATGCAGCCACCCCCATGCTTCACGGTTGGGATGGAGTTCCCTGGCTTGCAAGCCTCCCCCTTTTTCCTCCAAACATAACGATGGTCATTATGGCCAAACAGTTCTATTTTTGTTTCATCAGACCAGAGGACATTTCTCCATAAAGTACAATATTTGTCCCCATGTGCAGTTGCAACCCATAGTCAGGCTTTTTTTATGGCAGTTTTGGAGCAGTGGCTTCTTCCTTGCGGAGCTGCCTTTCAGGTTATGTCGATATAGGACTCGTTTTACTGTGGATATAGATACTTTTGTACCGGTTTCCTCCAGCATCTTCACAAGGTCCTTTGCTGTTGTCCTTTGCTGTTGTTCTGGGAATGATATGCACCAAAGTATGTTCATCTCTAGGAGACAATGCGTCTCCTTCCTGAGTGACGGCTGCATGGTTACATGGTGTTTATACTTGCATACTATTGTTTGTACAGATGAACGTGGTACCTTCAGGCATTTGGAAATTGCACCCAAGGACAAACAGGACTTGTGGAGGTCTACAGAAAAATATCTGAGGTCTTGGCTGATTTCTTTTGATTTTGATGTCAAGCAAAGAGGCACTGAGTTTGAAGGTAGGCCTTGAAATACATCCACAGGTACACCTCAATTGACTCAAAGTATGTCAATTAGCCTATCAGAAGCTTCTAAAGCCATTACATAATTTTCTGGAATTGTCCAAGCTGTTTAAAGGCACAGTCAACTTAGTGCATGTAAACTTCTGTCCCACTGAAATAATCTGTCTGTCAACAATTGTTGGAAAAATTACTTGTGTCATGCACAAAGTAGATATCCTAACTGACTTGCCAAAACTATAGTTTGTTAACAAGAAATTTGTGGAGTGGCTGAAAAATGAGTTTTAATGGCTCCAACCTAAGTGTATGTAAACTACTGACTTCAACTGTACAGTACCAGTCAAAAGTTTGGACACACTTACTCATTCAAGGGTTTTTAGTGAAGACATCAAAACTATTCAATAAAACATGTGTAATCCTGCAATAACCAAAAAAGTGTTAAACAAATCAAAATATATTTTATATTTGAGATCCTTTAAAGTAGCCACCCTTTGCCTTGATGACAAGTTTGCACACTCTTGGCATTCTCTCAACCAGCTTCATGAGGGTGCAATAAATATAGCCACTTAAAATATGTTAATGAGCCAGCGATTCTTTCTCCTCCCACAATATTTCACCAAAATGCGCCATAATTTACAATATGTTGCAGTAAATACAGTATATAACAAAACAGCAATATAGTACTTTACTGTTAAATTGTATTGAAAATAAAATCTGCAATTGCTAATAGGGAATATTTAATTACATATTACAGCATACCAAATTATATTTGATGTTTTTTCACTTGCACTTTAGACCTTAATAAAGGCGCCTAAACAGACAATGACTACAGGGCAAAACAGATCAAAGAACATGGCTAACCATTCAACCATTAAAGGTTTGAGACTTGCTGCCACTCTGATCTGTCAACCAATATAAATGTCATTGTTTGGGAATTGCTACCACATATCATTTAAATTGGTACAGCACTCTAACTAACTGATGCAACAAATATAGCTTCTTACAAGATATGCCTCAAAATATGTTAATGAATGAGAAATAACAATACCATGTGCCCAATAGTGTTCAAAGGGTTTTTGGAATGGTACTGTATTCTGAATTACAGTAAATTACTGGTAGCAATTGGCCAGTTTGTTACTGTAGAGCTGGGATCATCAACTAGATTCAGCCGCAGGCCAATTCTTTCTTGAGCGGATGGTTGGGGGTCCGGAACATAATTAAACGTCATTTGTAGATGTCAAATTGACCGCGAGATGCTTAAACAGATATAATATTTGACTAAAACGTAATAATGCTTACATTTGTATACAATCACGTCTCTTAATTATGCGTGGGAATACTTGTTAACAGATTTCCAACATTAAAATCTTTTGGAGCTGGTTTTGTGGGCCAAATTCAGTTGGGGAACCCTGTTGTAGAGTTTCAGGACAAGGTTTGTAGAATTCCTAAAATACAGTATCTTCACGTACTATGCGGGGGTATAGCATTCTCACTAGCAGGTGCAACAAATATAGCCTCTTATAAGGCGCACCTTAAAATAGGTTAATGAGACAGAGACTCTTTCCCCACCCACAACACTTTCCCATAATGCATCATAACATGCTGTAAAACACATTTACGGTATTTTCCTGTGCATTCTATGGCAATCTACTGTATTCAGTTTATACAGTATCATACTGTCGATTAATATAGCAAGTTACTGATGAAATTACAAAAACGGCTAACTCTATTATTTAAAAAAAGACAACTGGGAGACTTCAATCTATCTACAGCAGCACTGTCTGCCCCACGGCCGTTGTTATTGTAGTTTTGTTGACAAGCACAGGTGGGGTGCATCACGCATCCAGGTAAAAATGGTTTTGCTATGCTTCTGTTCTATAGCACGTGCAATGAAGCCAGAGGGGGGAAAAAACTGTGTTCGTTGTTTGCAGTAACTTCTTTGTTGTTGTAATAGCGCAAACGGACGCGGCAGTTTCACCATTAAGGATTCCAGCTTTAAGCTGCTGTAATCCATGGAAACCAGTGTTTTTAATTACATAACATGGGGAGCTTTGTTACGAGTTCTTGTAAGGGAGCTAAATTGACTTCTGAGCAGAAAAACTGCTTGCCATAAAACTGCCAAGCATTTGTCAAGCAAGCCTTTATTGATCTCTGTCAAGTAATTACACACTAACGCTGAAGTAAATAGCCAAGACACTAGTATTTCCTCCATGTAAACTGTTAGGAGGTTCAGCGCTGGAAGGAGTAAACATGGGAAGCCCCCCATTCTGACATTGGAAATTTGTTCACATTCACTAGGCCAGTTGTATTGTTTGTTTACATGGGGCTGGGGTGTCCAACAAACAGATGATCCCCTTTCACCACAACTCGTACAGACAGACCAGATAGACTGTTTGTTTACTTTTGTTGAGCGCAAGTCATTGGTGGGGAATGCAGGCTGTTTAGGGCGGGATGCCGTTGATGTTTTCTGTGTGCGGCTGGTACTTAGGCCCCATAGTACTTATGTTCTACACATGTTTGTACTTCCAGGGCCACTGTATGTAAACTCGGTACGAAAACCAATTTAGAAAACATGCAAGGTAAATAAGAAAATCGCAAAATGTTTATGCAAATGTGATCAGTAAACTAATGGTGCTTTGTGTCAACAAATATTGATTGAAAACATCTGTGTGATGTGTGAGCTCACTGCATTCTTACAGAGGGAGAATGTTGCATTACAACACTCGTCCAATCAGTCAGAATCCATAACCTACTGCCAACGTGGAGAAAAAATAAAACAGATTTATCAGTTAGATTACAACATATGCCAATTCTGTAGTAGTTCATTACAACAAGCATAATAATTTTAAAAAGTAGTTCTAAAATATCTATCAGAGAATGTTAGAGTAGGTTGTGCGGACAGTGTATGTCTTATCTTCACATAAACTAACTATCATATTTACAAGTCCGCTATAAACATGGAGTAATGTTGTTTTTAGAGCATTCTTTGATTAAAATATTTACAGCATATCTGATAGTGGTGATGTTGTCCATTTAACTGGGACCAGATGTTTAGGTACATTCCTCGGCCAATGATTTTAGAACACCCGGGCAGAACACTCACAACTCACACCTACAACTATGAGTGCGTCAGACTGAAAAGAAAACTACGTTCAACGGACAGTGCACATTAATCAACATTTCAGGTTCAACCTCAATGTAAACGTGCCGGAGTTAGCAACAAGGCTCATTTTCATCTGTAGATATCACATCCCTCTACTCAATCTTACATTGT
Source organism: Oncorhynchus gorbuscha (assembly GCF_021184085.1). Lineage (NCBI taxonomy): Eukaryota > Metazoa > Chordata > Actinopteri > Salmoniformes > Salmonidae > Oncorhynchus > Oncorhynchus gorbuscha. The sequence goes on along the minus strand of NC_060179.1, from coordinate 59,176,246 downwards.
GACATATTTTTAGACAAGAGCTATTTAATCATAACGCCAAGTATGCTTTTAGTCACCAGTTCAAATTGTCTGTTTAATTCTAAGGCATTAGAAAAGGCAAACATTAATTTTTATAAAGGAAACACTGTTTGATCAAAGAGATAAACCCATTTCAAATATTAATTCTTAAGGGGTGCCATAAACATTTAACAGCTTAATAGTACCTTGTTGCTAATGTCAGTTGTTCATAAGTGTAACACACAGGTAACTGGCAAAATAAAGGGAACACCAACATAAAGTGTGTTAGGGTGTTGAGCCACCACGAGCTGCCAGAGCTGCCAGAACCACTTCAATGCACCCTGGCATAGACTCTACAAGTGTCTGGAACTCTATTGGAGGGATGTGGCACCATTCTTCCAAGAGAAATTCCATCATTTGGTGTTTTGTTGATGTTGGTGTCACTCCAGAATCTCACATAAGCGTTCAAGTGAGTTGAGATCTGGTGTCTGACTGACAGACACACACACACATGCACACGCACACGCACACACACACACACACACACACACACACACACACACACACACACACACACACACACACACACACACACACACACACACACACACACACACACACACACACACACACGCACACGCACACGCACACGCACACGCACACACACATGCACACGCACGCACACCCTGTAAACGCCCAATGCTCATTTGACACCCCTCTTTCAACGTCACTGATATCTGTTCTTTTAGCCATGGTAGCCAAAAAATGGGCAACTGGACATTTTTATCATTTAGCGGAAACTCTTAAACATGACAATAAGCATGATGGGATGTTTTAATTGCTTAATTAACTCAAGGAACGACACCTGTGTGGAAGCATTTGCTTTCATTATACTTTGTATCCCTCATTTACTAAAATCTGTCTTTTATTTTGGGATTTACCTGTTGCATTTCACTTAAACACTTCTCTTGTGATTTGAAAGAGATATCAAGCATGAGTTTACTGTCCAATAATTGTCTGCAAGAGTAAAGGACAACATTCACCCAAAAGAGGAACTACCAAAACCATTAGCGCTTGGCTGAATGCACTTTCACAATAAGGCCACATTAAGGATGAAATCAAACAAATATTAAGAATCTCAATCTTCATACAGTTGAAGTTAGAAGTTTACATACACCTCAGCCAAATAGATTTAAACTCAGTTTTTCACAATTCCTAACATTTAATCCCAGTAAAAATTCCCTGTTTTAGGTCAGTTAGGATCACCACTTTATTTTAAGAATGTGACATGTCAGAATAATAGTAGAGAGAAGGATTTATTTCAGATTTGATTTCTTTCATCACATTCCCAGTGGGTCAGAAGTTTACATACACTCAATTAGTATTTGGTAGCATTGCCTTTAAATTGTTTAACTTGGGCCAAACTTTTGGGTAGCCTTCCACAAGCTTCCCACAATAAGTTGGGTGAATTTTGGCCCATTCCTCCTGACAGAGCTGGTGTAACTGAGTCAGGTTTGTAGGCCTCCTTGTTCGCACACGCTTTTTCAGTTCTGCCCACATATTTTCTATAGGACTGAGGTCAGGGCTTTGTGATGGCCACTCCAATACCTTGTCTTTGTTGACCTTAAGGCATTTTGCCACAACTTTGGAAGTATGCTTGGGGTCATTGTCCATTTGGAAGACCCATTTGCCACCAAGCTTTACCTTCCTGACTGATGTCTTGAGATGTTGCTTCAATATATCCACATAATTTTCCTGCCTCATGATGCCATCTCTTTTGTGAAGTCCACCAGTCCCTCCTGCAGGAAAGCACCCCCACAACATGATGCAGCCACCCCCGTGCTTCACGGTTGGGATGGTGTTCCCCGGCTTGCAAGCCTCCCCTTTTCCTCCAAACATAATGATGGTCATTATGACAAAACAGTTCTATTTTCTTTCATTAGACCAGAGGACATTTCTCCAAAGAGTACAATCGTTGTCCCCATGTGCAGTTGCAAACTGTAGTCTAGCTGTTTCGTGGATGTTTTCTGGCTTCTTCCTTGCTATTTGATCTTTCATGATATGTCGATATAGGATTCGTTTTACTGTGGATATAGATACTTTTGTATCGGTTTCCTCCAGCATCTTCACAAGGTCTTTTGATGTTGTTCTGGGATTGATTTGCACTTTTCACACCAAAGTAGGAGACAGAACGCGTCTCCTTCCTGAGAGGCATGACGGCTTCATGGTCCCCTGGTGCTTATACTTGTGTACTATTGTCTGTGCAGATTAATGTGGTACCATCCGGCGTTTGGAAATTGCTTCCAAGGATGAACCAGACTTGTGGAGGTCTACAATTTTTTTCTGATGTCTTGGCTGATTTCTTTTGATTTTCCCATGATGTCAAGCAAAGAGACACTGAGTTTGAAGGCAGGCCTTGAAATACATCCACAGGTACACCTCCAATTGACTCAGATGATGACAATTAGCCTATCAGAAGCGTCTAATGCCATGACATAATTTTCTGGAATTGTCCAAGCTGTTTAAAGGCACAGTCAACTTAGTGCATGTAAACTTCTGACCCACTGGAATTGTGATACAATGAATTATAAGTGAAATAATCTGTCTGTCAACAATTGTTGGAAAAATGACTTGTGTCATGCACAAAGTAGATGTCATAACTGACTTGCCAAAACTATAGTGTGTTAACAAGAAATTTGTGGAGTGGTTAAAAAATGAGTTTTAATGTACTGTGTATGTACTGTACACTTCCGACATCAACTGTATGTGCTTTACAAAACCAGGTGCATGATCTACTGTAGATGGCCCCATATATCTGGCTTTATGGCCCCTCTCCCTTTCCTGTCTTGTTCTAGGTCTTGATGATCAGTGGCTAGATCTCGATAAGGCCAATAAAGCTGTATTTATTGCCACAGTTTCTTTATCAGGTTTTTACTCCAGAGACCTTATCAGTGTTTGCCACTTTGTAGTTTAGTGGACGATTTTTACTGATGCTGAACATGAACTTATCAGCATTGGTGTCAAACAGCTTCGGTGAAACGTGACATCACATTGACATGAATGGCAGAATAATTCTAAATCAAGAGCCGACGAGGTCAATGTGCCATTGAGCAAGGCACTTAACCCTAATTATTCCTGTAAGTCGCTCTGGATAACAGCATCTACTAAATGACTATAATGTAATCATGTAAATACAGCTAAAGTCATTATGAAGCAAAATATCATGTCATCATGTCACACCTGACATTAGATCATATGTGCCGTGGCTGCTTGGGATTACTATAGTTCAGCCAGAGGTGGTTGATCCACTATCTAAGAAAAAAGTACACATAGACAAAGAGACTCACGGCACAAGTAGAAGCCTTTGATGTCTTCGAAAACCCAGTAGCAAATATTTAGTGCAGGTATCAATGAGTAGGTCAAGAAACCTGGAATTAACCAAGGGAAGGGTAAAATACTCTTAAGCATCTCAGTCCGAATGTGGATTACTTCTCATGAACTCAATCCCTTTAAGCCTTGTCACAAACCCGCCAAAGTCTTAACCAGATTCAGCTGCAACAATCCATAATGACAACTTAAACCATGTTGCGCACAGTAGCAGAATAAACGTATTAAAGTTTGTAAAGGTGTTGCTGAACTTGGCAGGAGCCTATATCTCCACTTCGGGGGCTTTTGAAGCTTATTTCCAATGTTTTATCCCCCCTATCAAAATACCACCTTTTCAATGAATGTCAATGTCCATATTAGGTACTAAACGTCTGCTGTAAATACTTTAATATTAAAAATGTTTATATGAAAAGTGTTAATTACATACCAAATAACTTTGCTGAACTTGCCTAGAGAATTATGAAAGACAAATACAGACACTAGACAATCTTCTTTGGTGTGTATTATGACTGGAAATAAACAGATCATAACCCTAAAACATAATTAAGACATACCTGTAACATTGCAGCAGTGTCTCGCTCTACCCGGGGTCTCCATCGGAGGACAGCAGGGGCAGGCTCACTGTGTATGGGTGTCTTACCGCCAGACCAGAGTCTGGCTTCAATAGTGTCTTTGATGCTTATTCCTCACTCTCTTTCTCAGATGATTGCAGTCTGTTATTTGTAAAGATATTTGAAGTTGAATTGAGTTTGAAAGCCAAAGGGCTGGTTCAGGCTGTAGTCTTCTGGTCGCTCTCTCTGTTTTAGCAAAGACTCCTGGAGTGCAGGGGCTCCATTCATGGGGAAGTCTCCCTCTGCCTGAGGTGTCCAGTGAGGTTTGTTCTGGACCGGAGCAATGGCAGTCTCGTTCACAACTCCTTAGTACAAGAGAGACTTGCACACTTCAGTTGACCTCAGAGGTGGTTGCTGCGAGAAGGAGAGTATAAATATTTGAAGCTCTTTGAAACAGACAGTGAATTGTTTCATTGTATCAGTTCCTGTCTTGATCTACACTCAGTAATACAATTGAGCTGTTTTATATGGCCACGGTACTGTCCTGCTACTGTAAATGTGCATAACATAGGCTAAGTGAACAAGTATACTAAGCAATTTACGTATTACTCTGGATAAGGGGAATACTCCTATGAGAGTTTATATCATGCTAATAAAAACACAAATATTCAACTGCACCCAGCCAACCTGACTAAAGTACTCTTAGGTGACAATATACCTAAGTTCCCTTTGCTACATGTTCTAGAGAAAGAGCAGTTCTATCATGTTGTAAATGTGCTGTATGTACTGCAGGTCCAGTATGTGCGCGTGAGATAGTGAATCAAATTGACAGTACCTCACACGATACAGATTAAAACTAAGCACAGATCACCAGTCAAAAACAGATGTTTTACATTTGGCCCTGCTTCTGCATAACTGAAATACACACTTCTGTATTAATCATAGTATTTAACCAATGATTACACCATGATTACACATCATATGACAAACATGATCACGGGAAAATGTATAGCTTAATCAATCGCCTTAACTTTGAAATCATAATTGGATACATGTGTCAATTATATCTATGATCTAATTGACCCGCACATTACACAAAATTGCTCGATTTTGATGTATGCTATGTTGTGTTAAACAAGTTGTGAACTCAAATATTCTATATATAATATTTGTATCATTCTACTAATTGAAGAATTATTAGTATTTTCATCTTGATCGGCAGACGTTATTTCTATGCTCCCCATGATATAACCTATTGCTAGCGAGTTAGCCACCCACAGTTGTGTGCATTGGATGGAGAGGAGGAAACATCAACACTTGAGGGTATTAAATGAATGAGTGTCAAAGATCTAATCGACACGTACATTACACAAAATTGCTAGTATGTGATGTACGCTACGTAGTGTTAAACAAGTTGTGAACTAAAATATTATATATATTTGATCATATTTGTATATATTGACCCTAAGCATGATGGGATGTTTTAATTGCTTAATTAACTCAGGAGTGACACCTCTGTGGAAGCACCTGCTTTCGATATCAAATCAAATTTTATTTGTCACATGTGAATACAACAGGTGTAGGAGCTTACAGTGAAATGCTTACTTACAAGCCCTTAACCAACAATGCAGTTTTAAGAAAATACCCCAAAAAGTAAGAGATAAAAGTAACAAATAATTAAAAAGCAGCAGTAAAATAACAATAGCGAGGCTATATACAGGGGGTACCGGTACAGAGTCAATGTGCGGGGGCACCGGTGTCAATGTAATATGTACATGTAGGTAGAGTTATTAAAGTGACTATGCACAGATAATAACAGAGAGTAGCAGCAGCGTAGAAGGGGGGGGGGGGCAATGCAAATAGTCTGGGTAGCCATTTGATTAGGTGTTCAGGAGTCTTATGGCTTGGGGGTAGAAGCTGTTTAGAAGCCTCTTGGACCTAGACTTGGCCCTCCGGTACCGCTTGCCATGCGGTAGCAGAGGGAACAGTTTATAACAAGGGTGACTGGAGTCCTTGACATGTAATATACTTTGTATCCCTTATTTACTCAAGTCTTTCCTTTATTTTGGCAGTTACCTGTAGCATTTCCTTAAAACACTTATCTTATTATTTGAAAGAGATATCAAGCCTGAGTTTACTGGACAACATTCACCCAAAAGAGGAACTACCAAAACCATTAGCGCTTGGCTGAACACACTTTCACAATGAGACCTCTAAAGTGATCGTAATCACACAAATATTAAGAATCTCAATCTTCATATGTGCTTTATAAAACCAGCTGCATGATCTACTGTAGATGGGTCCATCTACATGTATCTGGCTTTATGGCCTCCCTTTTCTGTGTTTTTCTGACAATATACCTACGTTCCCTTTAAATGTGCTACATGTTCTAGAACAGTTCTATCATGTTTTAAATGTGCTGTATGTACTGCAGGTCCAGTATGTGCACGTGAGATAGTGAATCAAATTGACAGTACCTCACACGATACAGATTAAAACTAAGCACAGATCACCAGTCAAAAACAGATGTTTTACATTTGGCCCTGCTCCTGCATAACTGAAATACACACTTCTGTGTTAATCATAGTATTTAACCAACAATTACAACGTGATTACACGTCATATGACAAACATTATCTCAGAAAAAATGGAATTAAAATGAATGAGAGTGTCTCTGACAGAAGCCAAAGACAGACAGTTATCAGAGGTTGATAAAAACGGGCCGGTGCTTCTTTCATTGGAGGCATGGTAACCAGAGGGAAAACAGGCTTCCTCAGGAAAATAGCAACTTTTTGACTGACCAATAGTAACAGCCAAAGCCCTGCCTAGTGACTATGGTCACTTAAATGGATACATGTAACTATTATCTACCAGGTAAGTTAGGCCTGTTGACAAATGAGTACATAGATGGGATGTAGAGTGAACATGCAAGGTGTGTTACTACTCATAGCAGGTCACTGTGTGCATAACTTTGCCTGCCAGTCACATTGCTGTTAAAACACACTTCTGTGCATTGTTCAGATCTTAGCTCATCGTCCACTAACAGAGACCTCCTGCAGGTTTGAATAAAATAGACTGCTACTGTCAGAGTCATTCTGGCAGGGTGGTTCTTGTTTAATAGTTTCTACCCAATAGTCAGCTATGTCTCCAATATGATGATAAACTGTGTGTGACAAGAAAGAGCCCTATGAAACATTAGTGAAGCACTCAGCCTAAGCCCCGAAGACTGAAATGGCATTCACTCCATTTAAATGATCTGTCTGCTAATAAAACTTCTGTGATGTGACTTCTCCTCCGTCCAAAGCTGCTTTTATCTGGGCCAGAGATAGGGAACATTGAAGTTAACAAAGCCATCTCCCGCTCCCAAATATATCCAATATAAAAACGACTCCAGGCCCTAATGGCTTACAGTACCTCTCAGTGATATTCAGCCTAAATCAAGCCTCTCTATGGCCTCTGCTGGATTTCAGAGGGGGAAACGTGAAGCGCAACAATATTGTTACTTCAACTGAGAGGAATTTGTGGGCACTAAATCAAAAACACAAACCCCAGGAGGGGGATTGGGCCACTGGAGACTGTCGAAATCAGACAGAGCAACAAACAAGCATGCACACAACACACAAACACCAACCTCTCCACTACAGCTCGGTTGTTACCGGCTGTCATCCGCGAAAGACAGAACCACCACTTGCCAGAGACCCGCCTCAATCTTTACACCCTGCTTTCTGTCTACATACAGAAGCCATGGACCATGGCTTTATCTGAAACACAACACATTGTCATGTCCGCTCATTTCCTCAATGTACCACAGGGCCTCTTCAGTTATCACCCTGGCCAATGCTCCTCTGGACCATTTCCCCCTTTCCTCATCGTCAATGGCAACTCCTGTCAAGTTACAGTAATGTGCATGAGCTGCTGTTGAATGGGACTGAATGGACTGAGTGTGTCCAAAAGGCAAGTTACTCTGACAGTCTGAACGTTATTTTGTGATCAGGGCCCATTGTTGTTATAGACTGAAACGTGTTTTGATACATAACAGCCCCATATCAAGGAATCATTGTCACAAGCTCCAACTAGTCAGCTTTTTAAGGCCTACTACGTCCTACGTCTCTTCATTGACAACATGTAATCCCAAAACTGGATCTGTATTTGATTACAGAACAATACCCAGAAGGCAGTTTGAACCAGGACACTTTGGAAGCAAAAACAAACAAAAACTGTGTCATTGTTCTAAATCGTGTTTTGCCCATAATAGTAAGTCAACTAATTCTTAAGCTATGAAAATATCTGAATGCGCAGCGTTAGTTCATATTGCATGGTGCAATCACTTTATTAATAGGCAAAAGCAGTTTGTTTGGATATCATATCCCCATGATAATTGAATCCAAATGTTTTGAAAGGAAAGTTTATCCAGGACATGACTGTTAGCTATATTACAGATGAATTGATTTGGTCTATTCAGAGTCAATAAACAGGGGATAAGGGGTGGGGGGGGGTGTTGGAAATGCCTATAAACACTGACCTTGGTCTCTGTGAACCTACAGAGGCAAGATATCCTATATATTTCTGACATCACAGTACTTTCGTGGATCATGAGTCAACAAAAGAAAAATGCATTATGTTCTCTATGGCTACAGAACTAGTAATTATTTCCCAAATAGGCATCTTCTCTCTCTGTGTGTGTGTGTGTGTGTGTGTGTGTGTGTGTGTGTGTGTGTGTGTGTGTGTGTGTGTGTGTGTGTGTGTGTGTGTGTGTGTGTGTGTGTGTGTGTGTGTGTGTGTGTGTGTGTGTGTGTGTGTGTGTGTGTGTGTGTGTGTGTGTGTGTGTGTGTGTGTGTGTGTGTTGGTTCTTCTATCCTTGTGGGGACCTAAAATCCACAAAAGATCCCCACAAGGATAGTACAACTAGGAAAATTCTCCCTCGTGGGGACATTTCCCATATCCCCATAAGGACAAAGGCTATTTTAAGCTTAAGAGTTAGTTTTAGGGTTAGGGTTACAATTAGTGTTCGGGTAAGGGATTAGTGGTTAAGGTTAGGAGTTAGCTTTAGGGTTTGGGTTAGGGTTATATGTTAACGTTTAGGGAAAATAGGATTTTGAATGGCAATGAATTAGGTCCGCATGAGGATAGTTTATGTGTCCGCGTGTGTGTACATTTGTAATTATCGTTAACATCTAACATATACAATTCACACATTGACAGACGAATAGATTACACATACTAGGCCTACATAACACAAATGCACAGTACGACACACAAACATGTATACAATTATACATAAACATACCTATACCATATACAGACTATAAAGTAGGCTTGTGCAAACAAATATACAGACAAAACAAACATCTAGACCTCTCAGTGTCCACTAGCTTCTAGCTCTGTCCTGGTCTGCATGTGGGGAATCATGCAGCTGCTTTTGATTATCAGTAACCGGATTCACTTGTTTTAATTTAACTCACTACTGTAGCCTTGTTCCATAACACACATCAGAAACATGATTATCCACCAGCTTTATGTCCAATTTCCTTTTCAGTAAGGGCCTAAAGGGGAGAGATGAAAGCCTTCACACCCATTTGCCTACTTTAATAACTCACTACTATAAACCATGCAAACCACACGCACTGCCATCTCATCTCTTTGCATACTGTATATGAAGAGACGTGACTTCAGTCCTCTGTTCGTATCATTTCCATGTGTTTGATGCCATTGCATTAGCTCCATTCCAGATATTATTATGAGCCACCCTCCCCTCAGCAGACTCCTGTTGTAACCTGACCTGGTTATTTCACCGTCAACTCAGCTAACAATCCAATGTACTCTCTCATATCATCTGTTCTCCATGGATACTTTCAAAGGCATTTTCTACCATAATATTATTACCTCACACTACAACAACACAGGTCAGGCCCTAGGGGAGAATTGAGCCAATGGGTTAGTTGGGCCACTTCTTGTTTCTAGGAAACCATACACAAAATGAATCACGTGACCAAATAAAATAAGTCCTCATTTCATGGAGTCTGTTAAGGAAGAAACAACATGGAAAAAGCAAGTTAGGTGCCCAAAAATTATTTTCACAAAGTAAAATTAATTTATTGTGTTATTGATTAAAACACACTGTTTTGCAATGAAGGTCTAGTTTCTGTACTCCTCTAAGTTCATTAAATTCTACACAAAACCTAGGAGGCTCTTGGTTCTCACCCCCTTCCATAGACTTACATAGTAATTATGACCACTTCCGGAGGATGTCCTCCAACCTATCAGAGCTCTTGCTGTCACGATCGCCGTCCTCGTGGAAATAACCGGACCAGGGTGCAGCGTTGTGAGCGTACATATTCCTTTATTATAAATGTCGCCAACAAAACAAGAAACAACAAAAACGAACGTGAAGCTTACTAGGGCTATACAGGCCACTAACAAAGACAACTACTCACAAAATACAAAAGGAAAAAAAGCTGCCTAAGTATGATTCCCAATCAGAGACAACGATAGACAGAAGTCCCTAATTGAGAACAATACCCGGCCAAAACATAGAAAAACAGAACAGAGTTTCCTACCCGAGTCACACCCTGACCAACCAAACATAGAGAATAAAAAGATCTCTATGGTCAGGGCGTGACATTTGCAGCATGAACTGACATGTTGTCCACCCAATCAAAGGATGACAGAATGAATCTAGTGCATAAAGCATACACTACAGATAGCTAGCACTGCAGTGCATACAATGTGGTGAGAAGTTTACTCAAAGAGAGAGAGAGAGAGACAATAGTTTAACAGTTTTGAACAAATTCATTTCTTTAAAAATGAAGGAGCAGATAGAGGGATTTTGTTGTATTTTTTTCACTTTCACTTACTTAGCTAGCAAATGCAGCTAGCTAGTTTAGCCTACTCAAACACCCGGCTCAAACAGAGAGGGATGCTATGTTAGCTAGCTGGCTTTGGCTTTCCAACACTGGTACTCTTCCAAGCCAAGGTAGGCTTTTGTTTTAATTAACTTACTGTTGACTTTGAAGTTAATATGGTGACAACAATGTAGGCTGTGTGCAGCAGTTAGCGTTCATGATATGAAGGTTTGGAATGGAAAAGTTTTTTCGTCTGGTCGGAGAAAGCTGATATCTTGTGCACAAGGAAGGGAAAAGGTGAAAGGAGGAGAGGGCATAGATGCGAGAAGGAATACAATGATCAAAGGGATCATGCTGTTTGTATGTGGCAGCTATGAATGTGAACTGTGTTTGCATGTGATCAGGGGTGTATTCATTCTGCCGATTCAGTAGAAAAACATTTCTTAAACGGAAGCAAACAGAACGAAACGGGGATAAACAAACCTGAATTTGTCTAATAGAAACTCTTGTTTGCAACTGTTGGACTAATGATTACACCCTAGATCAGCTAGATTAAGGAAAGAGTGTGCAAGGCAGTATTAAATGTGTCAATGCCCGTCAACAAAAAAAGTACACTTAAGTTGTAAGCTTTCCTCATGATGGGTATAGAGAAAATGAAAGTATCATGTACTAGCCTAAACCTATTGATGTTACATTGAGGTGGGTGAATTTAATATGAATGACAGTCATCCAATATGCTGTAATAGAAATAAAGCCATGCCCATAAAAAATGATAAATCTCCCTCATCTTAAATGGCATCGAGACCATCACTGTTTTATATATCAGTTGGAGTCTTCAATATGAGGTCCTAAACCTAGCATGAAAGTGTGCAGCTGTGTGGACTAATATAGTCCAAATGTTTGCTAAGGGTAAGTTGAGCCAATGGCAACCATACCAATTATATTTGATATTTTGACCGTTTTATGCATAATATAGTATTTTTGCAATGTATGTCATGCATATGAACTCAAGAGAGGGCTGGGCGATATGGTCAAAATATCAGTATTTTATTTTTCGAATAATAAAAGTTGTACATCTGCTTTATGAGTAAGTAATGTGTGATCCTAGTGGCAACACATACATTCTAAGTGGTTTCAATGGGTTTTTCTCCATTCTGATTGTTCTATACTGTTCAATTCAACATCAACCTAAAATAATTTCCTGCATTTCCATCAATGTCTTCATTTCCTGCACTCATTTGAGATCATTTCCACACTGCCACAATGAGGGCAAAAAAACTAGGGCTTATTTTTAATCAAATGTTGCAATTGTGATTTGACTTGCGATTTAGATCAAAACACTTGGGTGAGATTGTTGGAATCATGGAAATAGAATGTGTATTCTAATTCTATAGTGGACACTTTGTTGTTTGACAAGACAATGAATGTAAATGCCAGGGAGGAGTTATTGTGACAGGCTAGGAACGAAGTGTTTCCTAAGGGAGGAATAATCTTAGGCTACATTAAATGTTTCTTCATGTAGCCAACATATTCATGCATCACCTATTCCTCTTTGATTTAGAAGATACTGTTGCACTAACAACGTGCTGATTTAGGCCTACACCAGCACTGGTATCAGGCTGTTTTAGCTAGCTATGCTTGCACTAACACAGTACATTTATTAGCTAGCTTGCTAGCCAGCTAACTAGTGATTAGCATTAGCGGCTAATGCGATGTAGCTAAAACTTGATAAGAAAACACAAACCAGCTGTTTGCAATGTAAGAAAATAACTAATAGTGCAGTTATACACCACTTGTGGACTTATATGAAGAAGCAAAGTGGAAACATCGTTGTCATCGACATTGTTGCATGTGCTGAATTGAGCATGCAGACTGAAAGCATTGTCTCGTGGTCAAGCAACAACAAATGTGCTCCTTGAGTGACAGGTGGCAGGTCAAGATCTATGTGGGAAGCGGCGTGGAGCGAGAGAGAACGGAGAGGGATGGCTCAAGTACTGGTGTAAACTTAAAAAATTGACATTACACACAGAATATCACAACTATCAAACCAAACATTCAAATACTATTATAGAAGGTAAAGTAATAACCCAAAAACGGTGCACCAATACCAGTATATAGTCAAATATGGTATCCCGCCCAGCCCTAACTCAAGATAGTGCATTTTTATTGTTACAGGGCAGATATCATCATGCCCCGTGTATACAAACAAAACAAGCAGGGGTCTAGGCCCCTTTGAGGTTCTTCCAGCCAAGGAAGTGAGAGAAGGGAAGAAGTCCATTTGAGCAGAAGCAAGGGATGAACAAATTGACTGAATGACACTGACATTAACAAATAAGAAAATTAACATGTACCTGTGTGGAAGAGAGGCTATGATAGAGTAGCAGAGTAACGCAAGGTCTTTTCTGATGACAAGGAGTCGGAGCTTGATAAACATATCAGAAATCTAACGGAACAGTTTACAGAACATCTCACGGAACAGTAGCCTCAAATGCAGAGAACTTGCCTATGAATTGGCACATCGAAACAACATCCCTGTCCCAAACAACTGGTCAAGAAATGGAAGGGTAATTTTTTATTTAATTTAACCTTTATTTTACTAGGCAAGTCATTTAAGAACAAATTCTTATTTTCAATGACGGCCGAGGAACAGTAGGAACAGTGGGTTAACTGCCTGTTCAGGGGCAGAACGACAGATTTGTACCTTGTCAGCTCGGGAATTTGAACTTGCAACCTTCCGGTTACTAGTCCAACGCTCTAACCACTAGGCTACATCACTCCAGAATTCTCCATTAAGTGCTTAATTGGGTTGAGATCTGGTGACTGACTCTCTCTCTCACACACACACACACACACACACACACACACACACACACACACACACACACACACACACACACACACACACACACACACACACACACACACACACACACACACACACACACACACACACACACACACACACACACACACACACACACACTTTGAACCCCCTACGCTCTTTTGAGTCCCCTCTTTCAAAGTCACTGAGATCTGTTCTTCTAGCCATGGTAGCAAAAATAATGCACAACTGGGCATTTGTATACATGACCCTAAGCATGATGGGATGTTAAATGCCTAATTAACTCAGCAACCACACCTGTGTGGAAGCACCTGCTTTCTATATATGTTATATCCCTCAATTACTCAAGTGTTTCCGTTATTTTGGCAGTTACTTGTCCAGTATACCACACCCCCATTCCATGAATTAAACTTTGACCTACCAGCACCATCACAGAACACCTTCAACCACCCAAGGTGGCTCAATTTACACTGTCCCTTAACTCAAATTACCCTGTAAATGGTGCCTAGAGACCACTTTTTTTGGACAAGGTTTTCAAAACTGTCATGTTTACATGACTTCTGATTATTTCCAGGGATACACACCATCCTGAAATATATGTAGATATCTTTGTTAGAAAGAATACCATTTTTCCCTTAACCTAATGATGATGAAAGTAAAACAAAAAAGAGTAAGTGTCATCATCCCCCACTCTCCCCTCTCTATGGGTCAGACACACTAACATAAAAATCGAATAGTCCTGCGCATATGATTTGATGTATTTCTAAATTGATGCGTGACGTCAGAATTGCGCACCCTTTTACTGTCATATTTAATATTCTAAAAGTGAAATAAAACGTTACACTAATAACTGAAATCCTAAACTGGATCCCATTTCACTGATAATTTACTCCCAAAACACTGCTCATCACGCGCACAGATAGACGTTTGTTTCATTACGCATTCCATTGAATATTTATTATATAGCAGTAACTTTTGTATAAAAACAAAGAAATACCTGTGGGAACCTGATGGTAAGGGGGTACCTCTTTGTTGCATTCTAGTGGAGCTGTCGGGAGTGAAGCGACTAAGCGAGACTGCCATTTGCACTTAATTCAAAAGTCCATGAAGATGTTTCGAAGCAGTTCAACAGAGTGCTATTCTGAATCCTTGGGACGTCCCTACCCTAGAACCTTAACCCTTACCCTAAACATAACCTTAACCCTTACCTAACCGTAACCATTACCTTAACAATTTTAAATGTCAACTTCAATGGGAGGTATGGACGTCCCAAGGATCCCAAAAAGCACGAACAGATCAACTAAGCGGCGCTCGAAGCTCACGGAAACAGCTGTGCCAAATGTCCGAGTCACTCAATCTTCAGACAGCGTTGAAAATAGGTTTGTGGCGGTAGCCAGCAGGGCAATCGTGAGAAATAGAGACGTCATTACTCTGTTTGGTATGTAGGCTTGGGGAGTGACGTCTTCTCTTTTAACATTAGGATGACCAATATGTGATGGAATGCAAAGAAGAAAGTGATGTGATTTGAGAATTAGAAATACCAATGTGAAATCAAACCAATTACTTAAATAGATCTGGACTACAGGTGCTACATACAGTATGCATTACTTAAAGATGTTTGTCAAGACATTGCATGTGAAGTAGGCATAGGGTCTATAATGTATTTTTATTCCATTTGAAATATATTTTAATACGTGACATATATTTCTAGATGTATTTGTAATACATAGATTTGTATGGAAATATATTATTTGGCCATTTCTTTACATTTAACTTTTTCTTTGGTATGGGCCAAGTCAAAAATAAAGAATAAACGTCCATAATGACATGAAAAGGTATAGACTTATACATAGGCCTATTTAGTAAGGCTACATTACACATGATAAACATCACCAAATCAATATCTGGTTGAATCATTATTTAGGCATAAATAACACTTAGACTACAACATGTCCTACCCCCTGAAATTAGTTAATTAGCTTTACCTACAACCCATTATAAACCTTGTGCTCCTCAATTTACCTCTGTGTTTGCCTCTCAAACTCGGTCATGTTTAGACCAGATACAGATTTTGTCAAATTAACTTCAGAAGTAGAAAATGTTTGCAGTTTAGCTAACCCTAACCATTTTCCTAACCTAATAATCTTTACCTGCTACGTTAAATGATCCTAATATGCTGCGTAGGTTAAGTTCTCCGAACCTGCTATGAAAAGTCAAATCTGGCAAAAGCTATATTTCTTCTAGCCAAAACCCTCAAACTCTGACCAGGAGCTATTTACATTTCTTTAGCTTAACCTTGGTGTTTCTATTGTAGGCCTATAACATAATCACATTTTACCCCAGACATTGACTCGGTACTGGTGTAACAGTATAATTTTAAACCGTCCCCTCGCCCATACCCGGGTGCGAACCAGGGACCTTCTGCACACATCAACAACAGTCACCCACGAAGCATCGTTACC
Source organism: Oncorhynchus gorbuscha (assembly GCF_021184085.1). Lineage (NCBI taxonomy): Eukaryota > Metazoa > Chordata > Actinopteri > Salmoniformes > Salmonidae > Oncorhynchus > Oncorhynchus gorbuscha. The sequence continues at coordinate 59,160,165 of NC_060179.1, read as the reverse complement.
CATCACTCCACAAAAGCCGCGGCCCTTGCAGAGCAAGGGGAACTACTACTTCAAGGTCTCAGAGCAAGTGACGTAACCGATTGAAATGCTATTTAGCGCACACCGCTAACTAAGCTAGCCGTTTCACATCCGTTACACTGGTACCCCCTGTATATAGCCTCGTTATTATTATTTATGACATGTTTTACTTTAGTTTATTTAGTAAATAGTTTCATTACTCTATTTCTTGAACTGCGTTGTTGGTTAAGGGCTTGTAAGTAAGCAATCAACCAATCAAATGTACTTATAAAGCCTTTTACATCAGCTGATGTCACAAAGTCCTGTACAGAAACCCAGCCTAAAACCCCAAACAGCATGCAATGCAGGTGTAGAAGCACGGTGGCTAGGAAAAACTCCTGAGAAAGGCCGAAACGCATTGTTGTATTAGGCGCAAGTGACAAATACAATTTGATTTCATTTGATTTGTAACTTTTAATCCACAAAACAGAGTAGTGTCACACCCTGATCTGTTTCACCTGTCTTTGTGCTTGTCTCCACCCCCCTCTAGGTGTCGCCCATCTTCTCCATTATCCCACGTGTATTTATACCTGTGTTCTTTGTTTGTCTGTTGCCAGTTTGTCTTGTCAAGCCTACCTGCGTCGTTTTCAGTGTCTCTGTTTTCTAGCCTTCCTGGTTCCGACCTGTTCTGCCTGCCCTGACTCTGAGCCTGCCTGCCTGACCATTCAGCCTGCCCTGACCTCGAGCCTGCTTGCCCCTCTGTACCTTTTGGACTCTGATCTGGTTAAAGAACTTCTGCCTGTCCTCAACCTGCGTATTGCCTGCCCCTTATATTTTAATAAATATCTGTGACTCGAACCATCTGCATCTGGGTCTTGCCCTGTGCCGTTATAGTACGAACTGGCCATGACTGACCCAGCAGACTCAGATCGGTTCCGCAACGCTGACTCCCTGCAGGGAGCCACCATTGTAAAAAAAAATGGGGAGCTACTTTAGAGCCTTATGGAAGGTCTCCATATGCTGCCGGGATGCCATAACCAGGGTTTCAAGACATTACTAGAGCAATTCTGTGGACTATCTATAAGGCAGCATGCCACAACGGAGACCTCCCTGACACTCAGTAATTCCCCTGTCAGTGATGATTTTGTACAGTCTACCCTGGCTTCCCGAGAACCCGGGTTACCTCCTCCTGAGGGCTATGTTGGAGAGCCTGGGACTTGCCACCCGTTTCTTTCCCAGTACTCCCTCATCTTTGAGCTGCAGCCCTCTTCGTTCCCTTCCGACTGTTCGAGAATAACGTATCTTATAAAGCTTACATCTGGTAGGGCGGTCTCCTGGGCTATGAGGGTTTGGGAGCAACAATCCACCATTTGCCTTCGCTTGAAAGATGTCATGACGGAGGTATTCGATTCTCCGGCGTCCGGGAGAGAGGCAGCCGGGCAGCTAATTCGATTACGACAAGAACCCCGTAGTGTGGAAGACTATGCAGTAGACTTTTGCACGTTGGCCGGCGAGAGTGCCTGGAACCCGCAGTCTCTGTTTGATACCTTTCTTCATGGACTATCTGAGGAGATTAAAGATGCGCTTGCAGCTCAGGAGTTACCCCTGGACCTCGAATCCCTCATAACCTTAACAATAAGGATCAATGGATGTCTATAGGAGCGAAAGTCACCGGAGTCCCCTTGGGAATCATTGGGAACGAGCGACTCGTTTTCTACTGTGCCTAAGCAACAGGGCAGAGCTAGGTTGTCGTCTCAGGAATGATTGCAGAGGTTTAACTCCAACAGTTGCCTGTATTGTGGTGCTACAGTGCACAACAAATCCACCTGTCCGGTAAAAGACCAGACTCATCAGCTAGGTAAGAGTACTATAGTGGGCCATACTGGGAGTTTTCTAACTCCCATACCTTGTACTCTCTTCCATGTTATCCTGCTGTGTGGTGGCCGGTCTAAATCTCTCCGAGTGCTCATTGACTGGAGCTGGTGAGAGTTTTATGGGCGCTACTCTGGTATCGGAGCTGGGAATCTCCACACAACTCCTCTTCATTCCCATGGACACCAGAGCACTGGACGGACCCACCATAGGCAGGGTCACTAATAGTACAGTTCCCATTAAACTGCGTGTGTCGGGCAATCACAGTGAGTCCATACAGCTTCTTCTTGTTGAATCTCCCCATGTTCCTGTTTTGGGATTCTCATGGCTCCAGAGGAACAAGCCCATTATTGACTGGACCACTGCTTCTATCCTGGGTTGGAGCTTGTTCTGCCACTCACCTTCCCTTAAGGCGGGGCAGCCTGCCCCGGAACGTCCTACTACGGGCTCTGGTAAAGTTTCTGATTTATCTGCCGATCCTACAGTATACCAGGAACTCCTGGGGGTGCTCAACAAGGCTCGCACCACCTCCCTCTGCATCGTCCCTAAGATGGCTCCTGAAAAGGTGAGAGTGGTGGTGGATTGCCCCCAACTTACATCCAGAGTGCAGCTGCAACGTTTCGTGGGATTTCCTAACTTCTACCGCCGCTTCATTCGGGGCTACAGCACCCCGGGGGCTCTCCTCTCTGCACTCACTTCTCCCAAGGTGCTGTTCACATGGTCTCCAGCTGTTGACAGGATGCTTTTGGACCTCAAGCATCTGTTTACTACAGCTCCCATCCGAATCCGTCCCGTCAGTTAGTGGTTGAGGTTGAGGTTTCTTACATTGGAGTGGGGTCCGTCCTGTCCCAGCGGTCTGCCCAGAACCAAAAGCAGCATCCCTGTCCAATCAACTCAACCCCGCTGAGAGAAACTACAACGTAGGGAATTGTGAACTTCTGGCAGTCAAGATTGCGTTGGAGGAGTGGGGGCACTGGCTGGAAAGGGCGGAATATCCATTTCTGGTGTGGACCAATCATATGAATTTAGAATATCTCCGCACCGCCAAGCACCTTAATTCTAGGCAGGCCCGTTGGGTCCTGTTATTCACCAGGTTCAACTTTATCATCTCCTACTCCCAGGGTCCAAGAATGTGAAGCCGGATGCTCTCTCTCGCCTGTATAGTTCTGCTGCCACACTGTCTGACTCTGAGACCATCCTCCCTACCTCATGTCTGGCAGCTACAGTTGTCTGGGGTATCAAGAGCCTAGTCCGCAAGGCACAATGTTCCCAGCCCGGACCCTGCATTCTTCACCCTCATTGGGTCGTCGTCCAGCCTGTCCTCCAAGTTTCATGCCCAGTCCAACAGCCAGTCAGAGTGTGCCAGTCAAGACCTGGAGACTGCGCTTAGGTGCCTCGTCTCGACCAACCCCACCACCTGGAGCCGGCAAGTTGTGTGGGTGGAGTACACCCGGAACACTCTTCACTGCTCGGCCACTGGGCTCTCGCCCTTGAGTCCTCCATGGGTCATCAGACCCCGCTCTTCCCAGAGCAAGAAGAGGTCAGCATACCCTCGGCCCAGATGTTTGTCCGCCACTGTCAGCGTACCTGGAAGAGAGTTCGGTCTGCTCTTCCCAAGGCCACCTCCAGGTATTGTCGACAAGCGGACCGCCTCCGTACTCCGGCTCCCCGCTATCTTCTCGGGCAGAGGGTATGGCTGTTTACGTGGGACCTGCCCCTCTGGGTGGAGTCCCATAAACGTTCTCCCTGTTTTATTGGTCCTTTCCTCATCTTTAAAGTCCTTAGTCCCACTGCTGTTTGTCTTCTGTTGCCCCATACCCTTCGTATACATCCCACTTTCCATGTGCCCAGGATTAAGCTCTTCCCCTGCCAGCACCCCGGTCAAGCAGGTATGTGCCCAGGTAGGACGGCGAGTGTGTGTGTGTGGGGGGGGTCTGTTTCACCTGTCTTTGTGCTTATTTACACCCCCCTCCAAGTGTCGCCCATTATCCCCAATGTATTTATACCTGTGTTTTCTGTTTGTCTGTTGTCAAGCCTACCAGCGTGTTTCCATGTTGATGTTTTTCCTAGTCTCTGTTTTCTAGCCCTCCTGGTTACAACCTGTTCTGCCTGCCCTGACCTCGAGCCTGCCCGCCCCCCTGTACCTTTCGGAGTCTGACCTGGTGAACCTTTGCCTGTCCTCGACCTACCTATTGCCTGCCCCTTGTATTTAAATAAGTATCAGACTCAAACCATCTTCCTCCTGTGTGTGCATCTGGGCCTCGCCCTGTGCCGTTATAAGTAGGCAGAGGCTAGGCCTAACTAGACTAATTATTGTGGAATGTTCTGTTTTGTAAAGTTGAGCTGAGTGGGCTATTTATATAATCATAGAGTTTTATGGAAACTCATTATAGCAGGTCATGATCACACCTCTCTCTGAAGTATTTGGCCAACAGCAACTGATCTATGAAACATATTGAACTCATCCTTTTCCATATTCCCACTGCCCGCATCCGCAAGTCTCTCCAGAGGGTGGTGCGGTCTGCCAAACACATTACCAGGGGCAAACTACACGCCCTCCAGGACATCTACAGCACCCGATGTCACAGGAAGGCCAAAAAGATCATCAAGTACATCAACCAACCGAGCCACTGCCTGTTCACCCCGCTATCATCCAAAAGGCGAGGTCAGTACAGGTGCATCAAAGCTGGGACCGAGAGACTGAAATCAGCTTCTATCTCAAGGCCATAACACTGTTAAACAGCGATCACTAACACAGAGGCTGCTGGCTATAGGCATAGACTGGAAATCACTGGTCACTTTAAGGAATGGAACAATAGTCACATTAATCATGTTTACATATCTGGCATTACTCATCTCATATGTATATACTCTATACTATTCTACTGTATCTTTGTCTGTTCCGCTCATCCATATGTATATAGTCTTATTTCATACCTACTTAGATGTGTGTACTGGGTATATAGTGTGTAATTTGTTAGATATTACTTGTTAGATATTACTGCACTGTTGGAGCTAGAAGCACAAGCAATTCGCTACACCCAAAATAACCTCTGCTTATCACGTGTATATGACCCATACAATTTCATTTGTATGATTGTTGCAGTTTGCTTTCTTATTAATAACTGACCAGAGAGCAGTTTTGGCGTGTTGGGGAGAGCAATTCCCAAATGTATCCATGTTGGCAGTTAGAAAAAGTAGGATCACAGCCACCTCACCTTACAGTGTGTTTTTCCATGAATGATTACCTGATGAACTGGTAGTCATGTAAGCATGTCTGTGTGTGAATGATCTGGGGAGAGAGAGTTTCTGGACCTTCTTGTGCCAGAAGATAAAGCTTTGAAGCTCATAGTTTGCATGTGTGTTATTGGCTATCCTCAGTCTTGCATAGCATCACCACTATTACCTTGGTCGGTCTTGCGTGGCATTAAAAGGTTTGGACACACCCACTCATTCAAGGGTTTTTCTTTATTTTTACTATATTCTACATTGTATAATAATAGTGAAGACATCAAAACAATGAAATATTACATATGGAATCATTTAGTAACAAAAAAAGTGTTAAACAAATCTAAATATATTTTATATTTGAGATTCTTCAAATACCCACCCTTTGCCTTGATGACAGCTTTGCAAACTCTTGGCATTCTCTCAACCAGCTTTAGGAGGTAGTTTCCTGGAATGCATTTCAATTAACAGGTGTGCCTTCAGTTAATTTGTGGAATTTCTTTCCTCCTTAATGCTTTTGAGCCAATCAGTTGTGCTATGACAAGGTATGGGTGGTATACAGAAGATAGCCCTATTTGGTAAAAGACCAAGTGCATATTATGTCAAGAACAGCTCAAATAAGCAAAGAGAAATGACAGTCCATCATTACTTTAAGACATGAAGGTCACTCAATCTGGAAAATTTCAAGAACTTTGAAAGTTTATTCAAGTGCAGTCGCAAAACCCATCAAGCGCAATGAAGAAATTGGCTATCTTGAAGTCCGCCACAGGAAAGGGCCAGAGTTACCTCTACTGCAGAGGAAAAGTTCATTAAAGTTAATTGCATCTCAGATTGCAGCCCAAATAAATGCTTCACAGAGTTCAAGTACCAGACACATCTCAACATCAACTGGTCAGAGGAGACTGCGTGAATCAGGCCTTCATGGTTGAATTGCTGCAAAGAAACCACTACTAAAGGACACCAATAAGAAGAGACTTCCTTAGGGCAAGAAACACGAGCAATGGACATTAGACCTGCGGAAATCTGATGAGTCCAAATTTGAGATGTTCGGTTCCAAATGCTGTGTCTATGTGAGACGCGGAGTAGGTGAACAGATGATCTCCACACGTGTGATTCCCACCGTGAAGCATGGAGGATATGGTATGGGGGTGGTTTGCTGGTGACATTTATTTAGAATTGAAGGCACACTTAACCAGCATGGCTATCACAGTATTCTGCAGCGATACACCATCCCATCTGGTCTGCACTTAGTGGGACTATCATTTGTTTTTCAACCGGACAATGACCCAAAACACACCTCCAGGCTGTGTAAGGGCTATTTTTACCAAGAAGGCGAGTGATGAAATGCTGCACCAGATCAAATCAAATCAAATCAAATCAAATTTTATTTGTCACATACACATGGTTAGCAGATGTTAATGCGAGTGTAGCGAAATGCTTGTGCTTCTAGTTCCGACAATGCAGTGATAACCAACAAGTAATCTAACTAACAATTCCAAAACTACTGTCTTATACACAGTGTAAGGGGATAAGGAACATGTACATAAGGATATATGAATGAGTGATGGTACAGAGCAGCATACAGTAGATGGTATCGAGTACAGTATATACATATGAGATGAGTATGTAGACAAAGTAAACAAAGTGGCATAGTTAAAGTGGCTAGTGATACATGTGTTACATAAGGATGCAGTCGATGTTGTAGAGTACAGTATATACATATGTATATGAGATGAATAATGTAGGGTAAGTAACATTATATAAGGTAGCATTGTTTAAAGTGGCTAGTGATATATTTACATCATTTCCCATCAATTCCCATTATTAAAATGGCTGGAGTTGGGTCAGTGTCAATGACAGTGTGTTGGCAGCAGCCACTCAATGTTAGTGGTGGCTATTTAACAGTCTGATGGCCTTGAGATAGAAGCTGTTTTTCAGTCTCTCGGTCCCAGCTTTGATGCACCTGTACTGACCTCGCCTTCTGGATGATAGCGGGGTGAACAGGCAGTGGTTCGGTGGTTGATGTCCTTGATGATCTTTATGGCCTTCCTGTAACAACGGGTGGTGTAGGTGTCCTGGAGGGCAGGTAGTTTGCCCCCGGTGATGCGTTGTGCAGTCCTCACTACCCTCTGGAGAGCCTTACGGTTGAGGGCGGAGCAGTTGCCGTACCAGGCGGTGATACAGCCCGCCAGGATGCTCTCGATTGTGCATCTGTAGAAGTTTGTGAGTGCTTTTGGTGACAAGCCAAATTTCTTCAGCCTCCTGAGGTTGAATAGGCGCTGCTGCGCCTTCTTCACGACGCTGTCAGTGTGAGTGGACCAATTCAGTTTGTCTGTGATGTGTATGCCGAGGAACTTAAAACTAGCTACCCTCTCCACTACTGTTCCATCGATGTGGATAGGGGGTGTTCCCTCTGCTGTTTCCTGAAGTCCACAATCATCTCCTTAGTTTTGTTGACGTTGAGTGTGAGGTTATTTTCCTGATACCACACTCCAAGGGCCCTCACCTCCTCCCTGTAGGCCGTCTCGTCCGTTGTTGGTAATCAAGCCTACCACTGTTGTGTCGTCCGCAAACTTGATGATTGAGTTGGAGGCGTGCGTGGCCACGCAGTCGTGGGTGAACAGGGAGTACAGGAGAGGGCTCAGAACGCACCCTTGTGGGGCCCCGTGTTGAGGATCAGCGGGGAGGAGATGTTGTTGCCTACCCTCACCACCTGGGGGCGGCCCGTCAGGAAGTCCAGTACCCAGTTGCACAGGGCGGGGTCGAGACCCAGGGTCTCGAGCTTGATGACGAGCTTGGAGGGTACTATGGTGTTGAATGCCGAGCTGTAGTCGATGAACAGCATTCTCACATAGGTATTCCTCTTGTCCAGGTGGGTTAGGGCAGTGTGCAGTGTGGTTGAGATTGCATCGTCTGTGGACCTATTTGGGCGGTAAGCAAATTGGAGTGGGTCTAGGGTGTCAGGTAGGGTGGAGGTGATATGGTCCTTGACTAGTCTCTCAAAGCACTTCATGATGACGGAAGTGAGTGCTACGGGGCGGTAGTCGTTTAGCTCAGTTACCTTAGCTTTCTTGGGAACAGGAACAATGGTGGCCCTCTTGAAGCATGTGGGAACAGCAGACTGGTATAGGGATTGATTGAATATGTCCGTAAACACACCGGCCAGCTGGTCTGCGCATGCTCGGAGGGCGCGGCTGGGGATGCCGTCTGGGCCTGCAGCCTTGCGAGGGTTAACACGTTTAAATGTCTTAATCACCTCGGCTGCAGTGAAGGAGAGACTGCATGTTTCCGTTGCAGGCCGTGTCAGTGGCACTGTATTGTCCTCAAAGCGGGCAAAAAAGTTATTTAGTCTGCCTGGGAGCAAGACATCCTGGTCCGTGACTGGGCTGGATTTCATCTTGTAGTCCGTGATTGACTGTAGACCCTGCCACATGCCTCTTGTGTCTGAGCCATTGAATTGAGATTCCACTTTGTCTCTGTACTGACGCTTAGCTTGCTTAGCTGGCCTCCACAATCACCCGACCTCAACCCACATGAGATGGTTTGGGATGAGTTGGACCGCAGAGTGAAGGAAAAGCAGCCAACAAGTTGTCACGCCCTGATCTGTTTCACCAGTTCTTGTGAGGCTCTCCACCTCCTCTAGGTGTCACTTATTTTCCCCAGTGTCATTTATTTATCCCTGTGTTTCCTGTCTCTCTGTGCCAGTTCGTCTTGTATGTTTTCAAGTCAACCAGCGTGTTTTTCCCATGCTCCGGTTTTCTATTCTCTTTTTCTAGTCTTCCCGGTTTTGACCCTTGCCTGTTTTTTGTGGACTCCGTTCCAGCCTGCCTGACCCTTCTGCCTGCCCTGACATTGAGTCAGTCTGCCACTCTGTACCTCTTGGACTCAGAATCTGATTTTGACCTTTTGCCTTGTGCCTTACTCTTGCCTACTCCTTTTGGATATAAATCAACAACTAAGACTCTAACCATCTGCCTCCTTTGTCTGCATCTGGGTCTCGCCTTGTGCCATTATACAAGAGCTCAGCATATGGGGGAACTCCTTCAAGGACTGTTGGAAAAGCATTTCTCATGAAGCTGTTTGAGAGAATGCCAAGAGTGTGCAAAGCTGTCATCAAGGCAAAGAGTGGCTACTTTGAAGAATATAAAATATATTTGCTTAGCACATTTTGGTTACTACATGATTCCATAAGTGTTATTTCATAGTGTTGATGGCTTCACTATTATTTTACAATGTAGAAAATAGTAAAAATAAAGAAAACCCTTGTTCGAGTAGGTATGTCCAAATTTGACTGGTACTGTATACAAATGTTATGATCCGTTTGAGCAAATACAACCAATGTTCTGACTGATGCTGGTCCATCAAAGCTTTTTAACTCTAATCTTGCCTGAATGGACAACAGAAAACAGGTGTTACCAAACTAAACTTATTAACTGTAATTCTCATTTTAAGATAATCGCTGTAGAGAATTACCTGTGGGACCGATATAATATATCAAACCATCTGTTCAAACCAGAAACAGGTTGGTATGTAGTCTAAGTGATGGTAAGTGAGTTACCCTCTTGATTGAATCAGGTCAATGAATGAGCTAGTAGAATATCAATGCTTCACCGGTACTAGAGGGGAGTAGTATGGGCTGGCCTGGCGTCACTGCATACATCCCATGAGTCATAGGCTGGAGGGTTGAAGGCAGAAATAAGAGTTCAGAAAGACCTTATGATGTTATAATTTAACGTAGGGCATGCCACTTTTTATTTTATTTTTATAAATAACAGCAGAGCCAGACAGAAATAGAGGCTTCTATTTTAGTTCGCTGTGTTTCTGTTGGATGCTTTCGTCTGGGGTGTGCATGCGAGCAGGCGAGAGAGTGGAGAATGTGTTTTGTTTCTCATTCTTTTCCTTGAAAAAGGAAAGAAAGAAGAGAGGAGCGAGCAGCCGGAACCCTTCTAAATAATTTTCAATCTGTAGAAAACTACCCACAATTGTCGAAATGATTAAACGTTTAGCAAACGATTGGAGAGAAGCTCTCCTCCAACCAACAGTCCAGAGTAAAGAAATGCTCATTTTGGTGTGATTGGCAATTGGTTGTTTTTTGTAGGTCTTGGTTCCTTGCCCTTCTCTCTGTCATTCCAGATATGAGTATCTCTTCAATAACAGAGAGTAAATTGATTTAGTCTCATTTTCAAAGCTCCCCACAATCCCTCAGACTGTAACAGTGGGTTTGGAGTTACTTCTAAGCCCTACTCTCATAGTTTGTGTTACGTGATCGTGACAAAGGTCAGAAGTTATGTCGTTTTTCATAGTGAATCTTAATTATACACTCCAATAGCAGTTACAGTACAATGAATCACCATTATGTGAAGACATTATGATGTGAAGACATTAGTCGTTCCTCTCAAAGTGGACTGGTTCCCTCCTCTTTTTCTTTCTTTCTTTCTTTCTTTCTTTCTTTCTTTCTTTCTTTCTTTCTTTCTTTCTTTCTTTCTTTCTTTCTTTCTTTCTTTCTTTCTCTCTCTCTCTCTCTCTCTCTCTCTCTCTCTCTTCTCTCTCTCTCTCTCTCTCGCTCTATCGCTCTCTCTCTCTCTCTCTCTCTCTCTCTCTCTCTCTCTCTCTCTCTCTCTCTCTCTCTCTCTCTCTCTCTCTCTCTCTCTCTCTCTCTCTCTCTTTCTCTCTTTGTCTCTCTTTCTAAATCCCTCTCTGACTTTCTTTCTGTATTTCTCTCTCTCTCAAACTCTTTCTCTGGTTGAAGCTATATGGAGTCCAATTACACACACACACACACACACACACACACACACACACACACACACACACACACACACACACACACACACACACACACACACACACACACACACACACACACACACACACACACACACACACACACACACACACACACACACACACACACACACACACACACACACACAAATCACCCCAGAACAGTGTCTCACAGTGATATGTGATATGGGATCCCTCAGATCAACATATTTCCTTGTATTCAAATGTCTCTCTGGTTTTATGGAATACATAAGAGTCCAAACCTGTTCAGTAATAATAAATAATGATTTAATCTGCATTATGAGAAACCTCATCACCTGGTTCAAATATTACAACCTTGTGCCCCGGCCAGCAGACGTTCAGAGAAGTCCTGATGCCAAGTCAATGAAGAGCTCTTCCATGAGATGATTTGATGACAGAATTAGAGATTGACTTGAAAGGTTGAATATTTTATGTCTGGGTCCCAATGCCAAGAAGTTCTATTGCCTAACGGATGCAATCACTGTGTATCTGAGGCATGGTTAGAGGGATATACTGCCATGTTCAGATCAACTTCGCCTGTAGTGTAAAGCTCTAATGGCGTGGCAGTTTCAGCTCGTGTTTGCTTAGGAAAAAAGATTGATCATAATAACAACATTAGTAAATGATAAGTGACTCAACCGGAGTTGAGAGTAGAAACCAATAGGCACCTACAGTTCTGCCTGAACAGACTCCCATATGATGTAATGTTTCTCGGAGGCAATAGCGCAAGCACTAACACATGAAAGACGTTGGAAATTGGAAACAGATTTACAGATTTGACCTGACAAGTGTGTTTGTATGTATCCTGTTGGGTGTGTGTGTGTGTGTGTGTGTGTGTGTGTGTGTGTGTGTGTGTGTGTGTGTGTGTGTGTGTGTGTGTGTGTGTGTGTGTGTGTGTGTGTGTGTGTGTGTGTGTGTGTGTGTGTGTGTGTGTGTGTGTGTGTGTGTGTGTGTGTGTCTGTGACTGTGTGTGTGTGTGTGCATCCCTGTGTGTGCTCCAACTAGTCAGGTGGCCCTCCTGAATTACAATTCTGTTCTTGCCATCTGTGAAACACACACTAACACAGACAGGGCCAGGAAAGTCTTAATGCACAGACATGAGCCCCGAGGTGCATTCTGCCTGCCTGCCTGCCTCTGTCAGCCAGCCGAGCCACCAGCCAAGCTCTATAAGACTCAGATCTCTCTCAATCTGCAGCCACTGAAGTGAATTCTGCCCAGTTGTTTCTAATTAGGGCCCAGCTTCTGGGATCAGCCCAACAGATACCTTCGTTCTGAACAGACACTGTGGACCTCCTTCTATAAACAACCAAACCGTCTGCTTTCTGATCTGACTGGGCCTCATCAGACCCACACACACACACACACACACACACACACACACACACACACACACACACACACACACACACACACACACACACACACACACACACACACACACACACACACACACACACACACACACACACACACACACACACACACACACACACACACACACACACACACACACACACACACACACACACACACAGCTCGCCCCAGCCAAAATGTCTACAACGGCTTCGCCGCTCGCTACACTTTTGACTTATAATCTTATTTTGAATATTGGTTGACGTCACAGAGCAAGCATCCCTGAAGTTAACTGTGTGTGCCAGGATAAATCTAAACACAATGTCTCATAGCAAGATCCCTGAAACGCAACAATGTCAGAACTAGTGCTATCAAACCATCTTTCTGGAGCAGCTCTCAAGTGCTTCCATTTCGATATTTACTCAACATGCCTGTAGTCTGTCTCGCTCTCTCGCCTTCTCTCTTGCTCTCCTCTCCTTCTTTCTCACTCTCCTCTCCTGTGCACATTCTCTCTCCCTCTCCCTCTCTCTCTATCAGTTACTCAGTTGCTCCCCGAGTAAGTAAAAAAAAAAAACATTCCACACCTACCTGCAATATTCACAAACAGTTCCAAGCTATTTTCCCTATCCGTCTCTCTTTTTCTAAATCTGATAATCCGAGAGGGAGAATAATGTGATTCACCTTTGCATTATCACCCTAGCTTCTATGACGGCTATTATCATCTTCTTAGGTTACCCATCCAAAGCCTACAGTTATGAATCTTAATAGATCTGTCTTTGAAGCCTGTATCACACAGCATACTTTAGTGAAATATCTTCATCCTCTGTTGTCACACTTTGATTACTAAAGTAGGAGTGAATCGAGAAACTGTTACAAGCCCTTAATATTGAGCAAGTCAAGTAAAGGACAGCTAGGTTACGAGTCTTTCATCAATGACATGCGGTATTATTTCATGATGTTTATGTTATAAACTGGGTTATTTCTATGCCAGTACTAATAACCTTTAGAAGCTCTACCTGATTTGTGCAATAGATACATCCTTATCAACCAGGTGAAAAGAGGTTTAGCATTCTCTCCATACCAGGGCTGCCTGGAGTCAATCCCATCTCAATTCAGGAGAACTAAATGTACTGAAACTCTCATTCAAGAACTGAAAAAAAGTGGCATGTTGGATTGTTCAACTCAATCCATCAATTGATTTGAACAATATACTGAATTGAATTGTGTTTCATTTTCAATTCGTAAACGTAAATGTATTTAAATTCACGACTTGACAAATTGACCCACACCCTGCTCCCTAGAAGCAGGGCTAGAAGAAAAGACAGCACAATACTCACTCTGATCATTCAACAGAAGACCTGTTGCTGTAGAGAAGAGGAATCCGGATCCACCTTAGGGATGTCCTCACCCGACCTCCCCCAGGTTCAGATAGTACTGCAGAGACTGAGGTGTGAGTTCTCATTAAGTATTCTCCCCTCCCTGTCGCCTTGCTAGAGCCCAGATCTGGTACTAACTCTAAGTCTATTTCTAATCAGCACTGCGTTGTTTGCCGACCGTGTCCGGGTTGTTACCAGTCTAGGGTCTTATCACAGAGCTCTATTTGAGAGCGTGGTGAGGTCATCGGACAAAGAGTGATTTCTAGAAAATCATCTGAGACGATGGGTAATCAAGAGTTTCGGTGGTCACCTTGGTAACGATACAAGGCAGATGCGATACAACACAAAGACAAACTATTCAGATGTTCTGGATTTCATTCACACACAGTTATTGCTTAATCATCACTACTTTTTTCATACTCGGGTACAAATATCAAACACGTAAAAGAATCACGGATGTACTGTATACTGTGCTGAGCATTGATGAAAATTATAATTTCGGTTCAGACTGGGTCTCTCTGGGTCATATAATATTGACTACAGATGTAGGATCTTAATTTGATCAACCTGTTGCTGGACAACTTTACTGCAACTCAAGAAATATAACACTTGTAGTATATTTGAGGTTTAAATAGACTTCTGAAATGTGTCATTTTCACTTTGACATATTTCATTTGATTTTCCCTTACAAATAATGTATCAAACCCTACAAAAGACAATGAAATTAGTAGACAACAGTGTAAACTCTCCAGTGGGTGTGTAGCAAATTATTATTTAATAACTGCCAATAATGTAACAGCTGCTAATAATATAACAACGTTTGCCTTTATAATGTAATAAATTCTGAATGCATAACATAATACAGTTTTTGCGCATAATATAATAATTGGATTATTATTATCACACTATGTGTTGATTATTATTATTATTATTATTATTATTATTATTAGTCATTAGGCCAAACAGTTCTATAATAATAATAATAATATATGCCATTTAGCAGACGCTTTTATTCTATTTTTGTTTCATCAGACTAGAGAACATTTCTCCAACTAGTACAATCTTTGTCCCCATGTGCAGTTGCAAACCGTAGTCTGGCTTTTTTTTATGGCGGTTTGGAGCAGTGGCTTCTTCCTTGCTGAGCGGCCTTTCAGGTTATATCAATATTGGGCTTGTTTTACTGTGGATATAGATACTTTTGTACCTGTTTCCTCCAGCATCTTCACAAGGTCCTTTGCTGTTGATCTGGGATTGATTTGCACTTTTCGCACCACGTTCATCTCTAGGAGACAGAACACGTCTCCTTCCTGAGTAGTATGACGGCTGCGTGGCCCCATGGTGTTTATACTTGCGTACTATTGTTTGTACAGATTAACGTGGTACCTTCAGGTGTTTGGAAATTGCTCCCAAGGATGAACCAGACTACAGTTTATTTTCTGAGGTTGATTTCTTTTGATTTTCCCATGATGTCAAGCAAAGATGCACTGAGTCTGAAGGTAGGCCTTGAAATACATCCACAGGTACACCTCCAATTGACTCAAATTATGTCAATTAGCCTATCAGAAGCTTCTAAAGCATAACATAATTTTCTGGAATTTTCCAAGCTGTTTAAAGGCACAGTGAACTTTAGTGTATGTAAACTTCTGACCCACTGCAATTGTGAGTGAAATAATCTGTTTGTAAACAATTGTTGGGAAAATTACTTGTGTCATGCACAAAGTAGATGTCCTAACCGACTTGCCAAAACTATAGTTTGTTAACAATAAATTAGTGGAGTGGTTGAAAAACGAGTTTTAATGACTCCGACCTGAGTGTATGTGAACTTCCGACTTCAACCGTATATACTGTAACCCCTATTTTTGTTGGCACAAAACTACCTCCATACTTACATAAAATGTGTTAAAACTGGTACCATTAACCATGTACGGAGAATGCCATTGTGTTCGTGAGAGTCTCCTCTTTCTATAGAGTGATCATATTAGTTTGTTTGGACGCTACTGATGTTTTCGTGAGAAGACTGAGTTTTGGGACGTCTCATGGTCTGACAAGCACCGCTGTAGCTCTGCCACGTTTCACCGCAGATGCGGAAGGGTGACATTGGCGGATGCAGTGGAGTGCGACCCAGATGCAATGCAAAAAAACAGACATCTCTAGTTCTAAGTCTATGTAAATGCAGCTGATAGACCCAAGTGGACCCGATTGGACCCGAAAACTACTCTGCATAGACTATAGCATATTTATTTTAATCTAATAAGGTGAATATATTGACTTATAGAAGGCCTAGCCAACGTATAAATACCTATTCGTTAACCAGAAGAGCAACTTGGCTGAAACATTTTTTTAATCAGTTGAGATTTTTGTAGTAGATTTCAACAAAAAAAGCACGCACAAGCACGCACACACACACACACACACGCACACGCACACGCACACACACACACACACACACACACACACACACACACACACACACACACACACACACACACACACACACACACACACACACACACACACACACACACACACACACACACACACACACACACACACACACACACACACACACACAGCACACACACACGCACACACACGCACACACACACATGCACACACACACACAAGCACACACACACACAAGCACACACACACACACACAAGCACACATACACACACACACACACACACACACACACACACACACACACACACACACACACACACACACACACACACACACACACACACACACACACACACACACACACACACACACACACACACACACACACACACACACACACACACACACACACACACACACAGACTCACTGATTCACTGACTGACTAGGGTTATGGGTGTTTATTGGAGGGTCAATCGTGTAATTTGAAAGTCTTGATGTACTGCTTCAGGAATGTGGTTTGGTTTTTAGTAAGCTATTACTGAAGCATGACACTTGATATGCATAAAAAAAGAGAGTGAATATTGCTTTATTGGTTAAAGTTATTATACTATTTATGGAAAAACATATACCATCTTCATAATGTAATAATCAACAGATAATGTAATAATTATTGTGTTTGTGTTCAGCATATATATTACATTATTGGAAATGTATTTCATTATTAGCATTTATTACCTTGTAAATGCAAACATTATTACATTATTGGAAGATATTACATTATTGGCATTTTATTACATTATCAGTTGCTACAGGGTGGTTTATTTTTGACAGAGGCTGGTCTCTGGGAAAAGTGGAGCTGGTTAGAATGATGGCAAGTTGGCAGGCATTAGGAGCTCTGTGGGATACTCACAGGCTAGCTCATCTGATATGCTGTAGAGGAGAGGAGTAATATATTCAAGTCTGTCTGGTATACATAGGAAGCTAGAGCAGCTAGCTCAACACTAAAGCTTCAAAACAGTCTGGGGATCAGAGATGTAAAGTAACTAACTACAGCTACTATACTTACTGTAATTGAGTAGCTTTTACAACTATAACTTTATTTTTTATTTTTTGTCACTAATTTTTCTTCTACTTAAGTGTAACGGCGTTCTTCGTTTGTCGAAAGAGAGTCGGACCGAAATGCAGCGTGGTGGTTACTCATGTCTTTAATGAAGGAAAAAAGCGATACATGAAATAACTATACACATACGAAAACAACAAACGGAACGTGAAACCTAATTACAGGCTATCTGGTGAAACTACACAGAGACAGGAACAATCACCCACAAAATAAAAAGCGAAACCAGGCTACCTAAATACGGTTCCCAATCAGAGACAATGAGAATCACCAAATAATATAACGAAAACACAAAATACAATGACCAAGGCGTGACAGAACCCCCCCAAGGTGCGGACTCCCGGACGCACCTCAAAACCATAGGGAGGGTCCGGGTGGGCGTCTGTCCATGGTGGCGGTTCCGGCTAGGGACGTGGACCCCACTCCATTAATGTCCTAATTCCTCCCCTTCGCGTCCTGGGATAATCCACCCTCGCCACCGACCATGGCCTAATAGTCCTCACCCAGAACCCCACAGAACTGAGGAGCAGCTCGTGACTGAGGGACGGCTCGGGACTGAGGGGCAGCTCGGGACTGAGGGGCAGCTCGGGACTGAGGGGCAGCCCGGAACTGAGGGGCAGCCCGGAACTGAGGGGCAGCCCGGATCTGAGGGGAAGCCCAGTACTGAGAAGAAGCCCAGTACTGAGAGGAAGCCCAGTACTGAGAGGAAGCCCAGTACTGAGATGAAGCTCAGGCAGGTAGTAGGCTCCTGTAGATCCTGGCTGGCTGGCGGATCTGGAAGATTCAGGTTGACTAGCAGATCTGGAAGATTCTGGTTGACTGGCAGATCTGGAAGAGACTGGTTGACTGGCAGATCTGTAAGAGACTGGTTGACTGGCAGATCTGGAAGAGACTGGGTGACTGGCAGATCTGGAAGAATCTGGTTGACTGGCAGATCTAGAAGATCATGGCTGACTGGCGGATCTAGCTGCTCTATGCAGACTGACAGCTCCTTGCAGACTGACAGCTCTGACTGCTCCATGCAGGCTGGCCGCACCTTGCAGACTAGCAGCTCCTTGCAGACTGGCAGCTCTGGCTGCTTCATGCAGACTGACAGTTCTGGCTGCTTCATACAGACTGACAGCTCTGACTGCTCCATGCAGGCTGACAGCTCTGACTGCTCCATGCAGGCTGACAGCTCTGACTGCTCCATGCAGGCTGGCAGCACCTTGCAGACTGGCAGCTCCTTGCAGACTGGAGGATCCAGGCTGACTGGTGGATCTAACTGATCCTGACAGACTGGCGACGCTGGCAGACTGGCGGCGCTGGGCAGACTGGCGGCGCTGGGCAGACTGGCGGTGCTGGGCAGACTGGGAGCACTGGCGGCGCTGGGCAGACTGGCGGCACTGGCGGCGCTGGGCAGGCGGGAGACTCCGGCAGCGCAGTAGAGGAGAAAGGCTCTGGCTGCGCTAAACAGGCGGGAGACTCCAGCAGCGCAGGAGAGGAGAAAAGCGCTGGCTGCGCTGAACAGGCGAGGCGCACTGAAGGCCTGGTGCGTGGTGCTGGAACTGGTGGTACTGGATCGAGGACACACACAGGCAGCCTGGTGCGTGGAGCTGCTACCGGAGGACTGGAGTGTGGAGGTGGCACAGGATGGGCTAGACCGTGAAGGCGTACTGGAGATCTTGAGAGCAGTGTTGGCACAGGACGTGCAAAGCTAGGGATGTGCACAGGAGGCTTAGTGCGTGAGGCTGGCACATTTTTCACCAGCCAACTAACACGCACCTCAGGACGAGTATGGAGCGCTGACCCAGGTGCCATTAAATCCCAACACGATCCATCGGAGGAATATCGTATCTATAGCACCATACTAGCAACTCCCTCATTACTCTCTCCTCCACTTTCCCCATTAACTCCTTCACAGTCTCTGCTTCGCTCACCTCTAACACCTGCTCCGGTTCTGGTCTCCTCCTTGGCTCCTCACGATAAACAAGGAGAGTTGGCTCAGGTCTATCTCCTGACTCAGCCATACTCTCCCTGAGCCCCTTCCCCAATAAATTTTTGGGGCTGGTTCTCAGGCTTCCATTCGCTACGCCGTGCTGCTTCCTCATATCTGCGCCTCTCAGCTTTTTCCGCCTCTATTTCCTCCTTGGGGCGGCAATATACACCAGGCTGAGCCCAGGGTCCTTTTCCGTCCAGTTCTTCCTCCCATGTCCAATTCTCCAAGTGGTGCAGCCTCTCCCACTGCAACTGCTCTTCACGATTAACAGGGAGAGTTGGCTCAGGTCTGAAACCTGACTCAGCCACTCTCTCTCTGTGCCCTCCCCCAATAAATATTTGGGGGTTACTTTCGGTTTTCGCTCTGCGCCGACGTGTCTTTCTTTTTGACTCCATTCGCCTATAGCCCTCTTCGCATTGATCCAGCGAATCCCAGGCGGGCTCCTGCACTCTCTCTGGGTCGGCCGCCCACCTGTCTATTTCTTCCCACGTCGTATACTCCATGCCTTTGCTGTCCATAACGTCCTCTTTTTTCTGCTCCAGCTGTCGCTGCCTGTTAACACGCTGCTCGGTCCGAGTGTGGTGGGTGATTCTGTAGCGGCGTTCTTCGTTTGTCGAAAGAGAGTCGGACCGAAAGGCAGCGTGGTGGTTACTCATGTCTTTAATGAAGGAAAAAAGCGATACATGAAATAACTATACACATACGAAAACAACAAACGGAACATGAAACCTAATTACAGCCTATCTGGTGAAACTACACAGAGACAGGAACAATCACCCACAAAATAAAAAGCGAAACCAGGCTACTTAAATACGGTTCCCAATCAGAGACAACGAGAATCACCTGACTCTGATTGAGAACCGCCTCAGGCAGCTAAGCCTATACAACACCCCTAATCAGCCGCGATCCCAAATACTAAAAACCCCAATACGAACATACAATGTAACATAAACCCATGTCACACCCTGGCCTGACCAAATAATATAACGAAAACACAAAATACAATGACCAAGGCGTGACATTAAGTAAAATGTCATTGAAGTAACAGTACTTCTACTTGAGTAGGATATTTCAGTACTCTTTCCACCCCTGTTGAATGAGCGAAAGAGGGAATTTGTGAGTGAGTGAGTGAGGGAAAGATTATGAATAGGTGAGTGAGTGAATGTCAGCTGAATGTCACCCCTCTGTAAGTAACAGAGGGGTTAATGAGGGATTTTTTGGGTTATAGACATGTTTATCTGTAGAGTCTGAAGTACAGTATATTGGCATCTGGCAACTTTATTATTTAAAAAAAATCTAATGTTAATAGTATAAATTTCACAAATCGTTTAGTTTTGAAACTTTGTTTTTCTTTTTTTTTGCAACTCGTAAATGAATTTAGCTCCTACTGTACATTAATTTCCTCTCTTCCTTTCAATTTAATGCAAGGAAAAGAGTACCTTAGCAAAATTTGCTAACTATCCAGGTCAGTGTTTTTATTTTAAAAGTAACAAAACTTTTACTCACTTTTTAAATGAGCTACTTTTAACTTTTACTTGAGTAGCCATTTGACACCAGTAAATGTAATAAAAAATAGTATTAAAGTAACAGTACTTCTACTTGAGTAGGATATTTCAGTACTCTTTCCACCCCTGCTGAGGATGAACTGAGCTGAAGATTTTAAACTGCAATTGCAACGATTTAGGATCCACAACAAATTTATGCGACGTCTTGCTCCGACCAAGACGTTGTTGGTCGCATAATGTGAGCGGTTGAAAGACGTGTGATTATGGGTCTTGCGCTCAACCCAATTTACATTTTAGGCCTGAATTGGCAAACATTTTTGGTTGTATCTTGTGTAGTGTGGGGGATGCTAGGATTAGACTTTTGCAACTTGTCGGCTACATTGCATTGCTACAGCCACAGAGAAGAAAGCCACGGGTGCCACAACACATCGCTGGGCGGGGGGGTCTATAATGGTGAAGACATCAAAACTATGAAATAACACAAAAAAGTGTTAAGCAAATCAAAACTATTTTATATTTGAGATTCTTCAAATAGCCATCTTTTGCCTTGATGACAGCTTTGCACACTCTTGGCATTCTCTCAACCAGCTTCACCTGGAATGCTTTTCCAACAGTCTTGAAGGAGTTCCCACATATGCTGAGCACTTGTTGGCTGCTTTTCCTTCACTCTGCGGTCCGACTCATCCCAAACCATCTCAATTTGGTTCAGGTCGGGGGATTGTGGGGGCCAGGTCAACACACCATCACTCTCCTTCTTGGTAAAATAACCCTTACACAGCCTGGTGGTATGTTGTGTCATTATCCTGTTGAAAACCAAATGACAGTCCCACTAAGCCCAAACCAGACGGAATGGCGTATCGATGAGATGACCTGTATGCCTGACTGTTCCTCCTGCGTTCATAAATGATAGCTGGCTACACCGATGCCCTGAAGATCGAGGTGATGA
This sequence comes from Oncorhynchus gorbuscha, assembly GCF_021184085.1. Classification (NCBI taxonomy): domain Eukaryota; kingdom Metazoa; phylum Chordata; class Actinopteri; order Salmoniformes; family Salmonidae; genus Oncorhynchus; species Oncorhynchus gorbuscha. The sequence continues at coordinate 59,138,583 of NC_060179.1, read as the reverse complement.
CAAAGGAGTTGTGTAAAGCCAAAGCAGGAACAGACTGGTATTCCAAGCTACCTCACGTCATTGCTCCACTCTAATGATTCAGCTGTTACGAAGACAAATGCGTGACTCAGTGGTTTTTCTACCTCAATTATAACCATGAACTATATTCTCATTTATGAAAAAAAGGTTCTAAAATGTAAAAATGCTCTCTTGAAATGTGTGGAGAAGTCGGCACCACCACTGATTGATGGAACTGTTACAGGGTCTACCTAACAATCTAACAATTGTCTAAATTTAGATCTGATTCCGTATTGCTGTTCTCCCCCCTGTCGGTCTATGTGGCCCAGGACCCAGTTATTACATCAGTTTTAGCTGTTTTGAGTGAGTGCGCTCAAGGACTGGGCTGAGAACACAATGTCATCCAACCGTAACAGAAACTGTTGGTATGTTGAACCTGACCCAGCATGGGGTGTAATGACAAAACAAGCACGATTATTCACTTCCAGATATATTATACTCTACCCAGTGCAAACTGAAAACATGCTCATATTAGTGCCTGTCTCTTCACACATGGTGGTATGGAAGGACTGAGAGCCCAGAGATCTGGGTTGCCTCAAAGCCCCATTTAAAGTCCTAAAATCTTTATTAACAAATGATTATGTACATTCCTATCACTCTGGATGAAAATCATTTTTTTGTGTACAGGTGGTATAGGTTGATTTCAGTAAAAAGATGAAAGCGTAAAATAATGGCATCCACTGACAAACTTCTTTACAAAGTCTTTGGCTTGCTAAATGATCCATGGGGAATTGTCACGTTCTGACCTTAGTTCTTTTGTTATGTCTTTGTTTTAGTATGGTCAGGACGTGAGTTGGGTGGGTAGTATATGTTCTTTTTTCTATGTTGTAGTTTTGTCTTTGGCCTGGTATGGTTCTCAATCAGAGGCAGGTGTCGTTAGTTGTCTCTGATTGAGAATCATACTTAGGTAGCCTTTTCCCACCTGTGTGGTGTGTTTTGCGTCACCGTTCAGGACTGTTCATTTTGTCGTTTTATTGTTTTTGTTCAGTGTTCAGTATTCTTATTAAAACAATATGGACACTTACCACGCTACGCATTGGTCCTCCTCTCCTTCTCACGGCGAATATCACTACAGGAATCAAATTGTCAAACGTTTGAAAGTACCGTACTTCAGAAACAATTTCCATCTAAACACATAGTTACATTTATCTGTAATCTGATATACTTGATTAAATAAGGCTTTCAACAGCAACCAGCGATGGTGGCCAAATGTCTGTTTTCTCCAAGCCTGGATGCTTAGGTGAAAGCCCTTAGATGTGCATTGATCATACATGTCTTGGTGGGCTACAAGTAGGTAAGCTGAACTATAGACAATTTGAGGAAAGGGAAAAGAGGTTATTGCAAAGCATGCTATTCAATATATTATTAGAACCATTCAGAGGGACTCTGTGGGTTTGGAACCCTGTAAGTATCACTTTCCTCCAACTGTGACTGGACCACACTGCCTCCCACAGACTACAGGCCCGGTAACTACATACAGATGCTAGGATGTTGCTTCACTGAGTGGTGATACCTATCAGAGGGCTAAGACTATTCTAGAAATATTGGCACAAACAGTTTAGAAGATGCCAGAGAAGTCCCGTTCATTCCATATCAGCATGATAGACATCAAAGAATTTGAAGGGGGACGAGCTAAATGATCTGTCCTCTTTGGTGCAGTCTTGTTTTCCTGTGTCTGTCTCCCATTGAAATGCAATTGAACTTGTTCCCCCCTTAAGGAACAAGGCAATGGATCCAAAATGCTGCCATGATAGTCGTTACTGAAGCTATATTAGGCCTGTATTGGATTACCCCGGTTCGAAACCACCTGACTCCCCCACAATGTGCATGTTTATAATGTGATGAAGGCACATAACAACTATCTTATGTCAGGGAGTAATGCATTCAAACTGTTCAATAGCAAATGCCTTTCATGCACACTGGATTTATGACTTGGTCGCACAGGCGGTTTATTTAATATATCAAAAGTGTGTATCAATGGTTTGGAAAGTGTTCACACGCCAAGCCAGGAAATTAGATTTATGAACTTCATAATCAACATCCTTTCAACGTCTCTCGTTGTTTAACATGTAAGCCGTTGGTTCTGCTACACGTTACTGTTGTCCCCCCCCACCCCCACAGTTCGTCAGTGCGGTGATTACCAGATTTCACACTGCAAATCGCATGTAGGAATACAACATTAACATTTTTGCTGACATCATATTTATATATTGAACATATTTTTGTTCTATAATGTGTGTATGTTAGCTTTATTAAGGTGCATTGGTTTGGGGAGGCAGATGAAAACAGATGGTTTAAGAGCAGAAGGGAATCATTTGAGAACTGTTGAACGATACATTTTATAACAAACAGTTTTTCATAACTTTTAAACTTTTGCCGCAACTAACTTTGAAAGCCTTGATGGAGTGAGTCTAAGGCCATAACTTAACAGGCGTGTGTATACATGTATTTAAAAGCTTATGACAAACAGTGACAAATAAAATGGACATTTTTCTCTCTGCTTTCTCCCGGGGTGTCTAAACATCATGTAGCCAGTGACTTTAATATGTCAAAGGGGTATGAAACATATCCTTTCCTAGCCAACATCAACACACCACTGTTGTTTCTAAACCTACTGGGACATCTCCACACAGTCGAGCTCGGTTGCACAGCTTACAGAAGAATCCATTTATGATTTGTCTTCAGTCCGCTACAAAGGTCTTCACTTCAGTAGTTTCATAGCTGTTGGACCATGGAAACAATGTGGCGGGAATAATGGATGTCTCTCGAACACGATCCAGGGTTATAGGAGTTGTAACGTAGCGAAGGCTTTTGACATTTGACATTGTGCTTGTTGGTGGAGTACGCATATAGAAGTTTACATTTTTTAAATTCACATTTGTCACACTTCTTTGAATAACGTGTCTATTTTCTCAGACTTTGATGATACAATTGTACGATTAAGAGGAATACAATGTATTAGTCATACTAACAATACATTAATATTAGACTAAAATGTATTCTCGGTCACTTAACATGTTTAAATGATATAACATAACTATTATCGAGCTATTTCTTCTCCATTTTAGATCATACAGACTTTATGACTGACTAAATATGTTTGATTGAGGGACTATTTGAGTCGATAGCCATAATGCGCATATACAGTACCTGCTGTATGTTAAAGGCCCAGTGTGGTCAAAATTCAGTTGATCTGTATTTTGTGTCATATTTGTACAACAGCTTATAAAACGAACATTGTAAAAGTGTGAACAAATGTGATCAGTGTTCTTTCCTGATAGTTGCTGGTTGAAAATACAATCGACACAGGAACTTCTAATCAGCAGGTTTTGCATAGCTGGAGTTATGGCCTGCCTAGTGACATCACCAGGCGATATGTTAATAGACCAATAACAATGGGCGTTCCAAACCTCTCTGCCAATAACCGCTAGTCTTCAGGTTACATATCCCTCCCCTTAGGCCCCTCTAATTATGTCCCTCACTCTGGGTGCTCCCAGACAGTCCTACAATGGTTCCTCCTTTAAAAGTTGCGATCTTGCTCTGCGGGACTTAGAGGTACCAAGCGTCACAGCTTCATTGCTCCAGACCACCACAAGGGGGAGTTAGAGCACTCGTTATGCATTTGGGTCCCACGGTTTTTATATGACCAATCATATCGAGTGGTTCCAATAACGCGAGCCACCCTTGCCTTGTGGAGTTCTTCAACAAAGATTGCTGACAAAACATTACGGTGGAACCAGATGTATGTTGTTATAACGTCATAACGAGTCAAGCAAAACATGTACAATTGAGAGCAATATGTTTGTTATTGTAGAGACAAAAGTTTGTGTATATTTTTTGGTCATAAAGTTAATTTACAAAAATCGCTATTTAGCAAGTTATCTGACTAGCTAACATTAGCCAGCTAGCTAGTGTCAGGAGAATGAATTTGTAATTTGTGTTGTTTAATGTTTTAGGGACTCCTGAGAAAACAAACAAATGAGGCTGTCGTCTTGGGAAAGAATGGATGTAAAGAATTGTCTTTAAAAGTTATGTCATACTGCGTCACACCCTGCGTGCTGCTGCAGCATTCTGTGACACGTCATTTAATTCTCAACCATTTCTTCTGTTACTGCAAGTTATTGCTAGTTTGACCACCAGAGGGCATCTTTGAGAAGCATTTGATAGTATTCTGTATTGGCATTACCAGAGAATTTAAAACCTTTTTTGAAATAACATAGTATATGGGATTGATTTTAGAATTCTTTCTTTGGAAATTTTTGTTTCTTTTTTAAGATTATATTGATGCCCCAGTGAATCAATCTAAGCAACGTAAAAATAAAAAAAATATCAAAAGCGAGAGATTTCTGTGAAACCATCGCATCCGCGTATGTCGGCCTTCAACGTCAGCGGTAGAAGGTAGCACGAGCTTCAACCATGGTTGTCAAACCACAAAGACGTCTGTAGCGTCCGAATGGTTTGGCCTACCAACTATTATGACCACTCAATGGAAAGATGAGACTCTCACAAACATGATGGTGTTCTCTTCAGACGAGCCCCATGCAACTCGTCTGCCAACTTCTGTCTGTAGTGTCCTGAACAGTTTGGGCTACAAATCAAATCAAATTTTAACTGTCACATGTTTTGTAAACAACAGGTGTAGACTAACAGTGAAATGGTTACATACGGGCCTTTCCTAACAATGCAGAATACAATAAAAAAATGTAATAATAATAATATATATTTTTAAATTGTAACACGAGGAATAAATACATAATGAGCAATGATAGCTTGGCTATATACATATGGTATCAGTACCTAGTCGTTGTGCAAGGGTAAAAGGAAATTGTGGTAGATATGTACATATAGGTACTGTAGGGGTAAAGTGACGAGGCAACAGGATAGCTCATAGACAGTAGCAGCAGTGTATGTGATGAGTGTGGAAATGTGTGTTTGTGGCAAATGTGTGCCTGTGTGTACATGTTATGTGAGTGAGTGTGTGTACAGTATGTGTTGAAATGTCAGTGTAAGCATGTGTGAGTGTGTGGGTAGAATCCAGTGTGTGTGTGCATACAGTCAAAAAGAGTCAATGCAGATTGCCCGAGTAGCTCTTTAGCAGTCTTATGACTTGGGGGTACAAGCTGTTCAGGAGCCTTTTGGTCCCAGACTTAGGGCTCCGATACCATTTGCCGTGCGGTAGCAGAGAGAACAGTGTATGACTTGGGTGGCTAGAGTCTTTGACCATTTTTAGAGCCTTCATCTGATATGGAGTTCCTGGATGGCAAGGAGTTCAACCCCACGCACTACCCTCTGTAGCGCCTTGCGGATGCTGAGCAGTTGCCATACCAAGCGGTGATGCAGCCAGTCAAGATGCTCTCAATGGTGCAGCTGTAGACCTTTTTGAGGATCTGAGGGCCCATCCCAACTCTTTTCACCCTCCTCAGGGGGAAGAGGCATTGTTGTGCCCTCTTCACGACTGTGTTGGTGTGTTTGGACCACGATAGGTCCTTAGCGATGTGGATACTTGAAGCTTTCGACCCATTCAACTACAGCCCCGTCGATGTGAATGGTGGCCCTCCATTTCCTGTGGTCCATAAGCTCCTTTGTATTGCCCACGTTAAGGGAGAGGTTGTTGTCCTGGCCTTCTCCCTATAGGCTGTCTCAGGAGGGGACAAAGTACGCATCCCCAAGGACCCCCGTGTTGAAGGTCAGCATAGCGGTTGTGATGTTGCCCACCCTCACCACCTGGGGGTAGCCCGTCAGGAAGTCCAGGATTCAGTTGCTTAGGGAGGTGTTCAGTCCCAGCGACCTTAGCGTAGTGATGAGCTTGGAGGGCACTATGGTGTTGAATGCTGAGCTGCAGTCAATGAACAGCATTCTCAGGTAGGCAGTGTGGAGTGCAATAAAGGTGGTGTCATCTGTGGATCTGTTTGGGTGGTATGCAAATTGGAGTGGGTCCAGGGTTTCTGCGATCATGGTGTTGATATGAGCCATGACCAGCCTTTTTGTGGAATTTCATTGCTAAAGAAGTGAGTGCTTCGGCATGGTAGTCATTTGGACAGGCTACCTTGGCTTTCTTGAGCACAGGGACAATGGTGGTCTGCTTGAAACATATAGGTATTACAGACTGGGTCAGTGAGAGTTTGTAAAGTGAAGCCACTTGCCAGCAGGTCACCGCATGCTCTGAGTACGCATCCTGGTAATTCGTCTGGCCCTACGTCCTTGTGAATGATAACATGTATAACAGTCTTACTTACATTACAAACGGAGAGCGTGATTTACATTTACATTTACATTTAAGTCATCTAGCAGACACTCTTATCCAGAGCGACTTACAAATTGGATCACACAGTTGTCCGGAACAGCTGGTGCTCTCACGCATGGTTCAGTGTTGCTTGCCTTGAAGCGAGTAAAAAGGCATTTAGCATCATTGGGTAGCTCTCAGCTGGGTTTCCCTTTGTAATCCGTGATAGTTTGCAAGCCATGCCACATCCGTTGATGTCACAACCGGTGTAGTAGGATTCAATCTTAGTCCTGTATTGACACTTTGCCTGTTTGTTGGTTTGTCGGAGGGCGTAAGGGGATTTCTTATAAGCATCCAAATTACTGTCCCGCTCCCTGAAAGCGGCAGCTCTAGCCTTTAGCTCAGTGCAGATGGCTTCTGGTTGGGATATGTATGCACTGTCACTGTGGGCACGTCGTCAGTAATGCACTTATTAATTAAGCCGGTGACTGATTTGTTAAACTCCATAATGCCATCGGATGAATCCCGAAACATATTCCAGTCTGTGCTACTGAAACAGTCCTGTGTTTTAGCATCCACTTCATCAGACAACTTCAGTATTGACCGCATCACTGGTACTTCCTATTTGAATTTTTGCTTGTAAGCACAAATGATGAGGACAGTAATGGACAGATTTGCCAAATGGAGGGCAAGGAAGAGCTTTATATGTGTCTCTGCGTGTGGAGTAAAAGTGATCTAGAATTTTTTCCCTCTAGTTGCTCAGGTGACATGCTGGTAAAAATAAGGCAAAACGGATTTCAGTTTTCCTGCATTAAAATCACCTGCCACTAGGAGTGCTTCCTTTGGATGAGTATTCTCATATTTGCTTATGGCCCTATACAGCTCATTGAGTGTGGTCTTAGTATGGTCATCATTTTGTGGTGCTAAATCCAGTAGACAGCTATATAGATGAAAACTCTCATGGTAAATAATATAGACGCTGCTGTTCTGTCCTGCCAATGCACAGAAAACCCAGCTTACTGTATATTATCCATGTCCTTGTTTAGACATGACTCTGAAAACAATAGTATATTACAGTTGTTAATGTCCCGTTGAGAAGATCGTCTCGAACGGAGCTCGTCCAGTCTGTTCTCCAGCGATTGCACTTTCGTCAACAGAACAGAGGGTAGGGGCAGTTCCGAATGTCAGGGATTAGGGCCTGGTCCGAAGTGAGTAGTATGTCCTGTGGCGAAAACTCATTGAAGTCTTCTACGTCAATCGGCTGAATTGGGACTTTAAACATAACAGACATGTTTGAATCTGACATGTCTTTAAAATTCCACACACACCCCACACATGTTTTCAGTGAGCAGTGCGAGAGAGAGAGAGAGAGAGAGAGAGAGAGAGAGAGAGAGAGAGAGAGAGAGAGAGAGAGAGAGAGAGAGAGAGAGAGATAGATAGATAGATAGATAGATAGATAGATAGATAGATAGATAGATAGATAGATAGATAGATAGATAGATAGATAGATAGATAGAGATGGAGAGAGATGGAGATTGGGAGAGAGGAAGATGGAGATGGAGAGAGGGGGACATGGAGAGAGAGGGAGATGGAGAGAGGGGGACATGGAGAGAGAGGGAGAGGGATATGGAGAGAGATAGAGATAGAGAGAGAAGGGGTGAAGGAAATGATCCATCACCCGAGATAAACTGTAAACAGCCTAATGACACGTGGCAATATAAAATGGAAAATTCAAATAAACACCAGTGGGCCTGTTTGGAGGCTGCCCTGGTACAATAGCCCAAACAATTGGGCATTTGAGTAATCATTACCAACCATAACTCAGAGCAGTGACCATGTTAAATAAACAGTACACTTCTGGAAGGCATATACAACTAGGCCCACATTTACTTTAGGCGGATTACAGGAATCTGTGTGGTATGGGACACTGGACAGCCCTGGGGTCCTTGGCATCCCTGAAATGTCATATCAGTATCTTATGAGTTTTAACCAAAGGAAGACCCACTACCGTTACAAAATAGGCAAGAGAAACTTACGGCTAGTTGAAGACCGTCTACTGCATGCTAACTTGGTCCAGCTCTGTACGTGCTTTAGCCAACTCTGACTACCATTATAGTGTAAGAATACACATACTGTATTTCATACACAATTTATACACACAAAAGTGGATACACACACCACGTTTGCATAGAACAGCACTCGTACTTCCCATACGAACACCGCTGCATAAGTATAAGTCTGTTTCACCTTAAATCTGGACTTTGTTGTAGGCTAACTTATGAGATGGTAAAAAGAGAGAACGCACCTCTCCCTCCCCCTTTCTCTCTCCTTTCTCTCCCTCTAACCCTCCCTTGCCTTTGCCTCCGCCTTTCAAGTCTGAAAGACTTTGTTATAGATCCAGAATTGATTTATAAAAGCGTAAACTGGTGTGTGTCCAGGAACATTCTCCACGCTGACCTCATGGGTGAATTCCTGAGCTCTAATTGACTCCTAATTGGGGCCTGATTACATGGCCATTAGACCGAGTTCAGCAGAAACAACATGGCCGACCCCTCGGCGGGCTTAACTCTAGCTCTCACTGCTGCCAATTACCTTTATACAGCCCAGGTAAGGTGTCATTGTGGGGCTAAAGCCCGCTGCTATCTCTAATGGTCAGTGGAGAGGAGGAATAACGGCACATACCGTACTGGAGTATGGATGGAGAACATGTTGAAAGGTGTTGGTTGCTTTTAGAGGACTCCAATAATATCTCAGTTTGATGTTGGCCATGTGTTGCTGTTGGGCGAGTTTTGTGTAATGTAGTGTTTTTGTGACTGGCTGAACTTGAAAGATTGGGAAGTCATACATTGAATTTAAGACTTAATTCACTTTTTAGTCAACTCATTACCTCAACTATGTGTTTCAGTCTTCAGTAGCTGAACAACATGACAGATTTTTGAAAGGTGTTCTGTAGTCCATGGCCCTGGTTGTCAAACGAACTCTAACCCTCCCTAACTGGTTCCTCTTTCATACTTCACAACATTTGAAATGAAAGCCATCACGGCCATCAGTGATTTTTCCCTAGGTTTGAGTTGTCGGCCACATGTCCATTCAAACAGCAGGTCAAAGCCAAGTCGTTGTCTGAAGATCATAGGCCTGTCTATTTAACAGCAGGGTCTAACACGCATAACAACTGGACTGGCCTCTATGAAGTTTCTGTGTACAACGTGTGAAAAAAGTTTCATATTGATGTTATTCTGCAGGTCCCCGGGCGGCCATTACTAACCCAATATTCTGTTGCAGAGTGAGAGAGCCTCCAGTCTGTTGCTCTTGGCCACTTACCAAAACATGAAAGCATGAAAATGATCCATCCAGTCATGGAGCCCCACAGCACCATCAGTGTTCCCTACTTACACAGACGTGTGTGTGTGTGTGTGTGTGTGTGTGTGTGTGTGTGTGTGTGTGTGTGTGTGTGTGTGTGTGTGTGTGTGTGTGTGTGTGTGTGTGTGTGTGTGTGTGTGTGTGTGTGTGTGTGTGTGTGTGTGTGTGTGTGTGTGTGTGTGTGGACATGGTTGAAACTAGCCCCCTCCCACACCCACCACCTCTACCATATTTCCCCAGAAAAGTGTAACAGGGCTATTTGCAGCTATTTGTAATGCCACATATTTGAATGACCACAAGGTCCAGCGTTTATAGCTGTGCGGAGAGCATAGATAAACAGTGTTGACTTCCTCTAGGCTTGTTATCAGCTTTCTCATACACTCACTGCCCTGCTCTGTAACCCTGCGGCTCTCAATGTGTCATATCCCACTGGAGCACTGGAGGATGGGGCCCAGAAATAGCCTGTGTGTGTGTGTGTGTGTGTGTGTGTGTGTGTGTGTGTGTGTGTGTGTGTGTGTGTGTGTGTGTGTGTGTGTGTGTGTGTGTGTGTGTGTGTGTGTGTGTGTGTGTGTGTGTGTGTGTGTGTGTGTGTGTGTGTGTGTGTGTGTGTGTGTGTGTGTGTGTGTGTGTGTGTGACAGCCATGGGAGAAGCCTTCACACTTCTCTGATGACATGTTGACCTTAGCATTGTTGTCAATAAAACTACGTTGAAACCTTAACTTCCAAATGGTGTATCAAAGATGGCTGCCAATCCACCCACCAGGGAATTTAGGCTTGAATGGGAATGTGATGAGGAATTGAGATGGTATGTGAGGGGAATAAGGTTTGGGTTGAGGGCTGGGTTTAGGAGTGTAAGGGAACAAGGCTTGGATGAGAGCTGGGATGAAGAGTTGAAATCAAGCTTGAGTTGACCCTGCACTGTGGGGTCTGTGTGGTCTGTGGGTTTGTGTTGCATGTATGCTTCACAGAAACAGATGTTTGTGCTGATGGAGAGTGGCATGTCTTCAGCAACGCTAGACTTTGCGTCATGTTGCTCGATTACACAACTTTGCCAAGAATGGCTTGGAACTATACAAATGTGAATCACTATTTCGCTCACATATGTGTGCACATTTTAGATGTGCCAGTGTAGCACAGCCAGTGAATTGAAGGAAAATTAATTCTAGCAGAAAATAAATCAAATGGAGAGAGAGAGAGGAGAGAAAGAGAGAGAGAGAGAGAGAGAGAGAGAGAGAGAGAGAGAGAGAGAGAGAGAGAGAGAGAGAGAGAGAGAGAGAGAGAGAGCGAGAGAGCGAGAAAGAGCAAAGAGCGAGAGAGAGAGGGAGAGAGAGAGAGAGAGAGAGAGAGAGAGAGAGAGAGAGAGAGAGAGAGAGAGAGAGAGAGAGAGAGAGAGAGGGAGAGAGAGAGAGCTAAAGTTCTCAGTGAGTTATACTTGAACCCCCTCCTATGGTTACTCATAGTACTGATTGGGCAGGAAACTGTCTCTGTGTGTACCACTTCTGTGTTCAGCCAACCATGGAAGAAGGAAAAAAATCATGCCAGAAACCTGTTGTGATGTGTATGTATGTTTGGTGATGTTGCTAACATTAAACATGACAGGCTTTTAGACAAATATTAAAGATGTAATTTACCTGTTGAGAAGCAGCAGACTGGGATGATTTATGTGAATATGGTCTCTACTGATTGATCTATTTAGAAACAAAAACCATTACACTATAAAAACACACTGTGGTTTCCTCAAAATGGTACCTGAATAAGGAAGCATGTCATGAGAAGGCTTGCCAGGTCACCTGATAAACAAACCTACATCCTTGGGGAAGGCCCTTTCCTGTTTCAGCATGACAATGCCCCCGTGCACAAAGCGAGCCAGGCCTAATCGCCCAACATCCGTGCCCTCACTAAATACTCTTGTGGATGAATGGAAGCAAGTCCCTGCAGCAATATTCCAACATCTAGTGGAAAGCGTTCCCAGAAGAGTGGAGGCTGTTATTGTCACGTTCTGACCATAGTTATTTTGTGTTTTCTTTGTTTTAGTGTTGGTTAGGACGTGAGCTGAGTGGGAATTCTATGTTTTGTGTTTCTATGTTGGGTTTGATGTTTGGCCTGATATGGTTCTCAATCAGAGGCAGGTGTTTGTCATTGTCTCTGATTGGGAACCATATTTAGGTAGCCTGTTTTGTGTTGGGTTTTGTGGATGGTTGTCTTCTGTCTATGCACCAGATAGGACTGTTTCGGGTTTCACATTTGTTGTTTTGTATTTTGTAGTGTTCTCATTTATCGTCTATATTAACCATGTTGAACACGGAAGAAAACCGTTATAGTAGCAAACGGGGGACCGAGTTCATATTAATGGCTTTGGAATGAGATGTTCAACGAGCAGGTCATGTAGTGTACAGTACAACTGTTTCCGCGGGGAACCAGGGCTATCGCTCAATGCAAGCCATTTAGATCTATGTTGTTTATCTGGTGTTATTCCAGGCTGATTACATGGACACTATAAACAGGGTCCAGAGTTTTCCTGATCAGGCCATGCGGTCAGGAAAACCTCAAGGACCTTTCACCCAAAAGTCACTGTGAAGTCTTCAAGGACTGCACACCGATGGCTGACAATGGTGTAGTCATGAATATAACAATAAATACACTGGAGATTATACTACTGATGAAGAACAGTGATATGACACACACAAAGGTTACACAAATGATCGACAGCACAAGCACATACACATCCAACTGATTGTAATCAAACACTGTGCATAAAGAAAAACAATGTGCTTGTCATTTGGTCGTTTTGTTTCTGTAGGTTTAATGAAAGATTGGTGTTACAGGATACTGTTATTGTTTTCTATAAACACAACATGTAAAGTGTTGGTCAAATGTTTCATAAACTGAAATAAAAGATCGTAGAAATGTTCCATTTGGACAAAAAGCGTATTTCTCAAAAATGCTTGGCACAAATTTGCCAAGATAATCCATCCACCTGACAGGTGTGGCCTATCAAGATGCTGATTAAACAGCATGATCATTACACAGATGCACCTTGTGCGGAGGACAATAAAAGGCCCCTCTAAAATGTGCAGTTTTGTCACAACACAATGCCACAGATCTCTCAAGTTTTGAGGGAGCGTGCAAATGGCATGCTGACTGCAGGAAAGTCCACCAAAGCGGTTGCCAGATAATTTAATGTTAATTTCTCGACCATAAGCCACCTCCAACGTCGTTTTAGAGAATTTGGCAGTGCGTCCAACCAGCCTCACAACCGACTACCATGTGTATGGCATCATGTGGGTGAGTGATATGCTGATATCAATGCTTTGAACAGAGATGGTGGCATGGTGGCACTCTGGCGCCGACAGAGATGGCCGCCTCGCTTCGCGTTCCTAGGAAACTATGCAGTTTTTTGTTTTTTTTTACATGTTATTTCTTACATTAGTACCCCAGGTCCTCTTAGGTTTCATTACATACAGTCGAGAAGAACTACTGAATATAAGATCAGCGTCAACTCACCATCAGTACGACCAAGAATATGTTTTTCGCGACGCGGATCCTGTGTTCTGCCTTACAAACAGGACAACTGAATGGATCCCATGCAGCGACCCCAAAAAAAACGACTCCGGAAAAGAGGGAAACGAGGTGGTTTTCTGGTCAGACTCCAGAGACGGGCACACCGTGCACCACTCCCTAGCATTCTTCTTGCCAATGTCCAGTCTCTTGACAACAAGGTTGATGAAATCCGAGCAAGGGTAGCATTCCAGAGGGACATCAGAGACTGTAACGTTATTTGCTTCACGGAAACATGGCTCACTGGAGAGACGCCATCCGAGGCGGTGCAGCCAACGGGTTTCTCCACGCATCGCGCCGACAGAAACAAACAACTTTCTGGTAAGAAGAGGGGCGGGGGCGTATGCTTTATGACTAATGAGACATGGTGTGATGAAAGAAACATACAGGAACTCAAATCCTTCTGTTCACCTGATTTAGAATTCCTCACAATCAAATTTAGACCGCATTATCTACCAAGAGAATTCTCTTCGATTATAATCATAGCCGTATATATCCCCCCCCCCCAAGCAGACACATCGATGGCTCTGAACAAACTTTATTTAACTCTTTGCAAACTGGAAACCATTTATTCGGAGGCTGCATTCATTGTAGCTGGGGATTTTAACAAGGCTAATCTGAAAACAAGACTCCCTAAATTTTATCAGCATATCGATTGCGCAACCAGGGGTGGAAAAACCTTGGATCATTGTTACTCTAACTTCCGCGACGCATATAAGGCCCTGCCCTGCCCCCCTTTCGGAAAAGCTGACCACGGCTCCATTTTGTTGATCCCTGCCTACAGACAGAAACTAAAACAACAGGCTCCCACGCTGAGGTCTGTCCAACGCTGGTCCGACCAAGCTGACTCCACACTCCAAGACTGCTTCCATCACGTGGACTGGGATATGTTTCGTATTGCGTCAGATAACAATATTGACGAATATGCTGATTCGGTGTGCGAGTTCATTAGAACGTGCGTTGAAGATGTCGTTCCCATAGCAACGATTAAAACATTCCCAAACCAGAAACCGTGGATTGATGGCAGCATTCGCGTGAAACTGAAAGCGCGAACCACTGCTTTTAATCAGGGCAAGGTGTCTGGTAACATGACCGAATACAAACAGTGCAGCTATTCCCTCCGCAAGGCTATCAAACAAGCTAAGCGTCAGTACAGAGACAAAGTAGAATCTCAATTCAACGGCTCAGACACAAGAGGCATGTGGCAGGGTCTACAGTCAATCACGGACTACAGGAAGAAATCCAGCCCAGTCACGGACCAGGATGTCTTGCTCCCAGGCAGACTAAATAACTTTTTTGCCCGCTTTGAGGACAATACAGTGCCACTGACACGGCCTGCAACGAAAACATACGGTCTCTCCTTCACTGCAGCCGAGGTGAGTAAGACATTTAAACGTGTTAACCCTCGCAAGGCTGCAGGCGCAGACGGCATCCCCAGCCGCGCCCTCAGAGCATGCGCAGACCAGCTGGTCGGTGTGTTTACGGACATATTCAATCAATCCCTATACCAGTCTGCTGTTCCCACATGCTTCAAGAGGGCCACCATTGTTCCTGAGCTAAGGTAACTGAGCTAAACGACTACCGCCCCGTAGCACTCACTTCCGTCATCATGAAGTGCTTTGAGAGACTAGTCAAGGACCATATCACCTCCACCCTACCGGACACCCTAGACCCTCTCCAATTTGCTTACCGCCCAAATAGGTCCACAGACGATGCAATCTCAACCACACTGCACACTGCCCTAACCCATCTGGACAAGAGGAATACCTATGTGAGAATGCTGTTCATCGACTACAGCTCGGCATTCAACACCATAGTACCCTCCAAGCTCGTCATCAAGCTCGAGACCCTGGGTCTCGACCCCGCCCTGTGCAACTGGGTACTGGACTTCCTGACGGGCCGCCACCAGGTGGTGAGGGTAGGCAACAACATCTCCTCCCTGCTGATCCTCAACACTGGGGCCTCACAAGGGTGCGTTCTGAGCCCTCTCCTGTACTCCCTGTTCACCAACGACTGCGTGGCCACGTATGCCTCCAACTCAATCATCAAGTTTCCGGACGACACAACAGTGGTAGGCTTGATTACCAACAACGACGAGACGGCCTACAGGGAGGAGGTGAGGGCCCTCGGAGTGTGGTGTCAGGAAAATAACCTCGCACTCAACGTCAACAAAACTAAGGAGATGATTGTGGACTTCAGGAAACAGCAGAGGGAACACCCCCCTATCCACATCGATCTCACACAAATCATCAAGGAACCCACCAGGTACAACCCTAACTCTGTAAGCAAGGGCACCCTCATAGACGTCATCCTGACCAACTGGCCCTCCAAATACACCTCCGCTGTCTTCAACCAGGATCTCAGCGACCACTGCCTCATTGCCTGTATCCGCTACGGTGCCGCAGTCAAACAACCACCCCTCATCACTGTCAAACGCTCCCTAAAACACTTCTGTGAGCAGGCCTTTCTAATCGACCTGGCCCGGGTATCCTGGAAGGACATTGACCTCATCCCGTCAGTTGAGGATGCCTGGTCATTCTTTAAGAGTAACTTCCTCACCATATTAGATTAGCATGCTCTGTTCAAAAAATGCAGAACTAAGAACAGATACAGCCCTTGGTTCACTCCAGACCTGACTGCCCTCGACCAGCACAAAAACATCCTGTGGCGGACTGCAATAGCATCGAACAGTCCCCGCGATATGCAACTGTTCAGGGAAGTCAGGAACCAATACACGTAGTCAGTCAGGAAAGCTAAAGCCAGCTTCTTCAGGCAGAAGTTTGCATCCTGTAGCTCCAACTCCAAAAAGTTCTGGGACACTGTGAAGTCCATGGAGAACAAGAGCACCACCTCCCAGCTGCCCACTGCACTGAGGCTAGGGAACACGGTCACCACCGACAAATCCATGATTATCGAAAACTTCAACAAGCATTTCTCAACGGCTGGCCATGCCTTCCGCCTGGCTACTCCTACCTCGGCCAACAGCTCCGGCCCCCCCGCAGCTCCTCACCCAAGCCCCTCCAGGTTCTCCTTCACCCAAATCCAGATAGCAGATGTTCTGAAAGAGCTGCAAAACCGGAACCCGTATAAATCAGCTGGGCTTGACAATCTGGACCCTCTATTTCTGAAACTATCCGCCGCCATTGTCGCAAACCCTATTACCAGCCTGTTCAACCTCTCTTTCATATCGGGGAGACCCCTCTTCAAAGGGGGAGACACCCTGGACCCAAACTGTTACAGACCTATATCCATTCTGCCCTGCCTATCTAAGGTCTTCGAAAGCCAAGTCAACAAACAGGTCACTGACCATCTCGAATCCCACCGTACCTTCTCCGCTATGCAATCTGGTTTCCGAGCCGGTCACGGGTGCACCTCAGCCACACTCAAGGTACTAAACGACATCCTAACCGCCATCGATAAAAGACAGTACTGTGCAGCCGTCTTCATCGACCTTGCCAAGGCTTTCGACTCTGTCAATCATCATATCGGATGACTGCCTTGCCTGGTTCACCAATTACTTTGCAGACAGAGTTCAGTGTGTCAAATCGGAGGGCATGTTGTCCGGTCCTCTGGCAGTCTCTATGGGGGTGCCACAGGGTTCAATTCTCGGGCCGACTCTTTTCTCTGTGTATATCAATGATGTTGCTCTTGCTGCGGGCGATTCCCTGATCCACCTCTACGCAGACGACACCATTCTATACACTTTCGGCCCGTCATAGAACACTGTGCTGTCTAACCTCCAATCGAGCTTCAATGCCATACAACACTCCTTCCGTGGCCTCCAACTGCTCTTAAACGCTAGTAAAACCAAATGCATGCTTTTCAACTGATCGCTGCCTGCACCCGCTTGCCCGACTAGCATCACCACACTGGATGGTTACGACCTTGAATATGTGGACACCTATAAGTACCTAGGTGTCTGGCTAGACTGCAAACTCTCCTTTCAGACCCATATCAAACATCTCCAATCGAAAATCAAATCAAGAGTCGGCTTTCTATTCCGCAACAAAGCCTCCTTCACTCACGCTGCCAAGCTTACCCTAGTAAAACTGACTATCCTACCGATCCTCGACTTCGGCGATGTCATCTACAAAATTGCTTCCAACACTCTTCTCAGCAAACTGGATGCAGTTTATCACAGTGCCATCCGTTTTGTCACTAAAGCACCTTATACTACCCACCACTGCGACTTGTATGCTCTAGTCGGCTGGCCCTCGTTACATATTCATCGCCAGACCCACTGGCTCCAGGTCATCTACAAGGCCATGCTAGGCAAAGCTCCGCCTTATCTCAGCTCACTGGTCACGATGGCAACACCCATCCGTAGCACGCGCTCCAGCAGGTGTATCTCATTGATCATCCCTAAAGCCAACACCTCATTCGGCCGCCTTTCGTTCCAGTACTCTGCTGCCTGTGACTGGAACAAATTGCAAAAATCGCTGAAGTTGGAGAGTTTTATCTCCCTCACCAACTTCAAACATCAGCGATCTGAGCAGCTAACCGATCGCTGCAGCTGTTGGCTAATCTATTGGTAAATAGCCCACCCATTTTCACCTACCTCATCCCCACAGTTTTTATTTATTTACTTGTCTGCTCTTTTGCACACCAATATCTCTACCTGTACATGATCATCTGATCAGTGTTAATCTGCAATATTGTAATTATTCGCCTACCTCCTCATGCCTTTTGCACACATTGTATATAGACTCCCCTTTTTTCTCTACTGTGTTACTGACTTGTTAATTGTTTACTCCATGTGTAACTCTGTGTTGTCTGTTCACACTGCTATGCTTTATCTTGGCCAGGTCGCAGTTGCAAATGAGAACCTGTTCTCAACTAGCCTACCTGGTTAAATAAAGGTGAAGTAAAAAAAAATATTTAAAAAATCAACTGAATGTGCTTTTCTTTAAAGACAACTTGTCGTCTATCCAAATTCTGAGATATTTATGAGCAGGGGCACGATCAATGTGGCCACCATCCAAGCTATAAGATGCCGAAACATTTGAGTCATTATGGTGCGCTCTCGAAAACAAATGAGGAAGCATGTTATGAGAGGGCTTGCCTGGTCGCACAAGTAACCTATCAGCACCCTTTAAAACTTTAAGTCACAATACTTGCCAACTATCTGATATGAGATTAAATGAAAAGATCATCAAATCTCATCAAATAGTTGAACACTGGCTTAATTACATGAGTTTTACTTGAAACTCAGGAATGGGAGTGCATTGCATAGGAAGATAGATGTAGGAATTGTACTGTATGTTCTTTATTTTATGATACATGTATTTTGACTTTGTAACCTTTACTGTGTATGACCTTTGAGTGTTGTTTAAAAACTGCTAGGAGGAGGGTGCAGAGATCGAGCTGCAAGATTTCATGCCCAAGGAAGTCACATTTCCTTTCTCTTGCTTGTTTAACAATAAGTGGACCTTTATCTCGAGAGGCCTGGAGTTTACATCAATGAGAGCAGTTTCACAAGGGTAAGCCTATAGTATTATAATGATTTGTAGTAGTTCGACTGATCAACAGCCTTTTGTCCAAATAAGGTTACAAAAATATATATATATTAACATGGACGTAGGGTCTAAGGACTGTAAGATAGATGGTAGAAAGTGAGTACATTTTTGTTTGAATTTCATACAGTACTCTGCGTGTTTGTCACTCACTTCTACTCGCAATTGAGTTCTTGAACAGAACCACTTCCATCTTCCAGTTATTTTTTTACTGCATAGCTATCCAAGATGAAGCTAATCCTGAAAATCTCCTTCACCTTCACACTGTTCTACACAGGTAACCTTTCAAATGGTGTTGTTTGGTTCCAATCTGTTATTGGAGCCAAAATGTCCATATGTTCACCTTATTTCCACATACGGTAGCAGTTGGTATACATGTTTAGTCTGTTAATTATTAGTTAGTGCGTTTGATCAATATTTAGATGTTTTGTGACTTTATTCCTGTGATCTGGTGTATTCTTCAGTAGCAGACACACTACAGTGCTACACTTGCGAGTCTGATGAGTGCAGCGAAGCAACGTTGGAGTTGTGTTCTAGGGGAGAGGTGTGTTCCACTAGGACAACAGTATTTGGTGATTTAGGTAAGTCTGGTTTGGAGTTGACTGTGTTCTTGTAATGAATGGTTGCAATAAATTCCAGGCTGATTACATAAATATGGTCCCGATCTCTCCCCCCCCCTGGACAGAAGAAACTCGGGAGCCCTTTCACTTTAAAGTCACTGTAAAGTCACTTTTACCCCCCCGTCAGGCACCAGAGTCTCTAAGGATTGCACCACGAGAGAGGAAACCTGTGTATTCATGGATGCAACAACAAGAACCTCAATCAGTGGTGGATACACACACACCTCCAACGCCGCGTACTGCTGCAGCACGGACGGCTGCAACAAGAATACTCTCCCAGGTAAGCTCATACATCGTTTCTCATTTCTTCAATTCTCTCAGAATCACACTGGTGACGTGGTTTCAGTATTTCATAGAAACACTACGGGCAACATTTTCTTAGTTTAACATTGTGCATAGTGAAAAACGTACCATGAACCTCATTATAACCTGGCAGCGTGATTTAATTGGATAATTTTCTTCAACAATGTGCATTATAAAGAGATCACTAAACTCACCTCCTTATAACACACATTGAAGAAAGAAAAGTGTTCAGCAAGATCACACTGTGAGTTTACAGTGTGGTTTATGGCTCTTTTGCATGAGGAAAACGTTTCCCCTATGTATTGTCAGTGCCTGATAAGTAGAGACTACTACTGATATAGGGCTGCAGGTAACCTAGGAGTGTTGGCAGGAAGTGGGCTGGCAACCGGAGGGTTGCTGGTATCAAATCCAAGCTCCACCACTGTGGCAGCCCCCCGCACCTCTCCAAAACATGTGTATTTTCACTATGTCTTTCGGAGGGGTTTGTTTATAAGTGGATGTCACATGTCGGTTGGACCACTCGATTTGACCAATAAAGTCATCTTATTTTAATAAAGGACAGAACAGTGACATGACATCTGAAGCATGTATAAGGCTACACATCTGAGAGACAACACAAGCACAGCCATTATGTCAAACACTCCAACCGATTGAAATCAAATAATTGATCAATCAAGTTCTTGATATTTAGTTTAAAATCTGTAGGTTTAATTAAGGACTTGTTTTACAGGATACTGACATTTGTATTTTTCACCTGTGGTACAGTGCTCAGTGACAAGCCCAATAAACTACAATGTTACACCTGCAAGACTAAAGGGGATCAAGTCTGCAACACAGTTGTACAATGTGTTGGAGTTGAAGACCACTGCTTCAAATATACAGGTAGTTCATTTTCAGTGGCATGAAATCCCTGGGAAAGTATTGAACATTTGCTTTCATGATTTTTGTTTTGTTTTTCATGTTGCCAGTGCCCGTTGGTGATGGAAGTAATGATGGACGACACCTGGGCTGTGCCTCTGCTGATGTATGCCGCTGGTCTGAGACATCCCCCTCTACGCCTAACTTCAACTGTTGTGAAGGGAGTCTCTGTAACAAAGCCACGGGGATTGGACTGAGTGCTCTCCCTCTTCTGCTGGGACTCCTCATCTCACTGGCCTAGTTAGTGGGAGGATTCATGGTAATCCCAACCGTTAAGAGTGATGTGTGTCCACAAGATCAGGAAATGTTGGAGATTAATTTGTTCGTAGAAATTAGGAAGGATGATGATTTGTATAAGGCTTTTAATTCAAATAAATAGTAAAAAGTAGGCCGTTTTAATATCTTTAATTTGGCACTCTACTCTGTAATGGGATATGATTTTAACATCACTGTATTTTATAAATGCTTATTATCACTATACCACTGCAGTGTATGTTACATAATGTATAGTACAAAGCTCAAGGTTGCACCCTTCCTCTCTCATAGGGCCCGATCAGGCCTTTCCTACGCACTTCTCAGTAGTTGGTATTCAGACTTACCTTATGAAGGTGCATAACGGGCCTTGCAGGTGTGGTTTCCTTGCGCACACTGAGTAAACAAATGTAATTCAGCTGCTGAAAACCCTCCCACTTGCTGGCCAATATATTTTCTCACAGAGTTTTCATTCAGTAGGTTTTTCAGTACATTTATCTTCAGCAATTCCGTTAAAACCATAACTTTTTGGGTGACTCGACCAAATTCACATAGACATGTGAGTTATAGATCTTTCATTCCCATTGAAAGCAAGTCTAAGAAGCAGTAGATCTGTTCTAGGTGTACTATTTCTATGCTTCCCGTTCTGAAGTTCCATTTTTGCATCATTTATTTTTGGTTTTGTATACCACTTTCATACAGCTGAATATGCAATATCTTTGGTTATGGAAAATATATTTCACAGTGGTTTAGATTGTACAATGATTATCTACACAATGACTGCTTGTTATGTCACATTAACTGAAATTCCGAGAACTATTTGATTTTTTGCAAACAGCAAATGGCGGAGTGATCTTTGCACAGGGTGTCTTTACGGTGTGCCTTTAAGTATAATTTTGTGGACAGACTAGAGTGTCACGCCTTGGTCTTAGTATTTTGTGTTTTCTTTAATTATTTGTTCAGGCCAGGGTGTGACACGGGGTTATTGTATTGTCGTATTGGGGATTTTGTAGGCATTGGGATTGTGGTTGATTAGGGGTGTGTCTAGTATAGGCTTGGCTGCCTGAGGCAGTTCTCAATCAGAGTCAGGTGATTCTTGTTGTCTCTGATGGGGAACCGTATTTAGGTAGCCTGGGTTTCACTTTGTATTTCATGGGTGATTGTTCCTGTCTCTGTGTAGTTTCACCAGATAGGCTGTAATTAGGTTTCATGTTCCGTTTTGTTGTTTTGTATTTGTATCAGTTATTTCATGTACCGCGATTCATTCATTAAAGACATGAGTAACCACCACGCTGCATTTCGGTCCGACTCTCTTTTGACAAACGAAGAACGCCGTTACATAGAGTACATTGAGAGATTGGGTTCAGAAAATAGGAATCAATGAGGGAAAACCATGTAAATATATGCATATTCATTACCATTTCAACACCAACTGGTAAATGTAAAAATACTCTGATCTTGTAGATTATGAATCATAACAAAACAGGTTTGGAGAGCCTTTATGCACAAAAGACACTGAATGTATAAAACATTAGGAACACCTGCTCTTTCCATGACATAGACTGACCAGGTGAATCCAGGGGAATGCTAGGATCCCTTATTGATGTCACCTGTTAAATCAATCCACTTCTATCAGTGTAGATGAAGGGGAAGAGACAGGTTACAGAAGGATTTTAAAAACTTGAGCCAATTGAGACATCGATTGCGTATGTTGTGTCATTCAGAGGGTGAATGGGAAGATAAAATATTTCAGTGCCTTTGAATGAGGTATGGTAGTAGGTGCCAGGAGCACTGATTTGAGTGTGTCATGAACTGCAACATTGCTGGATTTTTTTATGCTCAACAGTGTGTATTCTTATTTTATTGAATCTTCATTTAACTAGGCAAGTCAGTTTAGAACAAATTCTTATTTTCAATGACAGCCTAGGAACAGTGGGTTAACTGCCTTGTTCAGAGGCAGAACGACAATTTTTACCTTGTCAGCTAAGGGGATTTGATCTTTCAACCTTTCGGTTACAAGTCCAACACTCTAACCACTAGGCTACCTGCCACCCCTCACGGCCTACCCCGACCAAACCCTAACCCGAATGACGCTGGGCCATTGTGCACCGCCCTATGGGACTCCCAATCACAGCCGGTTGTGATACAGCCTGGAATCGAACCAAGGTCTGTAGTGATGCCTTTACGACTGAGATGCAGTGACTTAGACTGCTGCACCACTTGGGAGCCCAATAATGATCCACCACTCAAAGGACATCCAGGCAACTTGACACAACTGTGGGAAACATTGGAGTCAACATGGGCCAGCATCCTTATGGATTGCTTTCGACACCTTGTAGAATCCATGCCCAGACAAATTGAGACTGTTCTGAGGCCAAAGGGGGTGCAACTCAATATTAGGAAGGTGTTCCTATTGTTTTGTACACTCAGGGTATGTTGATGAATCAAAAATACAGTGGTTTGATTCATTTTGAAAATTGCCACATTCAAGTCTTTAACCCATGGTAATGTTGGAAGATTAGTGTATATGCAATGATAGTAGGGAGAATAGTGTACAATAGCAGGCTATTGACTCGTCTATTGCCTGCACTAACCATGGAACTGTGTGACAACACAAACTGTTATGGCTTGGTCTGCACTCGGCTCCATAGCGATTTAATTAGCCTACATGTCCTTTTGGTAACACTTTACTTGACACCCAGTGTCATAACACGGTCATAACCATGTCATAATATGTCATACCAGCTGACATTACGTGTCATAACCTGTCATAATATGGTTAGAACCCTGTCATGACACATATGTTTTGACTTGTTGTGACAAATTGCATTATTTTATGGCTGGTTAGGACACCTGCTTAAGAGTGTCAAAACCTATAAAACCTCCCACACAAGGCGAAACATTCCATGATACCGTAGCCTACGTGTCAACAGTGTGTTTATGTTATAGAACATTTTCTGAAATGTATCATATTAAATTATCATTGTAATTGCGTACACATTGATGTCAGACATGCACCTACCCCAATGCTCTGTTGCTGATGACTGGGATGAATGCAGGAGAAGATTTCAGGATCAGGATAAAGATGCCCTCTTTTTGACTGATGGCTGACTTAAGGGCATGTACGTGATAGGCCTATCGGGTGTATATGATTATGATAGTCATAATGCTTCATGGCAGTGTCATTAAGGGCATGTACGTGATAGGCCTATCGGGCGTATATGATTATGATAGTCATAATGCTTCATGGCAGTGTCATTAAGGGCATGTACGTGATAGGCCTATCGGGCGTATATGATTATGATAGTCATAATGCTTCATGGCAGTGTCATTAAGGGCATGTACGTGATAGGCCTATCGGGCGTATATGATTATGATAGTCATAATGCTTCATGGCAGTGTCATTAAGGGCATGTACGTGATAGGCCTATCGGGCGTATATGATTATGATAGTCATAATGCTTCATGGCAGTGTCATTAAGGGCATTTTCCACATGATTTAAAATATGATGAAAAAAAACGACTGTAAAGATTTTATTACAACAACAACAAAGGATTTTAGAAACAAACTTTCAAACGAAAGGAAACTGAACAAATGTGGGTTTTGACACGCTTATAACCAGCCACAAAATAACACACATCACAACAGGTGTAAACATATGGGTCATGAGAGTGTTATGACCATATTATGGCAGGTTATGACACGTTACATCAGCTGTTATGACATATTATGACATGGTTATGACTGTATCATAAGATGTTATGACTCTGGGTGTCAAGTATAGGGTTACATGTCTTTTTTTACATTATCAACTGTTACTAATGATCCTCAGCAACAACCACATGTCCGTGACGAGGTTTACAGAGGAAGCTAATGAAGGTAAACGAAACAATCCAATGAAATGAAATGATAACGTAGACTAACTGAAGGGAACCAACAGTAAATTGTCAGTTGAATATATGTGGTTATTAGGCCTACTGATGGTCGATACTGATAGTGGTATTTAAAATGATAGAAATAGGGAACATCGAAAGTCGGGGATAGCCTATAATTGCCCATCCTTGCAAGTTAAAAGGCCGTACAATTTAAATTCTGCATAATGGGTCCACATTTCATAAACTACTGTGGGATATGTTGATATGCTTCAGTTTGGTGCCATATGGCTGGTTTCAGCGATTATAAGGTCAAATACATCTATATCTAAAACACGTGTCATTTATATTTACAATTCCCTTATCCAAACTGATTACTCATTTAACTAGTTCTTATCAATAGCTCTTATCAAGTTGCAAATCACTGTGCATAGAGAAAGGTATTACTTCTTTCGGAGAAAAATTAAGTAGATGTTTTTTTCTCACTTGGAACCGGCAGGATCGCTACACCTTATTCATGGTTTCCTTGTGCATAAAAGTGGTGGAAATATTGGGAAATGAAGTCTATTCTCATGCTTAAGTTCAAGGTCAGAATACATACTGTATATAGAGACGTGCATACAAAGGGAATAGAGTTCCATTTACGCGCTTAACTCAGGTCGGAACTGGGACCATAGTGATGGGGGTAATCCACGGTATGTACATTTAATAACAATGTGGGATTACAAAATATGTGTTTATGTTTGTTTGACATTTTCTGTACGATTTCTACTTTTTAAAGTACTCTCGGAAGACTAGCCATTGGTGGGCTAAGAGAGGTCCTAATAATAAATAAACTATAAAAATAAAAAATTAAACGTGTTTTATTCGTACCTGAATGAGGGAGTGTGTCCTGAAAGGGCTTGACTCCACAGGTGTGTCTGTCTGGAGTCTGGAGCAGCGTCCTGGGCAAACTGTACACTGAGTCTACAAAACATTACAAACCCCTTCTCTTTCCGTGACATAGACTGACCAGGTGAATCCAGGGAAAGTTGTGCTCCTTTACTGATGTCACTTTGATGAAGAGGAGGAGACAGGTTTAAAGACAGGTTTAAAGGGAGGATTTTTAAGCATTGAGAAAATTGAGACATCGATTGTGTATGTGTGTCATTCAGCGGGTGGATGGGCAAGGCAAAATATTGAAGTGCTCTTGAACCGGGGTATGGTAGTAGTCACGTTCAACAGTTTTCCGTGTTTATCAAGAATGGTCCACCACCCAAAGGACATCCAGCCAACTTGACACAACTGTGGGAAGAATTGGAGTCAACATGGGCCGGCATCCCTGTAGAATGCTTTCGACACCTTGTAGAGTCCATATCCGATGAATTTAGGCTTTTCTGGGGGAAAAAAGGGGTGCAACTCAATATTAGGAAGGTGTTCCTAATGTTTTGTACACTTAGTACACTCAGTGTAGATCAAGTAATTGACCATTGTGAAAATAGACTCTATATGAATGATGAAAAAACATGATTTGTTCCAGTTTGACCTTACTGCGAGCATGATTTGTTCCAGTTTGACCTTACTGTGAGCATGATTTGTTCCAGTTTGACCTTACTGTGAGCATGATTTGTTCCAGTTCGATCTTACTGTGAGCAATGATTTGTTCCAGTTCAACCTTACTGTGAGCATGATTTGTTCCAGTTTGACCTTACTGTGTGCAATGATTTGTTCCAGTTTGACCTTACTGTGAGCATGATTTGCTCCAGTTCGACCTTACTGTGAGCATGATTTGCTCCAGTTTGACCTTACTGTGAGCATGATTTGTTCCAGTTCGACCTTACTGTGAGCATGATTTGTTCCAGTTTGACCTTACTGTGAGCAATGATTTGTTCCAGTTTGACCTTACTGTGAGCATGATTTGTTCCAGTTTGACCTTACTGTGAGCATGATTTGTTCCAGTTTGACCTTACTGTGAGCAATGATTTGTTCCAGTTTGACCTTACTGTGAGCATGATTTGTTCCAGTTTGACCTTACTGTGAGCATGATTTGTTCCAGTTCGATCTTACTGTGAGCATGATTTGCTCCAGTTTGACCTTACTGTGAGCATGATTTGTTCCAGTTTGACCTTACTGTGAGCATGATTTGTTCCAGTTTGACCTTACTGTGAGCATGATTTGTTCCAGTTTGACCTTACTTTGAGCATGATTTGTTCCAGTTTGACCTTACTGTGAGCATGATTTGTTCCAGTTTGACCTTACTGTGAGCATGATTTGTTCCAGTTTGACCTTACTGTGAGCATGATTTGTTCCAGTTTGACCTTAATGTGAGCATGATTTGTTCCAGTTTGACCTTACTGTGAGCATGATTTGTTCCAGTTTGACCTTACTTTGAGCATGATTTGCTCCAGTTTGACCTTACTGTGAGCATGATTTGTTCCAGTTTGACCTTACTTTGAGCATGATTTGTTCCAGTTTGACCTTACTGTGAGCATGATTTGTTCCAGTTCGATCTTACTGTGAGCATGATTTGCTCCAGTTTGACCTTACTGTGAGCATGATTTGTTCCAGTTCGACCTTACTGTGAGCATGATTTGTTCCAGTTTGACCTTACTGTGAGCAATGATTTGTTCCAGTTTGACCTTACTGTGAGCATGATTTGTTCCAGTTTGACCTTACTGTGAGCATGATTTGTTCCAGTTTGACCTTACTTTGAGCATGATTTGCTCCAGTTTGACCTTACTGTGAGCATGATTTGTTCCAGTTTGACCTTACTGTGAGCACATAAAGGAATGCAAAGGTGACATTCATACAAAAAGGACGCAGTGTCAGCAGCAAATGTGTTGAGCAAATGTTGTATATTTTGTTTGGCAGACCTTTGTGTCTGCTATGATAAACCAACCACTCTACAGCCCTTGGAAATATAGAGATAAATGTCACATTATAACAATACTGTACCTGATACATTTGGGGGATTTGGGAAATTAATGATTAACTTATGTGGATAAGAAACAGTTTGAATAGGCTGAACGATCAGTAAATGATGTGAAACGGTTGAAAGACAGCTGTATTTGTAAGGAGCTCAGTTCATTTGTACCTCATAGCGGTCTATCTATCCACGATGAAGCTCATCCTGACAATCTCCTGCGCCTTCACACTGTTCTACACAGGTAGCTGACTGAATCCAAGTAGATTGGTTCTTACATACACCTTATTTTGACATACAGCCGTTATGTTTAATTTGATGTATAATAACACGATGACGATCGCAATTGATGAGTTTAGTTAATTGTTTGTTTAACGATCGACCACTATTGATATATACATGTTTCTTTTTTTCATAATCTTGGATGCTTTGGTTTCTAGCTGACATGCTCAATTGCTACACCTGTGAGCCTGAGGATGAAAAATGTCGGACAAAAGTATTAAAGAACTGTGTGAAAGCAGTATGTTCCACCTTAACACGCATCGAATATCCTTCAGGTAAGTATGGAGTTGAGTCTGTTCTTGTAATAATGGGTTTTAATACATTTCAGACTCATTACACATTGAAGTATTTTTCCCCCAATATGTTTCTATTTTATATTTCAAATGTACAATTACACCATTGTTACAGTTTGCATTGTGAATGATTTTGAACCTCTCCTCTCCTCTCCTCTCTCCATCAAATTCAGATTCCATCAGAGTATCTAAGGGTTGTACGTATGTAGCCGAAACCTGTTATTTTATGGATAAAGTAACAGAACTGTCAATAAACAACGGATACAGACAAGCCTCCCAATCCTCGTTTTGCTGCAACACAACAGGCTGCAACATAGACACCCTCCCTGGTAAGAACACCCATCTTGTCAAATTTACAAGCTCTCAGCTCTGCATTGATGGTCTAGTTTGAGAAAAGCAACGCTTGATATTTATTAGTTTGCGTAGGTTGTTATTTAATGACATGGTTGTTAATCTGTGGTCCGGGCAGCTCTCAGTGACAAGCCCAATAAACTACGATGTCACACCTGGGTGAATGGTACTTATGAAGTTTTGCAATGCGTTGGAATTGAAGACCACTGCTTCAAATATAAACGTGAGTTCATTTTCACTGGCATGAAACCCCATGAGACGTGACACGTTTGAATTATTTTAATACTTCATTTCTAGAGTTCCAAAGAGACATTGACAACAGAGATGTTTTAGAGTCTTTCTTTTGTTTTGCATGTTGCCAGAGCTCACTACTGATGGGGGAAAAGTCACCATTTATGGAGGCTGTGCCTCCAGTGACTCATGCCTCTGGTCTGAGATGCCCAACCAGACGAACCTCAACTGCTGCAAGGGGAGTCTGTGTAACAAAGCCATGGGGATGAGTCTGAGTTCTCTCCCTCTTCTGCTGGGTCTCCTCCTCATCTCACTGGTCTAGTTAGTGGGAGGATTCATGGTAATCCCAACCGTTGGTGTGATATCCACAATAAATCAATGTGTCAATATTTTGGTACATCTAAGAAATTTGAAACATAAGTAACATTATTGTGTTTGAATGTTAATTTATTCGCAAAAGAAATGGAAATTGTAGAATTGTTTTAAAATCTGTAGTCACTCATGTCACTCTTTACTCTTTACTTGTACGTTACGTTACTGTATATTATAAACTGTCCTTAATGCTGATTGGCTGACAGCCGTGGTATGTCAGACCGTATACCACGTGTATGACAAAACATGTATTTTTACTGCTCTAATTACTTTGGTAACTTTGGTTACTTTGGTATATTATTAAGCAATAAGGCCCAAGGGGTTTGTGGTATATGACCAATATACCACGGATAAGGCCTGTAATCCAGGCACTCTGTGTTGCATCGTGATTAAGAACAGCCATTAGCCAATTTATATTGGCCATATACTATACCCCCTTGGGCCTTATTGCTTAATTATATAATGGCATAATATCACCACAAAACTATGCTACATACGGTACAGTGTAAAGATCAAGGTTGTTCCCTCTCTCTCATCAACTTCAATTGTACTCTCTTCCTAAACAAAGGTCTTACACACATCTGAAAGCAGGAAAGGAAAAGGAAATAGAGAGAAGGACCACCAAACATCTGATGCTAAACCAAAGAATGTTAACGAGGCCATAAATATATTTTTATACCTTTCTACTATAATAATAATAATATATGCCATTTAACAGATTTTATCCAAAGCGACTTACAGTCATATTCTACGTACTATGTTTGATACGATGCCATTATCGGGTGAACGTAGCAGGGTAAAGTGAGGTCTGATGGGGCAGAGTAAACAGATTTAGGAGATAGGTTTATTCTCAGGTATAGGATCATACCTATATTTTCACTTCTCTTAGTTTTTTCTGTACTGCTTTTCAGTTGAGGCTTGTAAACTAGCTGAGGGTTGTAACATGGCAGTGTGTACCCATTTATATCAACAGTTATTATCAATCAGTTATTATATGCTTAATGTGCTTTGGGACTAATAAAATAAAAGTAAATAATCCTATATGTGGATGCCTGTCATCTTTATTTGTTTATTTTGTGAAGATTAATAATCCCACAGTGGCTCAGACACAAAGGCATCTGTGGTAGTGTACATAACCATGCGAACAGATAGCCACCCGGCTAGCTGTTAACAACAGCCCTCTTGTATCAGTGACGAAGACCCTCTTTGATTGTGGAATGGAAAGCCGGACCCTGGGTTGGTCTGGTTGTTGCCTTTGGTCTGTCATGCTAATCTTCAAAGAGGGAGACAAACTGAGACTCCTTGGTCGATGGGTTCCGGGCACACACATACACTGGGTTCCCGGCACACAAACACATACACACACTCGCTCAGACACACTCACCCACACTTACGCAGACACACACACACACAGACACACAGACACTCTCTCTCCCTCCCCCTTTCTCTCCTATGGAGGTCTACGCTGTTTACTCAGAGTTCACTTATCCCTTTGAAAGTGGACAAAAGAGGACAAAGACAAATATTTTATATTATGCTGCTGATAATGCCTTTATTTCATCCCCACATCAGAACCCTGAATGATAATAAACACTTTCTGTTTTCCTTTGCCAGATTTGACATATGTATCATCATGATGTTAGGATTGCTGATATTTACTGTACGTGACAGAAAGATGGAAAAACACAAACTGTTCATTGGTGGTTGGATCTTTTTAATCAGGAACAGAGAAAGTACATCTCAGATACTGTATAATGAATGAAGTAGTAGTGCAATATTTAGTGTTTATGGCCAATGCTTTTATGTCCCATTTGCTTTTAGATTTATCAGTCTTTCAAGCTTCAAAATGTTATGTTCATACTATTTTCACAAGGAGATAGGATTGCTTGATGTGCTTTATACGTCAAAGTAAATAGAAACGTAAAACCTCAATAAAGTTCCCAAAAAAGGTCATGCTTTATTAGGGTCAGCTATTGGTTAGGACCAGCCCTTACCCTTAAATAGAGGTCACTGGAGTGGTTGGATGAGGTTGACTAGGGTAGCTGTTTGTACTGCACTGGTGCCACTTTGTGGCAGCTATTGGCAATTGCATGTTTCTGTATTTGGGATAAGATAAATGGTCCGTCTATGGCGTCTTGCTCAACATTATACGCAAAAATGTGGGATAGCCTAATAGAAGGCCTACGATTTGAGACTGAAATTATTTCCCTTGAAATGGTGTGGTGGTAGGCTACCCTGCATGTTTCCTTTTGCGCACAACGTTTTACAAAAGTGTATCACCTGTTGCAGTGCTTCTCATGTAGACTAAAGTTCATATTCTCCTCTGTCTTGAGAAGTCGGCACACAAACAGAAAGCGCGACTAGTTACCTAGTTAACCTATCTGGAAGAATGACATGGGTCAGAGCAAGGGGGTAGCTTTTGTTCCCCAAGCAACGGATGGTTCATTAATGCAAACACAGCGTTACTATGGAGGCCAGGACACAATCACTTTATACACAAACCCTCTCACGCCACCGGGTCACTGTGGCAGTGGGCTGAAAAGCCGAGGAGGATAGTAGAACAGGGCAAGAATGGAAGATTCTCCGGCGGAGGATAGGAGATTCGAATTCATAGAGAAATACGTGTTAAAAACTCTAAAACTGAAGCAAGACCGGTGGCAAAAATGTATTTCCACCGATGACAATAAGCAAGTTATTCAAGAGTTCTTGGACAAACCCGACCAAATGACACTGGTCGTGTCTCTGAATTCAGCTGGTCACTTGCTGCTCACTGTCGGGTTTCCAGCGACCGTTAAAAACAAGGGTGTTTACTTCGTCAAAAGAAGCAAAACAGCTCTAACCCCTGACTCGATGAAAAGTCATTTGGTATATGGAGACTTGTCCTACGCGCCGCTTGACCAGTTTTCTGCACTAGTGGAGGAGGTAAGAATTAAAGCAATGCTCACTGCGCAGGACAGCTCACCCATAACAGGTGTGTGTGTATGTTACAAACACTTGAACCAAAATCAACGACAATACTTTACCTCGGCATCTCATATTATTTTTAGGTAATGAAATGAGCAGTGGTGGAATAAGTACCCAATTATCATACTTGAGTAAAGGTAAAGATACCTTCATAGAACTTATCTCAAGTAAAAATGAAAGTCACCCAGAAAAATACTTACGTATGAAAGGTAAATGTAATTGCCAAAATATACTTATGTATCAAAAGTAAAAGTATAAATCATTTCAAATGGCTTATAATAATCAAATCGTACAGCACAATTAACTTGTTTTTTAAAAATGATTATTTACCAGCGGATAGCCAGGGCACACTACAACACTCAGACATAATTTACAAACGAATAATTTATGTTTAGTGAGTCCTCCAGGTCAGAGGCAGTAGGGATGACCAGGGATGTTCTCTGAGTGAACTGGACCATTTTCTTGTCCTACTAAGCATTCAGAATGTAACGAGTACTTGGGTAACGAGTACTTGGGTGTCAGGGAAAATGTATGGAGTAAAAATTACATTATTTTCTTTAGGAATGTAGTGAAGTAAAAGTAAAAGTAGTCCAACATATAAATAGTCAAGTAAAGTACAGATACCTAAAAAAACGACTTAAGTAGTACTTTAAAGTATTTTTACTGAAGTACTTTACACAACTGGAAATGAGTGAATAATAGCTATTATTATTATACATTATTTTGTAATACTCTTTACTGTGATAAAGTTGATGTTATACTTATTCTCCCCCTTATGCCTTTCAGGTTGTGGTCCCATTGCTGTCCAACGGCAGGAACCACAGTGAATGGCCTCAGGTGGTATCCCAGGACATTCAGCGCCATGTTCATTCCCTGAAGACCAATGTGTTTGTGGTGTCTGGCCAAGTGAAAGGCAAGACTCTGCTGCCTTTACCACCTGGGGCAGAGAGAGTAGAGCAGGCTGCCTTGGAGAGGGACAAGAGGTAACCTAAATGACCGGCTGTCTCATATTATAACAGGACATTACAACACAGTAGGGTTATGCATTATAACATGTAATAACATTAGTGTTCAAATACACTGCTCAAAAAAATAAAGAGAACACTTAAACAACACAATGTAACTCCATGTCAATCACACTTCTGTGAAATCAAACTGTCCACTTAGGAAGCAACACTGATTGACAATACATTTCACATGCTGTTGTGCAAATGGAATAGACAACAGGTGGAAATTATAGGCAATTAGCAAGACACCCCAATAAAGGAGTGGTTCTACCGGTGGTAACCACAGACCACTTCTCAGTCCCTATGCTTCCTGGTTGATGTTTTGGTCACTTTTGTATGCTGGCGGTGCTTTCACTCTAGTGGTAGTATGAGACGGAGTCTACAACCCACACAAGTGGCTCAGGTAGTGCAGCTCATCCAGGATGGCACATCAATGCGAGCTGTAGCAAGAAGGTTTGCTGTGTCTGTCAGCGTAGTGTCCAGAGCATGGAGGCGCTACCAGGAGACAGGCCAGTACATCGGGAGACGTGGAGGAGGCCGTAGGAGGGCAACAACCCAGCAGCAGGACCGCTACCTCCGCCTTTGTGCAAGGAGGAGCACTACCAGTGCCCTGCAAAATGACCTCCAGCAGGCCACAAATGTGCATGTGTCTACTCAAACGGTCAGAAACAGACTCCATGAGGGTGGTATGAGGGCCCGACGTCTACAGGTGGGGGTTGTGCTTACAGCCCAACACCGTGCAGGATGTTTGGCATTTGCCAGAGAACACCAAGATTGGCAAATTCGCCACTGGCGCCCTGTGCTCTTCACAGATGAAATCAGGTTCACACTGAGCATGTGATAGACGTGACAGTCTGGAGACGCCGTGGAGAACGTTCTGCTGCCTGCAACATCCTCCAGCATGACCGGTTTGGCGGTGGGTCAGTCATGGTGTGGGGTGGCATTTCTTTGGGGGGCCGCACAGCCCTCCATGTGCTCGCCAGAGGTAGCCTGACTGCTATTAGGTACCGAGATGAGATCCTCAGACCCCTTGTGAGACCATATGCTGGTGCGGTTGGCCTGGGTTCCTCCTAATGCAAGACAATGCTAGACCTCATGTGGCTGGAGTGTGTCAGCAGTTCCTGCAAGAGGAAGGCATTGATGCTATGGACTGGCCCGCCTGTTCCCCAGACCTGAATCCAATTGAGCACATCTGGGACATCATGTCTCGCTCCATCCACCAACGCCACATTGCACCACAGACTGTCCAGGAGTTGGCAGATGCTTTAGTCCAGGTCTGGGTGGAGATCCCTCAGGAGACCATCCGCCACCTCATCAGGAGCATGCCCAGGCATTATAGGGAGGTCATACAGGCACGTGGAGGCCACACACACTACTGAGCCTCATTTTGACTTGTTTTAAGGACATTACATCAAAGTTGGATCGGCCTGTAGTGTGGTTTTCCACTTTAATTTTGAGTGTGACTCCAAATCCAGATCTCCATGGGTTGATAAATTTGATTTCCATTGATAATTCTTGTGTGATTTTGTTGTCAGCACATTCAGCTATGTAAAGAAAAAAGTATTTAATAAGAATATTTCATTCATTCAGATCTAGGATGTGTTATTTTACTTTATTTTTTTGAGCAGTGTATGTAGGCGTGTTATAACATATAAACCTGTATTTCCCCAGACTTGATAGATATCAACATGTTTTATGATTCAGCTGGAGTCACCAGATCTTTAGGCTACCCTAGCCCTAACCAAGACCTAACCCCTAACCCCAGTCTCAAACCCCTATCTAACCCATGTTATCGCCACCTACAGGGGAGATGTAGTGGACAAGAGCATCATCCATGCCATTGAGTCAGTGGTGATAGAATGGAGCCACCAGATTCGTGGGGTCCTGAAGAAGGACTCATCTGAGCCTCTGCTGGAGGGAAAGAGTCCCACACCACACACTGAGATCAACTTCTGGAGGAGCAGGTCAGTACTGTAGTGGGCCTACACTATATGCCAGGGCCCTGCGTTGTGCTCAGTAGGCAGGAAACAGTAGCATGTTTTTTTTAAACAGTGACCCATATATAAAGAAATGTTTGTTTTTTCTCGATATGTATGCATATAAAAACGAATGCATATGGCACTACTCAAATTAACTTCTCTGTATAGATATGCAGACCTGGAGTGCATCCACTCTCAGTTCAAGTCCTCCAAGGTGACCAAGATGGCAGAGCTGCTGGATGCCATGGAGAGCAGCTACTACCCTGCCTTTAAAGACATGCTACAGGACGTTCTAGCAGGTAAACTAAAGCCCCATTTTAACACATTGGCGATAAAGTAAAACCGCACTGTGGGTTCAACTAATGTTAATGCTGTATCGGAGGTGTTCATTAGGTGCTACTAAAACTAAGACACCATGCAAGCTTTCTACTATCTTTGTGTCCGAAGGGACTGGGGACCCCGAATTGTCCTATTGTATTAGAATGTAGTGAACTTGTGTGTGTCTGATTCTGTATCTGCCTGTGTGTGCCCCAGCCCTAGAGGAAGCTAAGGACATTTGTACGTACCTTCGTCCGCTGCAGCGTCTCTTTGAGGACCTGGAGAATGTGGAGTTCCCTGAGGTCAAGGGTCAGATCGGTCCTCTGATGCACATTGTGTGTCTGGTGTGGTCCAACTCACGCTACTACAACACTCCAGCACGCCTTATCGTCCTGCTACAGGAGACATGCAATCTACTCATACAACAAGTACACAAATATACAGTCAATCATGTAATACTGGTGGTAGTAATAACTCTATGAAGTACTTTTCCTCCATTTTGCAGTAATGCGACATATTCTCCAGTTGCATTGAAAAACAATGTTTATTTTTGTTTTTAAATGACGTTCATGTTTTGATGTGTGCTTTACTTACACGACTTACGGGACTGTGACCATGACCACATTCATACAGTCTCATGAATATACATGAATGTTGTGGATTTGACTGCTAACTGCTGTTTTGATTGTTGTATATGTATAGGAAGGTGAATATATGTGTATCTATGGATATGGGTCTTCATTTGACCTCACAAACTCTGATTTGTCCTCCACCTCAGGCGCGGGTGTATCTGAGCCCAGAGGAGGTGCTAAAGGGAGACGTGTCTGAGAGCCTGCGGAAGGTCCAGACCTCACTGGACATCCTAAACACCTTCAGACTGACCTATGAGGAGAAGAGGGCCAGCCTGGGCCAGTACCAGAGGAAGGGCAGGGAAGTCCGACCGTGGGACTTCCACCCACTCATGGTCTTCTCTGGCCTCGACCGCTTCATGGACCGTGTCAAAACCATTGAGGTGAGGATCAATTCATTAAAAACAGGGTTGACTTTAAAAAATTAAAAAATATTTTAAAATTTCCTTTAGAAACATTTATGGAATATTGAAACACATTAACTTATTGAACACATCAAAGTAGTGAAAATACACCCTACAGACATCAATATTGTACAGATATCAGGATTCATATCTATTCAGTCCAAACACACACTAATAAGCCAAACATACTGTGTACTAGGGTTGGGCTGTATTAAGATTTTCATACCATCATACAGTTCCTGTACCATACCAGGATATACGGTATTACCGGCAGTGTACACAAGGGGCACTATTTCTTTCCAAACCCCCCAAAAATAGCAACGAAAAGTATTGATCCAAGCTAGCCACTTAACTAGCAAGTTAGCAAACCAAATGCATAGCTGGAGCCCTGAGCTGGAGATAATGTATTAATCACATATTAATTCCCCCCCCCCCCCCCCGGATTTTGAAAATCATACAGTCGTCATTTCAAAATACCCTGTTATACGGTATATACTGTATACTGCCCCAGCCTACTGTTTACCATAAACACCATAACCGCAGCCAATACACTACATTAAATGCTTGATGTTTAACAGGGTCTCCTCTGTGTTTGTCCCTCTCTGTCCCTGTCTGTAGGATGTCCTCCTGACAACAGTGGACCTGTTAAAGCTGGAGAAAGTGGAGTTTGGAGGCATCCGAGGCAGAGCTCTAAGCCAGCAGGTCCTGTGGCTCCACCAGGAGTTCCTGGACACATATAAAGTCCTCACTGAGAAGCCCTACGACTGCCTCGACGTCAACAATACGGTACAGCAGGGTTCCCCAACTGGCAGCCCGCGGACCGAACTACGGCGCATGGGTGATTTTATTTGGCCCCCAAAGTTTTCTGAGCAACAAAAAAAATAATACATATATAAAATATATATTATATATGTCTTTTTTTGTGAATTGTTGGACATAAAAGACTGTAAAAATACATTTGTTCCAATTGATTGTTCCAAAGTATTCCCACGCAGAGATATATGTGATTGTATACAAGTCTAAGCAAGGTTTGAAATGATTATGTTTTAGTCAAATATTATATCTGTTTGGGCTTCTTGCTGTCAATTTGCAAATGATGTGTTTTTATGTTCCGCCCCCCGACCATCCACTGAGGAAGAAATCGGCCCGTGGCTGAATCTAGTTAATGATCCCTGTGTTACTCTATAATGAAGAAGGAATATGGGAACAAGGGGCAGTTGTATGGACCCAGTTTAAGTTAATAATAATCTACTGTAACAGCAAATATGGTTAATATTGGCCAAACACATTTGAAGTGAAGCAATTTATTTGTGGGCTGTCTAAAAGCGCTGTCAAAAAGGGCTTGAAAGGGCTGTCTAACTATCTACCTGACTGTGTGTGTGTGTGTCTCCATGTAGGAGTTTGAGGCAGACGTGTGTGAGTTCAGATGTAAGGTGGAGGATACAGACCGTCGTCTGGGAGCAGTTTTCTGTCAGGCCTTCGATGATGCCTCTGGACTGGAGCACGCATTCAAGGTGAGGAGAGGCACACCACACACACACACACACACACACACTGATACCCTACTGTCCTCCCTGCAGGTGCTGGATATGTTTGGCAGCCTGTTAGAGCGCCCCCTCGTGGCAGCGGATGCTCTGGACAGATATCCTCTCCTTATCAGCCTGTTTGACAGAGAGCTAGACTGCTGCAAACTGCTCTTCAACAAACACACACACACACAGGAGGAACTAGGTAAAACGCCTTGCTTTTAACTCACGCCATTTTATATCATAATTTCATACCAAAGTAATACATGTAAAGAAATCATCAACACTCTTGCTATGATGAACGTTTGACCGTTTACTAGTTTGCCTGCCACTGTTATCACTGCTGCCACATGATACTGTTTCTCCAGAACCTTTACCTCTCTAGTTCGTTCTTCAATCTGTGCGTTTCTATCACTCCAGGTTATACTCCTGTGAATAGGAACATGCCAGCTGTAGCAGGAGGTATGAGGTGGGCTCAGCAACTACAGGAGAGAATCCAGACCCCGTTCTCCATGTTCAGATACATCACCCACCCGTGAGTCTCCTCTCACCCCGCATCGCTACTTTACCCCTTAGATTCTGCTGCTGGTGGTTGTACCAGTATTAGCTTAGCAGAAGTTCAGCCTTTGGGTGTGGTGGTTTCTTCTCAGGTGTCTGGAGTCTACAGCAGGAGAAAGAGCCGTACAGAAGTATGAGGAGATGATGCAGTTACTGGATAGGTATTTTAACTCAATTTTATCTCTGTAACCCCCCCCCCCCGAGATCTTTTCTGCTACCACTTTCTGAACAACTCTATTGAAATGCGTTTAAAAATAAAATCCTGTAAGCTTTATAGAAATGCAGCATTTCTTTCTAGTGTAAATCAGTGTAGTGGATTACGTGTATGGAAGGCACGGCCACAGCGGAATATAGCATGGAGACATGGAGCTCCAGTCGTGATTTAGGTTTCCATTGTGGCAGTGTGGTTCACGGAGCTCTCATAATCTCATATGCTCTGTCATCATACTAATACCCTGTGTACAATGGCACTACACAACACGTCCAACATAGGAACCTGCAAGACAAAGCATTCTATTGTGTTTCAATGATGTTCTCTCTCTGTGTGTGTGTGTGTGTGTGTGTGTGTGTGTGTGTGTGTGTGTGTGTGTGTGTGTGTGTGTGTGTGTGCGTGCGTGCGTGCGTGCGTGCGTGCGTGCGTGCGTGCGTGCGTGCGTGCGTGTGTGCGTATTATTGTTATTTTATTGTGTTGCTATTTTCTTTTTGTATCTATTTGTTAATTTCCTTACTTTTTAACGGCATTGTCGGGAAAGGGCTCGTAAGTACGCGTTTCACTGTAAAGTCAACACTTTTTGTATTCGCCGCATGTGACAAATACCATTTGATTTGATATACGCACGTACACACATAACCACTCACATTACCACTCACATAACCACTCACATTACCAATCACATAACCACTCACATTACCACTCACATAACCAATCACATAACCACTCACATTACCACTCACATAACCAATCACATTACCACTCACATAACCACTCACATTACCACTCACATATCCACTCACATTACCACTCACATTACATTACACTCACATAACCACTCACATTACCACTCACATAACCACTCACATTACCACTCACATAACCACTCACATAACCACTCACATTACCACTCACATAACCACTCACATTACCACTCACATAACCACTCACATTACCACTCACATAACCAATCACATTACCACTCACATAACCACTCACATTACCAATCACATAACCACTCACATTACCACTCACATAACCAATCACATTACCACTCACATAACCACTCACATTACCAATCACATAATCACTCACATTACCAATCACAAACCACTCACATTACCACTCACATAACCACTCACATTACCAATAACATAACCACTCACATTACCAATCACATAACCACTCACATTACCACTCACATAACCACCCACATTACCAATCACATAACCACTCACATTACCACTCACATAACCACTCACATTACCACTCACATAACCACTCACATTACCAATCACATAACCACTCACATTACCAATCACATAACCACTCATTACCACTCACATAACCACTCACATTACCACTCACATAACCACTCACATTACCACTCACATAACCACTCACATTACCACTCACATAACCACTCACATTACCAATCACATAACCACTCACATTACCACTCACATAACCACTCACATTACCAATCACATAACCACTCACATTACCAATCATCACATACCACCACATCACATTACCAATCACCACTCACATTACCACTAAACCACTCACATTACCAATCACATAACCACTCACATAACCAATCACATTACCACTCACATTACCAATCATAACCACTCACATTACCAATCACAACCACTAACCACTCACATTACCACTCATTACAATCACATAACCACTCACATTACCACTCACATAACCAATTACCACACATAACCACTCACATTACCAATCACATAACCACTAACCACATTACTAATCACATAACCACTAACATTACCAATCACATAACCACTCACATAACCAATCACATAACCACTCACATAACCACTCACATTACCAATCACATAACCACTCACATTACCAATCACATAACCACTCACATTACCACTCACATTACCAATCACATAACCACTCACATTACCAATCACATTTCCACTCACATAACCACTCACATTACCAATCACATAACCACTCACATTACCAATCACATAACCACTCACATTACTAATCATATAACCACTCACATTACCACTCACATTACCACTCACATAACCACACACATAGCCACTCACATTAACACTCACATTACCAATCACATAACCACTCACATT
The DNA here is from genome assembly GCF_021184085.1 of Oncorhynchus gorbuscha. Classification (NCBI taxonomy): domain Eukaryota; kingdom Metazoa; phylum Chordata; class Actinopteri; order Salmoniformes; family Salmonidae; genus Oncorhynchus; species Oncorhynchus gorbuscha. Next base: position 59,097,747 of record NC_060179.1, on the reverse strand, counting down.
ACCACTCACATAACCTACTCACATAACCATTCACATTACCAATCACATAACCACTCACATTACCACTCACATTACCACTCACATAACCACTCACATTACCAATCACATAACCACTCACATTACCACTCACATAACCACTCACATTACCACTCACATAACCACTCACATTACCAATCACATAACCACTCACATTACCACTCACATAACCACTCACATTACCAATCACATAACCACTCACATTACCAATCACATAACCACTCACATTACCACTCACATAACCACTCACATTACCACTCACATAACCACTCACATTACCAATCACATAACCACCCACATTACCACTCACATAACCACACGCATTACCACGCACATAACCACTCACATTACCAATCACATAACCACTCACATTACCACTCACATAACCACTCACATTACCAATCACATAACCACTCACATTACCACTCACATAACCACTCACATTACCACTCACATAACCACTCACATTGCCAATCACATAACCACTCACATTACCACTCACATAACCACTCACATTACCAATCACATAACCACTCACATTACCACTCACATAACCACTCACATTACCACTCACATTACCAATCACATAACCACTCACATTACCAATCACATAACCACTCACATTACCACTCACATAACCACTCACATTACCAATCACATAACCACTCACATTACCACTCGCATAACCACTCACATTACCACTCACATAACCACTCACATTACCAATCACATAACCACTCACATTACCACTCACATTACCAATCACATAACCACTCACATAACCACTCACATTACCAATCACATAACCACTCATATTACCAATCACATAACCACTCACATTACCACTCACATTACCAATCACATAACCACTCACATTACCAATCACATTTCCACTCACATAACCACTCACATTACCACTCACATAACCACTCACATTACCAATCACATAACCACTCACATTACCAATCACATAACCACTCATATTACCAATCACATAACCACTCACATTACCACTCACATTACCAATCACATAACCACTCACATAACCACACACATAACCACTCACATTACCACTCACATAACCACTCACATAACCACTCACATTACCACTCACATAACCACTCACATAACCACTCACATTACCTCTCACATAACCACTCACATAACCACTGACATTACCCATAACATAACCACTCACATTACCACTCACATTACCACTCACATAACCACACACATAACCACTCACATTACCACTCACATAACCACTCACATAACCACTCACATTCTGTTGCATCAAATGTACAATATCACCCGTTCCATTGTTGTCCCTGCACCCAATCTAAAATACCACGATGAACAACATGTGTCCCCTGCACCCTGCTCAATCCAGTCAGACTTTAGGGACCTTGTTATACAGTTGTAATCAGCAGTGCTGCTTACGTATTCCAATCAGCTATTAAAGGCATTCAAACACACACACACACACACACACACACACACACACACGCATGCACACACACGTGTACACACACACACCCACACACACACACACACACACACACACACAGGTCATTATGCTAACACTAAACACTGTGATTTATAGTTTTAGCCCAGGCGTTTGATTGCCTCAGCGTCTGCTGTGCCTAACTCGGGAGATGAACCATCAGCAGGAATCCAATAAGGACCTCAGTGCTCTGAAGCCCTCACCATAAACAGTATCTTTACAGATTGGTACAGCCGTCCAGGAGCATGACATATTGTCTGTTCACTGAAGTGAATGAATCCGTTTAGTCGTCCCCTACTGTATGTTCCTCCTCCTTTACTAGACTCCCTGTGTATGTGAGAGATTCAATAAATGAAATCAGCCACCCGAACCTGTTCACCCCGCTATGATCTACAAGGTGGAGACAGTACAGGTGCATCAAAGCCGGGACCGACAGACTGAGATACAGCTTTTTCCTCCAGGCCATCAGACTGTTAAACAGTCACCTCTAGCCTCATTCACTGTTCTCTCTACCCTGCACCTTAGAGACTGCTGTCCGATGTATATAGAGAACACTGGTCACTTTAATAGTGTTTACATACTTTTTTACTCACTTTATACTGTAGTCAAGTCATTGGACACTGGTCACTATAATACTGTTTACATACAAAACACACCATTATATGTCTAAATATATGCAGTACCAGTCAAAAGTTTGGACACACCTACTCATTCAGGGGTTTTTCTTTATTTTTTACTATGTTCTACATTGTAGAATAATAGTGAAGACATCAAAACTATGAAATAACACATATGTAATCATGTAGTAACCATAAAAGGCTTAAACAAATCAAAATATATTTTAGATTTTAGATTCTTCAAAGTATCCACCCTTTGCCTTGGTGACAGCTTTGCACACTCTTGTCATTCTCTCAACCAGCTTCATGAGGTAGTCACCTGGAATGCATTTTAATTAACAGGTGTGCCTTGTTAAAAGGTCATTTGTGGAATGGGTGGCTACTTTGAAGAATCTCAAATATAAAATAAATGTTGATTTGTTTAACACTTTTTTGGTAACTACATGTGTCATTTCATAGTTTTGATTTCTTCACTACTATTCTACAATGTAAATGTAGTTAAAAAATAGTTAAAAAATAAAGAAAAACTCTTGAATGAGTAGGTGTGTCCAAACATTTGACTGGTACTGTATATTTAAGCAATAAGGCCCGAGTAGGTGTGTTATATTGTCCATATACCACAAACCCCAGAGGTCCCTTATTGCTATTATAAACTGGGTACCAGCAGTAAAAATACATGTTTTGTCAAACCCATGGTATATGGTCTGATATACCACAGCTGTCAGCCAATCAGTATTCAGGGCTTGAACCACCCAGTTTTTAAATATATATATTCCGGTCTCTGACAATGCTCGTTCTGATATTTCTTTTTTTTTTCTGGATAATGTGTGTATTGTTTATTTTACTTTAAAAAAAAATGTTAGGTATTACTGTGCTGTTGGAGCTAAAAACACAAGCATTTCGCTGCACCTGCGATAACATCTGCAAATTCATGTACGTGACCAATACATTTAGATTTGATATGTCTGTGTTGTTCTCAAACCTCATTTTGGTTTAGTCGCTTTCGCTGCACGTTTCTGTTTGTTACTGAAGAGCATTCTTTTTTTTAATACAGTGGCTCATTAGAGAAACAAATGTCTGTTATTACAGTTCATTGAAATCTGCAGTAGCTTGTTTAGCATTAACAGTGTAATAGGAATGTGTTACTTGTTTTGTTAATTGATCAACTAACTTACTCTCTAAACCAGTGTTTCCCAACTCCGGTCCTCGAGTACTCCCAACAGTACACATTTTTTATTGTGGACAAGCACACCTGATTCTACTTGCCAACTAATCATCAAGCCCTTGACAAGTTGAATCAGGTGTTTTTGTCCAGGGCTACAATAAAATGTATGCTGTTTGGGGTAGTCGAGGACCGGAGTTGGGAAACACTCTCAACCAACTAATTCTCTAAACCAGTTTTCTGGTCTACTTGATAATTTGTTGCCTTCACCCAGTGTCCCAGGTCTAAATCAGTCCCTGATTAGATGAGGAACAATGAAAAAAAAGCAGTGGAACTGGTTTCGAGGTCCAGAGTTGAGTTAAACTAACTAGCTTTGATAACCAACCACCTCCCCCAGTTACTCCTGTCAGCTGTTTGATGTATGGACTGAGACGGTGGGAGAGAAGTCCCAGTACAATCTCAACCTCCCCCTCATCAGCCGAGACCCAGCTACCCGCCTCATCTCTGTCAATTTCAACCCACAGGTACTATAAACGTAACTCTGTCAGTTTCAACCCACAGGTACTGCTAGGGGGTAATGATCTGGTATTCAACATTACTGTAAATTACATTGTTGCTACAGTGAACTTGTTATTTTTCCTCTCCCCCTCCACCTCTCTCTCTTTCCCTTCCTCCTATCTCCTCCCCCTGAAACCCCACCTCGCCCCCCCCCCCCCCCCCAGTTGGTCTCAGTCCTGAGAGAGGTGAAGTACCTGAAGGCCAGGCAGACAGAGTCCATCCCGGACACTGCAGAGCAGGTGTACACTAGCAGGGGTCAGCTGTGGCAGTACATAGCCAACCTGGAGCTCACTGTGAGGCGATACAACAAGGTGGTGAGCACGGTTCTGGAGGTGGAGCACCCACTGGTACAGGGTCAGCTCAGAGACATCGACACGCATCTCAGAGAGGCAGAGGAGGACATCAACTGGAACAGCCAAGGTCAGAGGTCAAAACTACAGGGGGAAGTGGGGCATTACGGGTGCCCTAATGTTTCAACTTGGGCAAAAAACGTCCACAATTTCCTTCTCACTTGGGCTTGGCTACATTACTCTACTGTTCTACTGTAACTACTGTATATTCTCCTCACATGCAGATGACTAAGCCACAGTGCTTCAATCATTGATTGATACAGTGTGATTCAAACCGTGTTGTTTGGGAGAGTTGCCATGCTCTACCTACTGTAGGACCGACATCTCAACGTCAACAGTGAAGAGGCGACTCAGGGATGCTGGCCTTCTAGGCAGAGTTGCAATAAAATATTAAGATTGGCAAAAGAACACAGACACTAGACAGAGGAACTCTGCCTAGAAGGCCAGCATCCCAGAGTTGCCTCTTTACAGTTGATGTTAAGACTGGTGTTTTGCGGGTACTATTTAATAAAGCTGCCAGTTGAGGACTTGTGAGGCATCTGTTTCTCAGACTATACACTCTAATGTACTTGTCCTCATGCTCAGTTGTGCACCAGAGCCTCCCACTCCTCTTTCTATTCTGGTTAGAGCCAGTTTGCGCTGTTCTGTGAAGGGAGTAGTACCCAGCATTGTGCGAGATCTTCAGTTTCTTGCCAATTTCTCGACTGACGAGTTTCAGAAGAAAGTTATTTGTTTCTGGCTAGGAGAGATCTAGGAGAGATAAAAAAGACCTTATAGTTGAAGACTTTTTTGTCCCATTAAAGTACATTGCAATGACTTAGGAAGTGTTCACACTTTGGAGAGGTGTGTGGCCAGATGGAGACAAAAACAATATGTTACTTCTGGTGCTGCTTGCTGTGCTGGATGCACTTGGGATAGTTATGGAGAATAATTAAAGGGGACAAGGTGTTATACAGAGCCTGCTTTATGGTAGATGTATGTGGAGCCAGTTCCCTATCATTTCACTTTGAGGTTTTAGTAGAAGATGAAGGAGTTGGATAGCCTGGGTGCAAGTCTATTTAGCTAACTTTCCACTCCGTTTCATATGGTGAAGATTGTTTAGCATGGCAGGAGTGGAATGACAGCTAAACAGGCTGGTAACCAGACTAAGGGTTGGGTTGGCAGCACCGGATGCCTCAGTGCCCTGCTTAAGAATAGATCAGTGGAAACACTGTAACAACCTTGACCAGCTTTCCTTAGAGGGACATTACACTTCAACATTTGTCAGACGTTTTTTCAGGGATTGTGGTGAGTAGCTGGATCTACACAAGTTGTGGGACATGGTTTCATCTTCACTTTACTTTCAAGGTCTGAAAACTTTCTGACAGACATAGATTTGAAACTGTGATGGCCCTTTTAACGTGTGTCCATTTCCTCCCCCTGTTTGTGACCAGGTATCTGGGAGTACATCCAGGAAGTGCGTGAGTGTGTGTGTGACCTGGAGAAGAGGCTCCAGAGAACCAAGGACCACGTGGAGGAGATCCAGGGCTGTATGAGGGCCTTGGCCAGCCCCCTCTATGACCGAAGGGAGGGTAAGAGAGACACCCTTCTCAGCCTGGACGACCGGGCTGACAGGCTGGAGAGGTGTTACGCCCAAATACGCTCTTCCGGAGAGAAGATACACTTCCTGCTGAAGGTGACTATACCAAATAACATGAAGGTCATAAACACTTCTGGCTTTGCAGGGAACTTTATTGACCATATTAGGAGTTATGTGTTAGTCATCATTGCAAAAGTTGCGAATTTGGCAACTTTTGCAAATGTTTTGTTGTCTGAGTGAGGGAAATGCTGTGAATTAAGAGGACTCAATTTATGTTGAAAGATGAGACGTTGTGGATTATAATAAATACGGCTTTGACGTCAGACAAGCAATCCAAACCCCCGCGAGTCCAAATGTGCAACTCACATTTCCATATCATAAAACATGGCATATGCAGTGTCACCTTTTATGGTCATTGTGTTTGATGTACAGCTATAAGATGACATGGAGTCATACCCTGGGTTGTTCTGAACAGAGTGAGCCTACGTCTGCCCATTGTGAAGAAAGATCCCAGCGGAACACGCACATGTGTGCACCCTTGGCACCTTTCTCTGCTCACCAAAATTACCATCTGTTTCTCTGAATTGCCTTGTGAAAGCAGAACACTGTAAGATCGTATTTTATAACTTAACCAGTCATATTGGCAATAGAACAGGCTTTCAAATGATGCCCACCTGACCCAGATAGTGATATACAATGGTCCGTTTCTGCGTAAACAACAACAGGGATGCAGAGTTGTGTTCCTAACAAAACAACCACAAGTGTGCTTGCTGTAGTTTCTCATCGGCACAGCTAGGAGAGCACAAAAAAGCACTTTATAGTTGAAGACAATTTTCTTGACCCATAGAAGTGCATTGAAATTGCTTAGGAACTGTGCACAATATGGAGAGGTGTGTGTCCACTTGGAGACTTGCAGTCAGTCACCTCACGCAAACCCTTGTTATTTTGTTGTCTTATGTTGCACCTTCCCCACATCTTCCAGGAATATTCTCATCGTGTTACTGAATGTATCCAGATTATTTTCAGATGTTGTTATCTGTGAAAATACTGTGAAAAGTACAGTAAATGTAAAACACACAGAAAATCAAGTGTAATGTTTGGATTTAGTCTTGAGTCTGGTGAAATGTTTTTTTGTTCTCAACTTTGATCTAAAGATATTCCCATAAACTCCACTCTATTCCCTTTCAATTGGTACTATGATTATGCTTTACATACATATCTCTTATGTCAGAAACATTTCAATGTAACCGTATCCGTATAGGCCAATCCCCACGAATGTAAAGGGTTAAAAGGTGTGCATTATTCATTTCTTTATACAAATAAAAGGAGCATGTTCCGTGTACATGTTACTCTTTGATTTTGAGTGTGGGTGTCTTCGTTCTGTGACAGAGTAATCTGGAGTTGTTCAGAGCAGACCCAGGTTCTGAGGAGTGGAAAGCCTATGTGGAGCACATAGACGACATGGTCATAGACGGCTTCTTCAACGGCATCGAATGCTCCCTCAAGTTCTTCCTCGACAACACCGGTGAGCAATGATCCGTTCCACTTGAATGGTCAGTACATTTGTTTGTGTATCCACCTCAGGTGGGACTAACATGCTGGCGAGCCCTCCTGAGTGTAAGACGAGCACTTTGTACGAGACTCATACATTTTTCGTGAAACAGCGCCCTTCTTCCCTCCCTCAGACCAGCGTGCTGGTGTGGCCCCTCTGTTTGAGGCCCAGCTCGACCTGAGGGTTCCTGACATGGTGTTTAACCCTTCGCTGGAGTACGGAGTTGCCGATGGCTTCTATGACCTGGTGGAGAGCCTGGTCAATGACATCTACAGGACCTCTTCTCTGGTGGCACGCCTGGCCGCGCACAGCAGCGTCCCACACTACCAGGTACTACAACACTACCATGGTTGCAGAATGCAGATAACTTTCCTTCAAATTCTTCGGTTTTCCAGAAATCCCTGTTGGAAGGTTCCCGGAATCAGGATGACGTAACCAGGATTTCTGGAAAACCTGGGAATTTGGGGGGGAAGTTGTTATATATCAAGTTTGCTTGATTCTGTGAGATTCTGGCATTTTTTACCATGTTTATGTCTCTGCCTGCCGTATCAAGGAAGTTAGCGGTAGCTTCGCAAGCCAATGCTTACTATAGCATTAGCGCAATTACTGTTAGTCTACAGGTATGCACACAGAGTCATAAAATTGGTATGCACGAATCTCCCAGTATCCCTTTAACCCATCATCTAGAATGTGTATTGTATCTATAATCTGTCATCTATAAAATCATCTATAAAATAATTCTAATCTGCCGACTATCAGGCTGTTATGGAAGACATGGCTGATTTGGCGGACATGCGCCAGCTGCTGATGGAACGTGTGCAGGGCGTCATGGCGACGTGTTGTGAGTTCCGTAACTCTTTGGAGCGCTATGCATACCTGTACGTTGACGACAGGAAGGAGTTTATGCGCCAGTTCCTGCTGTACGGCCACGTGCTGACCAGTCAGGAGATAGAGGCTCATGCAGAGGATGGAGTCCCAGAGAACCCACCTACACTGGAGCAGTTTAGAGAGCAGGTGGATGGGTAAGGGAAATAAATAGTGCATTTTTGAGTGTGTGTGTGCAAGTGTGTATGTAATGATGACTCTGTGTGTGTGTGTGTGTGTGTGTGTGTGTGTGTGTGTGTGTGTGTGTGTGTGTGTGTGTGTGTGTGTGTGTGTGTGTGTGTGTGTGTGTGTGTGTGTGTGTGTGCGTGTGTGTGTGCGTGTGTGTGTGTGTGTGTGCGTGCGTGCGTGCGTGCGTGCGTGCGTGTGTGTGTGAACCCAGATACGAGCGTATCCATGAAGAGGTGCAGGGTCTGGAGCCAGTGTGTGTGTTCCAGGGGTGGATGAGGGTCGACGGACGGGCCTTTAAGAGTGCCCTGCTCAACATCGTCAGGAAGTGGAGTCTCATGTTCAAACAACACCTAATAGACCACGTCACAAACAGGTCGGCAGACAAAGTACCCTTCTACTTCATGTTGTCTCTCTTGTTTTTAAACGTTTAAACATTCTCTCTCTCTCTCTCTCTCTCTCTCTCTCTCTCTCTCTCTCTCTCTCTCTCTCTCTCTCTCTCTCTCTCTCTCTCTCTCTCTCTCTCTCTCTCTCTCTCTCTCTCTCTCTCTCTCTCTCTCTCTCTCTCTCTCTCTCTCTCTCTCTCTCTCTCTCTCTCCCTCTCTAGCCTGTTAGACCTGTTTTTAAACGTTTAAACATTCTCTCTCTCTCTCTCTCTCTCTCTCTCTCTCTCTCTCTCTCTCTCTCTCTCTCTCTCTCTCTCTCTCTCTCTCTCTCTCCTCTCTAGCCTGTTAGACCTGTTTTTAAACGTTTAAACATTCTCTCTCTCTCTCTCTCTCTCTCTCTCTCTCTCTCTCTCTCTCTCTCTCTCTCTCTCTCTCTCTCTCTCTCTCTCTCTCTCTCTCTCTCTCTCTCTCTCTCTCTCTCTCTCTCTCTCCCTCTCCCTCTCCCTCTCTAGCCTGTTAGACCTGGAGGAGTTTATCAGTCTAGCAGAGCAGGGGCTGGGTCACAGGGTGGAGCAGGGCGACTATGGTGGCCTGGTGGGGGTCATGGGTCACCTGCTGGCCGTGAAAGAGAGGCAGGGTGTGACGGACGCCATGTTTGAGCCGCTCCAACACACCATTACCCTGCTCAAGACATATGAACAGGAGCTGCCTGACGTGGTCTACAAACAGCTAGAGGTGACCCTTGTCCAAAGTCAATCGATCAATCTCCTACCTCTCTCCTTCCTCCTCCTCTCATTCCTTCTGTGCTTCCTTTTGGCACTCATCCCTCTGTTTTGTCCCACTCCCTCTTTGCTCCTTCTGGTGGTACTCCTCCTCCTCCCGGTACTCATCCCTCTCTTCCTCCTTTGTCTCTGTCCAGGAGCTATCAGAAAAATTACTAATGTCTCTGTCCCTCCTTCCTCCTTAACACACATTGTCCCCCTCTCCCTCCTTCCTCTGCCTTACACTCGTCTATTTCTCCCTCCCCCTAGGAGCTTCCAGAGAAGTGGACCAACGTGAAGAAGCAGGCGGTGGTGGTGAAACAGCAGGTGGCTCCTCTCCAGGCCAGCGAGGTGGCCGGACTACGCAGGAAGTGTGCCTCCTTCGACGTGGAGCAACACGCCTTCAGAGAGAGCTTCAGGAAGAATGGGCCCTTCAGGTGACGCGCGCTCCCACACACAGGCTGAATTACGTTGACGGAAAGTTGTCCTCTCCCTTGTGAACTCATTCAATCCTCAGTCCTAAACAGTCCCTTAGCTCCTACCCCAGGACATGTGTCCTATTTGATCTAAGAGGGCTGGATACTGTAGGTGTGAGCAATGTGGTTATGGCTCCACATCCCCAACCAGAGGGCTAGGTAAAAAACATTGCTTACACCCTTCTGCAAGCAAGACAGGCTTCTCTCCGTCATGGGCCACCATTGTTGTTCCCTCCTGTCACACCTCTACATCCACCAGTCTATAATTGTGCAGTGAACAGTTAACGACACAACGCTTACACATTAGGCAAGCATAATTGAATCTTTACATATGCTAATTACCCACACAGGTAGTGGTGCTCCATCATGCTGTCTAATTACTTAATTAATTATGTGCATAATTTTTCCTCTGTAGTGACATGCTTTTCTCATTAATGTCATGGATGTCCGGGTTGATAATTGACTATGTGCCTATGTGCCTATGGGCCTGGGTAGCCAACCTCCATTCAAACATGACTTGACAAAGTAGTCAGCTGAAAAGGTGACAGACTGGTGCTCAGGCTGGTGTGATGTAGGTATGTCAGTAAGACCCTTTACACGAGGGGCTTTCAAATCTATTTGCTCCCTGGTAGTTAATACATTTATAATGTCAGGTTAACTTTGTATCAATGTGAAACCATATCAGATGCTGAGAGAGTAACCTTGCTGTGTGGTTCCTCTGTGTGTTATTGTAGGTTTGACAGTGAGAACCCGTATGCCATGCTGAATGCATCCCACAAACAGATCCAGGAGAAGGAGGCTGTGATGGCTGGGCTGGTGGAGTCTGCCGGCCTGTTTGAGGTGACTGTCTCTGACTACAGACAACTACGACAGTGCAGGTGAGACAGGACCTTCCCCACAAGGTTTCTTCCTTCCAGAGAGTTTGTCCATCTACGATTCTCCCTTAGAAGATCCAGGCCGGGTTACTGTAAAGCACTCGGTGTCAAATGTTCTTTGTGAAAAGTACTATATTAACACAATTGTTTGATTGATGTACTGTCTGACTGACTGACTTATTGTTATATCCTGTGGTTCCCCAGGCGTGAGGTGGGGCTGCTGAAGGAGCTGTGGGACATGATAGCTGTAGTAGACAGTACTATGGTTACCTGGAGGACCACACCATGGAGAGACATCAACGTCGAGGACATGGAACTGGAGTGTAAACGCTTCAATAAAGACATCCGAGCATTGGATAAAGAGGTGAGAGGGAGAGATGAGGAGGTGGAGGAGAAGGAGGTGCAGAGTGGAGAAGAGGAGAGGGAGAGAAAGTGAGATATTACATTGGCCACATTCAAAAAGAAAAAACCCATTGTAAAAGAACATGTACATTTCCAAATACATTTCTCACACCTTGCCTCTCCCTTACTTTCTCTTGACACTCACCAGTGTTTTTGGTGGTTAATGCTGAATTGTATCATAAAAACCCTTCTTCCCCCTAGGTGCGATCGTGGGAGGCGTTCTCGGGTCTGGACAGCAGGGTAAAGAACCTCCTGACCTCCCTCAGGGCCGTAGCAGAGCTCCAGAACCCTGCCATACGGGCCAGACACTGGCACCAGCTAATGGCTGCCACCGGGGTGCGCTTCACCATGGACCAGGAGACAACACTGGCGGATCTGCTGCAGCTCAACCTGCACAACTTTGAGGAGGAGGTGAGGGGCATCGTGGACAAGGCTGTCAAAGAGATGGGAATGGAGAAGGTGCTCTCTGAACTCAACTCTACATGGACCGGTACAGTACAGAATATCCTTAAACTGAACTCAATTAGGACTTTTGTCAGATGCCTGTACTTTTCATGTTTAATCTGTGATTGGTTTGGTTGATTGACTGACTGATTGGTTTGGTTGATTGACTGACTGATTGTTTCGGGTTGATTGACTGACTGATTGGTTTTGTTGATTGATTGACTGACTGATTGGTTTGGTTGATTGACTGACTGATTGGTTTGGTTGATTGACTGACTGATTGTTTCGGGTTGATTGACTGACTGATTGGTTTTGTTGATTGATTGACTGACTGATTGGTTTGGTTGATTGACAGACTGATTGGTTTGGTTGATTGACTGACTGATTGTTTCGGGTTGATTGACTGACTGATTGGTTCGGGTTGATTGACTGACTGACTGATTGGTTCGGTTGATTGACTGACTGACTGATTGGTTCGGTTGATTGACTGACTGACTGACTGGTTTGGTTGATTGACTGACTGACTGATTGGTTCGGGTTGATTGACTGACTGATTGGTTTGGTTGATTGACTGACTTATTGGTTCGGGTTGATTGACTGACTGATTGTTTTGGTTGATTGACTGACTGATTGTTTCGGGTTGATTGACTGACTGATTGGTTCGGGTTGATTGACTGACTGATTGGCTTGGTTGATTGACTGACTGATTGGTTCGGTTGACTGACTGATTGGTTCGGTTGATTGACTGACTGACTGATTGGTTCGGTTGATTGACTGACTGATTGGTTCGGTTGATTGACTGACTGACTGATTGGTTCGGTTGATTGACTGACTGACTGATTGGTTTGGTTGATTGACTGACTGACTGATTGGTTCAGGTTGATTGACTGACTGACTGATTGGTTTGGTTGATTGACTGACTGATTGGTTTGGTTGATTGACTGACTTATTGGTTTGGTTGATTGACTGACTTATTGGTTTGGTTGACTGACTGACTGATTGGTTTGGTTGATTGACTGACTGATTGGTTTGGTTGATTGACTGACTGATTGGTTTGGTTGATTGACTGACTGATTGGTTTGGTTGATTGACTGACTGATTGGTTTGGTTGATTGACTGACTGATTGGTTTGGTTGATTGACTGACTGATTGGTCTGGTTGATTGACTGACTGACTGATTGGTTCGGTTGATTGACTGACTGACTGATTGGTTTGGTTGATTGACTGACTGACTGATTGGTTCAGGTTGATTGACTGACTGACTGATTGGTTTGGTTGATTGACTGACTGATTGGTTTGGTTGATTGACTAACTGATTGGTTTGGTTGATTGACTGACTGATTGGTTTGGTTGATTGACTGACTGATTGGTTTGGTTGATTGACTGACTGATTGGTTTGGTTGATTGACTGACTGATTGGTCTGGTTGATTGACTGACTGATTGCTCCAGGTATGCAGTTCCAGTACGAGCCTCACCACCGTACCCAGGTGCCCTTGCTGCGCTCAGACGAGGACCTGATTGAAACCCTGGAGGACAATCAGGTCCAGCTGCAGAACCTCATGTCCTCCAAGTACATCGCCCACTTCCTGGAGGAGGTGTCACTGTGGCAACGGAAGTTATCAGTGGCAGACGGAGTGATATCCATCTGGTTCGAGGTGCAGCGTACCTGGACCCATCTGGAGAGCATCTTCATTGGCTCTGAGGACATCCGCTCACAGCTGCCCGAGGTCAGACACACACACACACACACATGCACACACATCCTCACACATGCTCAAAGACACACACACACACACAAAAATGCACACACATGCTCAAAGACACACACACACAAATGCACACACACTCGCATGCACACATGCACTCCCATTTCACAAGTTTGTTTTTTTATCCTACATAAGGGCTCTGCCTGTACCACTTTCATGCATGTTAATTAATAAATCGCTCGTTGTCTAAACACCAGCCTACTTTTGTAAATCAGAATTACACATTTCCTTAATTACCTTGATGGCGATGCTGTTCCTCCGGTTCCAGTGGTAGTCTTAAAGCCAGATGTTTGTAGTTAATATCTCTCTGTGTGATTGTCCTCCTGGGAACTCCTATCCCCTGGCCGGGCTCCCACAATGCAACTCTCCCCAGGACTCCAAACGCTTTGAAGGGATTGATGCCGATTTCAAAGAGCTGGCGAACGCAGCCCATAAAACGCCCAACGTGGTGGAGGCCACCAATAAAGCAGGCCTGTTCAGCAAACTGGAGGACATTCAGAGCAGGTGGGGGAAGGAGAGGGAGTCTGTGGTGGTGTGATGGGATTCTCTGTCTCACGGTGCACTGAAATTTGTGTTCGAGGAAAAGAGAATGATTGTGTTATCGATAGAAAAAGGCAACACATACAAATGTAAGAACTGACCCATGGATGTATTTATACACTTGCACATATTCACACAATTCACTGATAATGGGTGTGTGTAACCTTGTGTAGACTGTCTCTGTGTGAGAAGGCCTTGGCTGAGTATCTGGACACCAAGCGTCTGGCCTTCCCCAGATTCTACTTCATCTCCTCTGCTGACATGCTGGACATACTGTCCAATGGAACCAACCCACTCCAGGTAGGAACCTATACCCATTAGGTGTATCCACAAAGCCTCTCAGATTAGGCGTGCTTATTTAGGATCAGTTTAGCCTTTTAGATCATATTGAATACAATTATATTGACAGATTGAGACCTGATCCTAGATCAGTTTTTTTGCTCATACCTGTAGGACTCTGAGTCTCCACAAGGGAGCAGTGTTGGTCATAGTTTGCCAGAGTCTTTACACCTCATCCTGGGTATAAAAAGTGCTAAATTATTCTCTTCAATATTGAAGGATAGTTGAACAATGACTTTTGTTGAAACCTGTCAATAACGCGTGGTCCTGACTTTTCCTGACATTAGTCCCTACTCTTCCCGCTCTGTCCCTAGGTCCAGCGACATCTATCCAAGCTGTTTGACAACACAGCCAAGATGCAGTTTGAGACTGACACGGAGGGGAATCCTACTAAGACAGCTCTGGGCATGTTCAGTAGGGAGGAGGAGTATGTCCCCTTTAATCAGCCCTGCGACTGCACCGGACAGGTAACACTATGGTGGGGGACAGGGTTTGAAAGATGTTATAGCATTTGTCAGATGTTCTCTGTCCAATCTGTGAAATCTCAAAGCCTGTAAATCACATGTATTAGTTCCCTATTAGACACCTTTCGTTTGAATGAAAAGCCAGTGGTGTTTATCCATGTTGTCTGATGCCCCTCGGTTCTAAAATGACAAACACATTCATAGAATGGCTGTGTAGTATGTCATCATTATCTGTGTGGTTGTCTTCAGGTGGAGATGTGGTTGAATCGGGTTCTGGAAACCATGCGGTCAACAGTGCGTCATGAGATGACAGAGGCAGTGATGGCGTATGAGGACAAACCCAGAGAGCAGTGGCTGTTTGACTACCCCGCTCAGGTACATTAGAATTAGAAGGTGTGTTAGAGCAGGGCTGTCACAAAAGCCTGCACACCAAATAGCTCTCCACGAGGAGGGTTGACCGCTCCTGCCATGACCTGTGTCTTTTTATCGATCTGTGTAGTGCTCTCAGCTCTGTAACTCGAACCTCTGTCTTCCTCTGACCTTTGACCTCTAACTTCTGATGTGTATATCACCCTCTAGGTGGCCCTGACGTGTACTCAGATCTGGTGGACGTCAGACGTGGGCATGGCCTTCTCCCGTCTGGAGGAGGGATATGAGAACGCCATGAAGGAATATAACAGGAAGCAGGTCGCCCAGCTCAATACACTAATCTCCATGCTGATTGGACAGCTGTCGCCGGGCGACCGCCAGAAGGTCATGACCATCTGCACCATAGACGTCCATGCGAGGGACGTGGTCGCTAAGATCATCGCTCAGAAGGTATCAGTTTCAGTTTGTTTTCAACCTTCTCAATTATGAAATTAACATAATGATAAAGGGTTTTGCAACTTTAACGAAGACAGAAAGTGTTTTGGATGTTTTTGTTTTACTTATTCCTGTTTTTCTTCTTCTTCCAATTCTCTCTCTCTCTCTCTCTCTCTCTCTCTCTCTCTCTCTCTCTCTCTCTCTCTCTCTCTCTCTCTCTCTCTCTCTCTCTCTCTCTCTCTCTCTCTCTCTCTCTCTCTCTCTCTCTCTCTCTCTCTCTCTCTCTCTCTCTCTCTCTCTCTCTCTCTCTCTCTCTCTCTCTCTCTCTCTCTCTCCATTCCCTGATTCCCCCATCGCCAGGTGGAGAACTCTCAGGCGTTCCTATGGTTGTCTCAGCTACGTCATCGCTGGGACGAGAAGGAGAGACACTGCTTCGCCAACATCTGTGACGCCCAGTTCCTCTATTCATACGAGTACCTGGGCAACACACCACGACTTGTCATAACCCCTCTGACTGACAGGTACACTGACCAATAAAAACAATGTTTTCATCTCACTCACAGGTAAGTACTACTATGGTAGTTTACTTTTTTGATAGACAAGTTAGGGCGAGCCTAATCTCTCGTGGACAGATTCTGAGCGAAAACCAAATAATCTGTCAGGGCGTGATGGAATTGGTAGGATAACGAGCAGCACTAGTTCTGGTGTTTGGATTTTCGTCACTGATTTATTGGATGTATCAGGATTGGGCGAAGGCAGTGCTTAAACTTTGACTGCTTTGCACATGTGGTGAAATTAGCCCTTAACTCGGCACATGGAATGGGGCGGAGCGGTTGTGGGTCAGGTCGGCTGTGGGCAGGGTGGCTACTTTGATGAATCTAAAATATGTTTTGATTTTGTTTAACACTTTTTTGGTTACTACATGATTCCATACGTGTTATTTCATAGTTTTGATGTCTTCACTATTATTCTACAATGTAGAAAATAGTCAAAATAAAAACTCTTGAATGAGTACAGTTGTGTCCAAACTTTTGACTGGTACTGTACATGTAAGAGATTAGCTAGCTGGCTAACATTATAGGTTTAGAGTCACGACTTGGGTTCATCATTTCTGTAAACACTTTTTATGCATGCTTATTTTTATTTTATCTTTATTTAACTAGGCAAGTCAGTTAAGAACAAATTCTTATTTTCAATGATTCTAAGGAATCATGTCAGTTCTATTCATGCCATTTCTATCTGCAACGTATTCTCTTGGATTAATAAAACAAATCATAAGGAACATGTTTTGTTGTTTAGCACCTTTCATACAAGCAATTGCAGTTTGAACCAGGTTCCTACATTATTGTGGGGAATTATCACAGATAAAGTCTGAATATAAAAAGTGGATTTATGACCTGTTTCTGTAGTCCTCTGGCAAACTGTGCTGTGGCTGTGGAACTGACCATTAGCCCATTCCCTTTGAAGCCAGAACAAAGCACCACAAAGACAATGGTGTTTGAAGGCTGAATCACTGATCAGCGGCCATGTGCTCGTAGAGGCAGCATATGGCCAGAGACTGTGCTCTATCTCGTTATCTCTGCCTGTCAAACTTTTGACCACTGACCCTCTGTCATTCAGCCATACTGGAGTCAGGCAAAGTTTGATATAAAGTTGTCATTCACTCACAAATGGCTACTGGCCAACTTAAACAGTTTGATTTCAGGTTTCAGATGTGTTTGGATTTCTATCACATAATTCTGGAAGCTGTGTTTTTAAGGATTGTGATGGCATCCCCCTGGTAGGAAAACAATGATGTAATCATACATACACAATACTTCTCAGTTAAAGTGTTTCAGCCCCTTCTGAGAACTGTGTTTAGGCATTCAGAACAAGCAGGTTTGTAGCCACCCAGACAGTTGATTGTGAGATATATGGCCATATTTCCAAAATGACTATTAAAAACGTTGGCAACAGTCTCTGGATGACACAAATTGGATCGTTTTGTCTTCCGGTAGCTTGCATATCTCTTTAACACACACTCTCTCTCTCTCACAATATATTATCTATTTACCCTCTGCTTGCTGAAACGATTACCACATTGATTTCAGAGGCGAAACAACGCATTTATATTGATGATGAATTTCAGATTTGATCGTCTCCATCAGTCCTCCTCAACACCTTAGTTTGCTATTGAAACATGCAGATTGTTGTTGCATTTCAATGCCTGCTTGTTATTTGACTTCAGTTAATCAGCCTATGAAGTGAAGTTGTTATTACTAAGAATGTGTGTGTGTTTCCCAGGTGCTACATCACTCTTACCCAGTCCCTCCACCTGACTATGAGTGGTGCTCCAGCAGGCCCAGCAGGCACTGGCAAGACAGAGACCACCAAGGATCTGGGCCGAGCCCTTGGCATCATGGTCTATGTATTCAACTGCTCCGAGCAGATGGACTACAAGGTGGGCTCCCACTCCTTCTGCAGACAGGCTATGAATCATCTAAGTCAGGGTTGGGCAACTTTTGATGGGGGTGGGGGACACAACAAAACAACTCATCATGAGGGCCCGCAGTTGCTCACGAGTCTGCGTACCCACATCGTACCTCCCACGTTGTGGGCAAAACATCTTAGTGGCCCCACTCTTGACAGCAGAGAACATTTAAAACACTTTTTTAGAATTAATTTTGTGCAATTCTACACATTTTGCCACGGAGTGTAGAGCAAATGTTGCCATTTAAAGTAAGTTTGCTGCAATTCTACACACAGTTTCCCATGAGGTGGTGAGGAAAACTGGCTGTCTTACAGCTAGTTTCCTGCAATTCTACACATCTTGCAATAGGGTGGAGAGAAATGTTTGCAGTTTAATACACTGCTCAAAAAAAAAAAAAACACATCCTAGATCTGAATGAATGAAATATTCTTATTAAATACTTTTTCTTTGCATAGTTGAATGTCCTGACAACAAAATCACACAAAAATGATCAATGGAAATCAAATTTATCAACCCTTGGAAGTCTGGATTTGGAGTCACACTCAAAATTAAAGTGGAAAACCACACTACAGGCTGATCCAACTTTGATGTAATGTCCTTAAAACAAGTCAAAATGAGGCTCAGTAGTGTGTGTGGCCTCCACGTGCCTGTATGACCTCCCTACAACGCCTGGGCATGCTCCTGATGAGGTGGGGGATGGTCTCCTGAGGGATCTCCTCCCAGACCTGGACTAAAGCATCCGCCAACTCCTGGACAGTCTGTGGTGCAACGTGGCATTGGTGGATGGAGCAAGACATGATGTCCCAGATGTGCTCAATTGGATTCAGGTCTGGGGAACGGGCGGGCCAGTCCATAGCATCAATGGCTTCCACTTGCAGGAACTGCTGACACACTCCAGCCACATGAGGTCTAGCATTGTCTTGCATTAGGAGGAACCTAGGGCCAACCGCACCAGCATATGGTCTCACAAGGGGTCTGAGGATCTCATCTCGGTACCTAATGGCAGTCAGGCTACCTCTGGCGAGCACATGGAGGGCTGTGCGGCCCCCCAAAGAAATGCCACCCCGCACCATGACTGACCCACCGTCAAACCGGTCATGCTGGAGGATGTTCTCCATGGCGTCTCCAGACTCTGTCACGTCTGTCACGTGCTCAGTGTGAACCTGCTTTCAATCGTGAAGAGCACAGGGCGCCAGTGGCAAATTTGCCAATCTTGGTGTTCTCTGGCAAATGCAAACGTCCTGCACGGTGTTGGGCTGTAAGCACAACCCCCACCTGTGGACGTCGGGCCCTCATACCACCCTCATGGAGTCTGTTTCTGACCGTTTGAGCAGACACATGCACATTTGTGGCCTGCTGGAGGTTATTTTGCAGGGCTCTGGCAGTGCTCCTCCTTGCACAAAGGCGGAGGTAGCGGTCCTTCTGCTGGGTTGTTGCCCTCCTATGGCCTCCTCCACATCTCCTGGTGTACTGACCTGTCTCCTGGTAGTACCTCCATGCTCTGGACACTACGCTGACAGACACAGCAAACCTTCTTGCCACAGCTCGCATTGATGTTCCATCCTGGATGAGCTGCACTAACTGAGCCACTTGTGTGGGTTGTAGACTCCGTCTCATGCTACCACTAGAGTGAAAGCACTGACAGCATTCAAAAGTGACCAAAACATCAGCCAGGAAGCATAGAAACTGAGAAGTGGTCTGTGGTTACCACCTGCAGAACCACTCCTTTATTGGGGGTGTCTTGCTAATTTCCTATAATTTCCACCTGTTGTCTATTCCATTTGCACAACAGCATGTAAAATGTATTGTCAATCAGTGTTGCTTCCTAAATGGACAGTTTGATTTCACAGAAGTGTGATTGACTTGGAGTTACATTGTGTTGTTTAAGTGTTCCCTTTATTTTTTTGAGCAGTGTATATCTGAGTGAGACTAAATTACAAAATCAATGGGTGCCCCCCGGATAATTCGATAACAAGTTTGGATAGCTGGCCACTGAACTAATTTAGCAATCTAAAAAAAGTTAACTGACACGGTCTAATTGACTGACTATCAGTGACTGACATAACAAGAGTAAAACATCTGATGCACAACCAAATTTCGAAATTGTACCTTGTGTAGTCTACTATTCTAATACGCAACTGTAAGTTGAGACCCAGACTGAGTTTCTTTGGGAGGGGGGGGGGGGGGGGGCAGGGGTGGATGGGAGGGGGGTTAATCCGTTGGCCTTCAAAAGGGGGTGCGGGCCGCCATTTACCCTGATCTAAGTCCTGCTTCTCCAACTCTACTCGGTGTGGATATCTGACACAGAGATGGAGGGGAGAGGAGGGTAAAGAGAGCTCCCTGTCGGTCTTCTCCTCTCTCTCCCTCTGTCCTTGAAGGAAGAACATAACAGTTCAACCTGATGGATGCTTTTATTTTGCTGTTAAGTGGTGTCAGACGCCCTTCTCAGTGTTCCTGCTTCAACACACACACACACACTGCATATAGAGTGGTCAATAGAGACGCAGGCACAATATCTTCATACAGCTTGTTGCTGCCTGCCTAGACAGGATAATTATTATTGCCCTTCTCACTCTACACACACACCACACTGTGTCAGAGAGAAGCGCTAATATGCACCAGGAGATACAGCGATGGTGTAAAGTCATACAACCAAGCGGCACACACAGTCAGGCTTGGTTAGTATCAGGGCTCTGCCCCATAATAGAGAGGAGAGACGTGGATCCTACCTCTCTCCTGTCTAGTGAATCTCAGGAGGCTGTTTCTGTGTCTGTGGAGAAAGCTGATGGTGTGAGTTGGCATTTAACCTTTTTCATATTGGAGTAGACAGACGGCAACAAAATGTCACCCGTTTAGGCAAGAAAGTTTAGGCCCTTGCTTTTGTGGTAAATCTCAAACGTCTGTCATTCTTACTTTCAATTTTACTCTGTATAGAACTCATCTCCCTCTCTCTTCTCTCTCTCTGACCCTTCCTGCAGTCGTGTGGCAACATCTATAAAGGCCTGGCCCAGACAGGAGCGTGGGGCTGCTTTGATGAATTTAACAGGATCTCTGTGGAGGTGCTGTCTGTGGTCGCTGTGCAGGTAAGCATGTCCCTGGGCTAATCATACAGTGCGCTCCAGAGGTATTGGCACAGTGACACTTTTTATTTAGTCTCTGTACTGTAAAGAAGAATATCATATGTTACTATTAAACACTTCTATTGCAGACAGTCCTGAATGAATCGTGAATAAGGATGAGCGAGAAGGTTAGATGCAAAAATATCATACCCCCATCCAAAATGCTAACCTCCCCTTTTCTTGTAATTGTGCGAGGTTAGCATGTCTTGGGGGTATGATATTTGTGTGACTATAATTCCCACTCATTATTCACGATTCATTCAGGACTATCCATAATCATAGTAGCATCCACATGAATGTAGATGTGTTTAGAAACATTTTACTCTTCCTTAAAAGTGACTCCTAAATTACACAATACATTATTTACCATTCATTTCTATTGGGCACAATACTTTTGGAACTCACTGTATACAGTACTAATAAGCAATGATTGCATTGAGTTAGCACAGTACCCATTCATATTTTGTCATCATTGTAATGTGTATTGTTGCAAAACTCATAACTAGCCTACGGATATTGTTGTACTCACTTTGTCTAGGTGTCCTAGGCCTAGTTACATGATCTGTAACCTAAATGAATGTATGCATTTATCTGACAAATCAGCATTTGAGGACGTGATGGATACATTCTTCCAGGGAGAGTAAACCTCTTAAAACCAACAAACCCCCAGTAGCATCACTGCAAACTGGGACACTCACCGACAATCACCTTAATTGGTAGCACCTGATGTGCTTATCATCCAGACTCAGCATTTGGACAAGGTTGCTGCTGCCCCCTGGGGGATGGAGTATGAAAGTGTATCCCAGATGGTGCGTTTGTCTATGTCCTTACCTTAACCCATATCATAACATTATGTGCAGTAGATGATGCGGATAGGGTTTCATCATCAGACTGGTAGTATAGCACAGCACAGCCAGTTTCTCTGCCCTCTCCTCGGCAGCTAGCTATGAAAGGAAACATTCTCAATAAGTCAGTGAGAGAGAGAACTTTGAAATTGTAAAGTGGCAGAACGGAGCAATAGCTGGGCGTTAGCAGGCGTATTGAATAATAAATCAAGCTTTGCTTGGAAAGGATGAAAGGAAGAAGACCTTGGATAAGACCGGGCAGAAAACAATCAAATGGTTCTGAAGGGCACTCTCCTACCCGCTCCAGTACCCTCTGTCACGCTCGTGAAAAAGGTCGGACCAAGGCGCAGCGTGTGTCAGGTTCCACATATTTTATTCGGGTGAAACTTCTACACCAAAAAAAAACCCAAGCACCACCACATAAGTGGTGCAACTTGCACACACAAACAATATCCCACAAAGCAGGTGGGGGAAAAGGGCTTCCTAAATATGATCCCCAATTAGAGGCAACGATTACCAGCTGCCTCTAATTGGGAACCATACAAAACCAGCAACATAGAAATACACATTCTAGAACACCCCCCACCTAAACCACTATAGAGAATCCAAGGGGTCTCAATGGTCAGGGCGTGACACTCTTCTCCTTCCTCTGCGCTTCACCCAGGTTGTGTTCATAACAGCACGCTACAGAAAACATTTTAAACTGTTTTTCAACGGAACAACAAAATGAGCGTTTCTCATTGGACAAGTCCTGGTAGTGCCTCCCACCCTCTTTCTCAGTCTGTTTTTCTTCTGTTCTTTGCTTAATGAATACGACCCACCCGTCTTCTCCATAAGCGAATGTCAGAGGAAGGTGTACGATAATCCATTCTGTTTAAGGGGAGAGCAGGCGCCATAACGTAGCTGCAGTTTGTTAGTGCGTTCGCAGGTGGCAGGATCAATTCTCCATTAGGTAAAGGGCAGAGAAACAGAAGGCAGCACAGACACAGCTGAATGGAGACAAATTAGCTAAAGTCAGCCCCTCTCTTATCCTCAACACAACTGTCTGTTGGTGAAATTGTCTGCAAAATACCAGACTGGATGATGAATAATGACTAATGGGTGTATAATTATGAGAGCGCTGTTTCATATGCACAGACTAAACACATCATTTTCTAACTAATCTATTTTACCACACCCTGTACAGTCGAGATCTTGGGTTCAGCCAAGGACACGGAAAAGTTAATCTCATTCTTACTGTACACATCCTAGACACACACACAGATTTTCCAGTCCTTGCTGTGAGATTTTATCCCACTCTTCCACCAAGGCACCTGCGAGTTCCCAGAGATTTCTGGGGGGAATGGCCCTAGCCCTCACCCTCCGATCCAATAGGTCGCAGACATGCTCAATGGGATTGAGATCCAGAGTCTTCGCTGCCCTTGGCAGAACACTGACATTCCTGTCTTGCAGGAAATCATGCACAGAACGAGCAGTATGGCTGGTGGCATTGTCATGCTGCAGGATCATGTCAGGATGAGCCTGCAGGAAGGGTACCACATGTGGGAGAAGGATGTCTTCCCTGTAACGCACAGCATTGAGATTGCCTGCAATGACAACAAGCTCAGTCCGATGATGCTGTGACACACCTCCACCTCCTAATCGATCCCGCTCCAGAATACAGGCCTCGGTGTAACGGTCATTCCTTCGACGATGAACGCGAATCAGATGATCACCCCTGGTGAGACAAAACCGTGACTCGTCAGTGAAGAGCACTATTTGCCAGTCCTGTCTGGTTCAGCGACGGTGGGTTTGTGCCCATAGGCGACGTTGTTTCCAGTGATGTCTGGTGAGGACCTGCCTTACAACAGGCCTACAGGCCCTCAGTCTAGCCTCTCTCAGCCTATTGCGGACAGTCTGAGCAATGATGGAGGGATTGTGCATTCCTGGTGTAACTCGGGCAGTTGCTGTTGTCATCCTGTACCTGTCCCGTAGGTGTGATAGTTGTTTGTACCGATCCTGTGCAGATGTTGTTACACGTGGTCTGCCACTGCGAGGACGATCAGCTGTCCGTCCTGTCTCCCTGTAGCGCTGTCTTAGGCATCTCACAGTATGGACATTGCAATTTATTGCCCTGGCTACATCTGTAGTCCTCATGCCTCCTTGCAGCATGCCTAAGGCATGTTCACGCAGATGAGCAGGGACCCCAGGCATCTTTCTTTTGGTGTTTTTCAGAGTCAGTAGAAAGGCCTCTTTAGTGTCCTAAGTTTTCATAACTCTGACCTTAATTGCCTACCATCTGTAAGCTGTTAGTGTTACATTACATTACATTTAAGTCATTTAGCAGACGCTCTTATCCAGAGCGACTTACAAATTGGTGCATTCACCTTATGACATCCAGTGGAACAGTCACTTTACCGTTCCACAGGTGCATGTTCATTAATTGTTTATGGTTCATTGAACAAGCATGGGAAACAGTGTTTAAACCCTTTACAATGTGAAGTTATTTGGATTTTTATGAATTATCTTTGAAAGACAGGGTCCTGAAAAAGGGACGTTTCTTTTTTTGCTGAGTTTAGTCCCTGACTGTCTTATATCTCTATATATCTCTGTATATCTATATATCGGTCCTGTCCAGGTGAAGAGCATCCAGGACGCCATCCGAGACAAGAAGCAGAGGTTTAACTTCATGGGCGAGGAGGTGAATCTTTTCCCCTCTGTAGGTATCTTCATCACCATGAACCCAGGCTACGCTGGCAGGACAGAACTACCTGAGAATCTCAAGGCCCTGTTTAGGTAACACATGGAACACGCACAAAAGTGTTTCCTTGTTTTTTAAATGCTGTAATGTCATTTTTTTAACAGTGAAATGATGAGTGAGACTGATGGAAAAACAAAGATGAGTTACCTCTTTCAAGGCATTCACCGTGGGATGTTTATGATAATGTTGACGGAAGAAAAGCTGACAAATGACAATGAATATATTCCAGTCCCACAGTTACATGTAGTACTCTTGGTGAACTAAATGTCCCCGACGGGATTTGTACCAGGATTGACTAGAAGCCACATGACTGTGTCAGCCCTCTGAACTAAATCTTACTCTCTATTTCTCCCTCCTTCCTTCTCTCTTTCCCTCTCTACCTCCCTCCCTCTCTGTAGGCCTTGTGCCATGGTAGTACCAGACTTTGAATTGATCTGTGAGATCATGTTGGTGGCTGAAGGTTTCCTCGATGCCAGAGTCCTGGCAAGGAAGTTCATCACCCTCTACACACTCTGCAAAGAGCTGCTTTCCAAACAGGTACAGTATGCTTCAGATCCCTGATCTTATGCACTAGCTCCATTATAGCCTGGTCCCTTGTCTGTTTGCGCTGGCTTGGCAACTCACATGGTCATTGTGGCAAGACAATGACCATACAGTAGGATTTGGCAAGACAGCACAAACAGATCTGGGACTAGGCTAGGCTCCATTATGTCCATATTGGTTATTACACAAAAATGGCTCGATATAGAGAAGAACTGAGTCATGACCGCAGTAAAATTCCATGTGACTGCTGAGTCATGGTAATCTCCTGTTATGCACTCTGGACATGCATTAGTAGTACGATCATCAGGTAACTAATGGCCTGGTACTCGGGGCTCTATTTAAGCAATAAGGCATGGGGGGTGTGGTATATGGCCAATATACCATGGCTAAAGGATGTTATTTTGCATGACGCAACGGGTACCTGGATACAGCCCTTAGCTATGGCATATTAGTCATATACCGCAAACCCCCGAGGTGCCTTATTGCTATTTTAAACTGGTTATCAATGTAATTGGAGCAGCACAAATACATGTTTTGTCATACCCGTGGTATACGGCTGTCAGCCAATCAGCATTCAGGAGTTAAACTGTCCAGAAAAAACCCACAAAATGGGAAAACACAAAACCCATAGACGTGCACACAAGTACACCAAACAGACGGTCACAATAATTAATCCCGCACAAGGAACCAGGCGGGCCGGCTGACTAATAAAGCCTTACGACTAACTACCTAACTCAAAACAGATGCACTCAATAAACACATAAGGAGGGGGAGGAAATAATCAGTGGCAGCTAGTAGGCCGGCGACGACGACCGCCGAGCGCCACCCGAACGGGAAGGGGAGTGTCGTTCGGTCGGAGTCGTGACACCACCCAGTTTATAAAATGAAATAACTTGCTTTGTGCAAACTTGTGTGTAAAAAGATATATGTATAGATTAACGTGTTAGAATATCTTGTTTGGGCCTCCCGAGAGGCGCAGCGGTCTAAGGCATCACTACAGACCCTGGTTCGTTCCCAGGCTGGGTCGCAACCGGCCGTGACTGGGAGACCCATGAGGGGATGCACAATTGGCCCAACGTCGTTTCGGGTTAGGGGACAGTCTGGCCGGCCTGGACGTCCTTGTTCCATTGCGCTCTAGCGACTCCTTGTGGCGGGCTGGGCGCATGCACACTGTATGGTGTTTCCTCCGACACATTGGTGCAGCTGGCTTCTGGGTTAAGCTAGCAGTGTGTCAAGAAGCAGTGCGGCTTGGCAGGGTCGTGTTTCGGAGGATTCATGGCTCTTGACCTTCACCTCTCCTGAGTCCGTACGAAAATTGCAGCAATGGGACAAGATTGTAACTACCAATTGTATATCACGAAAAAGGGGTAAAAAATTTCAAATATATTTAAAATATGTTTGACCATTTGTCCTTGTCTTACTTTCAAAATATGTTCAGCTGAAACCAGAAAAAAGGACACAATCATGTTTGGCATTTCAAAACAACAAAGACTATGCTTTGTCTGTCTAGCAAACAAGCACTTTCGGGAACTTTTGGTACATCCATTTCTATCCCTTCCATTACATTTCTATCCCTTCCATTACACATCTTTGTCATTCTTGGAAAAGGAAAATGTGCCTTAAATATTAATGTTCCGTCTCTCCCTGGTCTCCAGGACCACTATGACTGGGGGTTGAGGGCCATCAAGTCTGTCCTGGTGGTGGCTGGCTCCCTGAAGCGGGGTGACCCAGATCGGCCTGAGGACCAGGTCCTCATGCGGGCTCTGAGAGACTTCAACATCCCTAAGATCGTGACAGATGACATGCCAGTGTTCATGGGGCTTATCGGAGACCTGTTCCCTGCTCTGGACGTCCCCAGGAAGAGAGACCTGGAGTTTGAGAAGCATGTCAAGCAGTCTGTGCTGGACCTCAAATTACAGGCTGAGGATAACTTTGTACTGAAGGTGAGTTGACCAGGGTGGGCTGTTTCAGCCTTTAGAGAGTGTTGGTTAAAAGTTATGTTTTCATGTTGATGAATGACTTAATGAATGAAACAATTCATATATAACAAGTGACCCAGGCCTAGAATCATCAAAAAATACAGGAAAAGACACCGTTTTTTGACGGTAGATGATAGCCCTGTAAGAGCCCAGCCCATAATACTGTAATGTCCCTGACCTTCAATAACACTGCCAGGGAAAAGAAACCACACTTCAATCTTGGTAATTAACAATAAAACAACAAATTCAGCTTTTGCGTTCCTCTGCTACTAGTTCCCTTTTATCCAAAAGCCATGTACCTGGTGTTGCACTGTACTGTATCAGTGGTAAGTACACATTAGTGTCAGAGCAGTCTGGGTTGTGGATGAATCGGCCAAATATACCCAACCCAAACCCTCCGGTTATACTGTAATAACGTCCCAGGTGGAAAGGTCCACCGTCCTTATTCTAGCCATTATGCTGCGTTCACACACACACACACGCACACACATACAATGTCAGAGACAGAGGAAAGCGGAGCCAGGGGAAATGAGTGCAATCTGCAGCAGGTCAAAGCGATATGGTAGCAACGTAATGACACTCCATCACGCCGCTGTACCGCAAGAGCAGCTCTTAACCCTGCCACTGTCACAGACACCACACATGGATATAAACAGGGAGGGAACAGGCTGATGAGACAACGGCAGGTCAATAATGATCCATTTGTATCGTCTGAACCTTACACTCTCCGTCTCTGTTGGACACCCTATTCCCTGAAGCCATGTTAAACTATATTATAGTGCACGACTTTTGGCCACATTCTGTTGGTCAGTAAGATTAGAGTGAAAGGAGGAAGTCCAGAGGGGAATGGGTTTATTTGACTTTAGTGTTAGCCTCTCATAATGTTAGCCTGTTGTAGTGTTAGCCTGTCATAATGTTAGCCTGTTGTAGTGTTAGCCTCTCATAATGTTAGCCTGTTGTAGTGTTAGCCTCTCATAATGTTAGCCTGTTGTAGTGTTAGCCTGCCATAATGTTAGCCTGTTGTAGTGTTAGCCTCTCATAATGTTAGCCTGTTGTAGTGTTAGCCTGTCATAATGTTAGCCTGTTGTAGTGTTAGCCTCTCATAATGTTAGCCTGTTGTAGTGTTAGCCTCTCATAATGTTAGCCTGTTGTAGTGTTAGCCTCTCATAATGTTAGCCTGTTGTAGTGTTAGCCTGTCATAATGTTAGCCTGTTGTAGTGTTAGCCTGTCATAATGTTAGCCAGTTGTAGTGTTAGCCTGTCATAATGTTAGCCTGTTGTAGTGTTAGCCTGTCATAATGTTAGCCTGTTGTAGTGTTTGCCTCTCATAATGTTAGCCTGTTGTAGTGTTAGCCTCTCATAATGTTAGCCTGTTGTAGTGTTAGCCTCTCATAATTTTTGCCTGTTGTGGTGTTAGCCTCTCACAATGTAAGCCTGTTGTAGTGTTAGCCTCTCATAATTTTTGCCTGTTGTAGTGTTAGCCTCTCATAATATTAGCCTGTTGTAGTGTTAGCCTCTCATAATGTTAGCCTGTTGTGGTGTTAGCCTCTCATAATTTTAGCCTGTTGTAGTGTTAGCCTCTCACAATGTTAGCCTGTTGTACTGTTAGCCTCTCATAATGTTAGCCTGTTGTATTGTTAGCCGCTTGTAGCGCTAGCATTAGCACCTGTCAGCTGCCCACATCTCAAATCTAATATCAATGTGGGTCTTTCGGATGCTAACACTATGGTGAGGGTGAATAGCTTGAGTCAATTGCATTGATTGAGAATGCCATCAGTGAGTTTCACTGTGAAAGGAAATATGATTTTCTCTCGCACTCTCGCTCTCTCTCGTTTTCTTACCGTTACAGAGACTTTGATATTTGCCACAATGTACTTTAATCTGTTATTTTCTCATGTTCCTGTCACATCCACAATTCAAGTTGTTAATATTTTGTGCATCAAAGTGTTGCTGATATTAATGAGGTGAATTTGATACTTTACATAACAAAGATGAGGCCGTTTTAGAGGTAGTATAATTTGTTCTTTCCACACTGTTTGCTGTTTGCTTTATGCAGTAAATACTGCTCTTTCACAGAGCTGTAACGTGAGTGACACACTGTATGGTACTGATCTACTCTGCTGCATTGCAGTGTACCATACCATTCTGTATAGCAAAACCATACTATTTGTCTCTCCATTTCTCTCCCTGGCTCTCGCTCTCTCCTTCCTTCCCCCAGGTGGTACAGTTGGAAGAGTTGCTGGCGGTGCGCCACTCTGTGTTTGTGGTGGGTAATGCAGGCACAGGGAAGAGCCAGGTGATGAGGTCTCTCCAACGGACTTACCAGAACATGAAGCGGAGGCCCGTGTGGGCGGACCTCAACCCCAAAGCTGTGACCAATGATGAGCTGTTTGGCATCATCAACCCTGCAACCAGGGAGTGGAGGGATGGTGAGGGGAGGGCATGATGATGACGGTCGTGATGGTGATGGTGATGATGATTGTCATGATGGTGATGATGATATGACCAACATATAGACCTTTGATACATGTCTGTTTTCCAGGTCTGTTCTCTAACATCATGCGTGAGCTGGCTAACCTCAGCCACACTGGGCCTAAATGGATCGTACTGGATGGAGACATAGACCCCATGTGGATTGAGTCTCTCAACACTGTCATGGACGACAACAAGGTGTGTGTCTGTCTTCCTGTCTGTGTTTCTCTGTCCGTCTGTGTAATAACTCTCTGTACCTTTCCCTGTATTAGGTGTTAACCCTGGCGAGTAATGAACGTATCCCGCTCAACCCGACCATGAGATTGGTGTTTGAGATCAGCCACCTCCGGACTGCTACTCCTGCTACTGTATCTAGAGCTGGTATGCTAGTCATTCGCATCCTCCATCACCTCTCCTCCTCATGTCCTTATCCTATCCCTGTCCCCCTGCTCTCCTCTTCTTTTGTTGTTATCCTAGACCACATATTTCACAGTTAGATCACATTTGACATGTATTTGTACGTACTGTGTAGTTACCTGTTTACATGTGACTACAGAGTAACAAGCTCTGCTTGTCCCTCCAGGCATTCTGTATATCAACCCAGCAGATCTGGGCTGGAACCCACCTGTATCCAGTTGGATTGACAGGAGGGAAGTCCAATCGGAAAAGGCCAACCTGACAATCCTGTTTGACAAGTACCTCCCCTCATGTCTAGACACCCTCAGGTCCAGGTAACACATCAGCTGTCAGTATGGAATGGTTCATAGTGATCTA
Source organism: Oncorhynchus gorbuscha (assembly GCF_021184085.1). Classification (NCBI taxonomy): domain Eukaryota; kingdom Metazoa; phylum Chordata; class Actinopteri; order Salmoniformes; family Salmonidae; genus Oncorhynchus; species Oncorhynchus gorbuscha. The sequence continues at coordinate 59,067,140 of NC_060179.1, read as the reverse complement.
GATGGTTCCTCTGGACTGAGGGGAGAGAGACTGTAGACATGGAAGAGGGTGAGAGGGTGAGAGGGAGTAAGAAAGGTTAGAGAGAGAGAAGACAGAGAGGGCGAGTGACAGAGAACAATAGGCCTAAATAGTGTAAGACATAAAACAAATATATATACTGTATATTTATTTCACTGATAGTCTTACCCCTATGTCTGTAATGTGTGTGGTCAGGTTTAAGAAGATCATCCCAGTCCCGGAACAGAGTATGGTCCAGATGCTGTGCCATCTGTTGGAGTGTCTGTTAACCCCAGAACACACCCCTCCAGACTGCCCTAAGGAACTCTATGAACTCTACTTTGTCTTCGGTGCTGTCTGGGCCTTCGGAGGTGCCATGTTCCAGGACCAGGTAGGATGGTTGAATGATTCCTATGATTGTGGTTGGTCCTCTGTAGCTTAGTGGGGCTTGCAACACCAGGATAGTGGGTTAGATTCCTAGGACCACCCATACTTAAAATGTAAGTTGCTTTGGATAAAAGTGTCTCCTAAATTGCATGTATTATTATGAAGTATTTTTGTGAGACACATTCCTACGTAGTGGATAAGTGCCTTCCCTCAGAGTCAAAGAATAAAATAGATTGCTTCAGAAAAAGTGGTATACTTTTATCACGGGTGCAAACGCTTTAGTAAATCGTCATCTAATTCGCTCTCCAACTCCCCTCAAAGCTTCAGATGATGAGAATTGCTTCACATATATTTCAGTAAAGTATGGTGGCTTTCAATGCGAGGACTCCGTACTGTATTGCAGCTTCATCTTCAAAACTAAGTGTATTCCACTCACAGTCCTAAACACTATAGCCGGCTGAATTTTTAACCAGAGGCGAACAAAGTGACGAGCGGTTGCTAAGCAACTCAGACAGCTCCGTACAGTAACCATGTCCATCTACGTTATGGGATAAAACAGTCTCTCCTAGCATACCAATGTACTCCACTATATTTCCTTATCTACACTGCATTTATATGCTAAGTGGGTTTATTGACTGTAGAGCAGGGCCTGAACACAGTAGACAGCCTGGAGAGAGGGAAAGGAGAGAGGAGAGAGAGGAAATAACAGCTCAGGGATTTTTATTTTTTACTGATGGGTACCCACTGGCCACAGACGTCATTTCAACATCAAGTTCAACATCAACTCAACATTAAGGTTGAGTTGTTAGCTAATGTGAATTCAACGTGAAATCAACAAAAATTTAGGTTCAAATTTACATTGACTTTTTTTAAATTCCAATCGCTTTTCCACGTTGAATCATCGTCATCACATTGACTTTTCTTGTTGAAATGACATGGAAACAATGTTAACCAGTTTCCTCCAGTGGGTAGTTGTTCCACCAGTGGGTAGTTGGATAGGAGTGTCTGTTTCATTTGATTGTTTTTTAATGTAGACCGAAAGTGTGATCGCAACGCAATAAACCATGGCTTCCTCTCCCAGAAGTATCTCAAGACTATTGAGATTGACCCAATGTTTGTCTCTCCGTGTGTGTGTGTGTGTGTGTGTGTGTGTGTGTGTGTGTGTGTGTGTGTGTGTGTGTGTGTGTGTGTGTGTGTGTGTGTGTGTGTGTGTGTGTGTGTGTGTGTGTGTGTGTGTGTGTGTGTGTGTGTGTGTGTGTGTGTGTGTGTGTGTGTAGTTGGTGGACTACCGTGTGGAGTTCAGTAAGTGGTGGGTGACAGAGTTTAAGACCATCAAGTTCCCCTCCCAGGGGACCGTGTTTGACTACTACATTGACCCCGACACCAAGAAGTTTGAACCCTGGTCCAAGATGGTGCCCAGGTTCGAGATGGATGCTGATATTCCTCTACAGGTACGGTAAAGTCTTGTGTTACTGGTGTCACTTCATGTCACTTCTATGGTGACAATATACCATGCATTAGCTGCTTCAAAGCTGCTTCTATGTAGTCATCGACGGTCTACAGTAAAATATCTTCTCATTACATATTCTTTACAATTTATCAGATGCTCTTTTCTCCAGAGCAATTTACAATAAGTGAACATCAGTGGCGTAAATATTGCACAACATCCGGCTTGAAGGACCACAATAAGTAATGGTTTAGGTTGTAATTGGAGTTGAGTAATCTGATCCTAGATCTGTGGGGAAACACCAACCTGTAGAGTATCTACAGTCTATCTGAACTCTGTCCCCTATCTCCCCTCTCCCAAGGCATGTCTGGTCCACACCACAGAGACTATCCGCGTCCGTTACTTCATGGACCGCCTCTTGGAACGCCGCCGGCCCGTCATGCTGGTCGGGAATGCCGGTACTGGGAAGTCTGTTCTGGTCGGAGACAAACTGGGAACACTGGACCAGGAGAAATACATGATCAAAAACGTCCCCTTCAATTATTACACCACCTCTGCCATGCTACAGGGTATGCAATGGTCTGCTACTACTAGTGTACAACTGCAAATAAATATACTGTAGCCTAGCTGGTTCTCTCCATTCCCTCTTTCTACACTCATCCTCCATCCATCTTTCTACACTCATCCTCCATCCATCTTTCTACACTCATCCTCCATTCATCTTTCTACACTCATCCTCCATCCATCTTTCTACACTCATCCTCCATCCATCTTTCTACACTCATCCTCCATCCATCTTTCTACACTCATCCTCCATCCATCTTTCATCCTCCATCCATCTTTCTACATCCTCCATCCATCTTTCTACACTCATCCTCCATCCATCTTTCTACACTCATCCTCCATCCATCTTTCTACACTCATCCTCCATCCATCTTTCTACACTCATCCTCCATCCATCTTTCTACACTCATCCTCCATCCATCTTTCTACACTCATCCTCCATCCATCTTTCTACACTCATCCTCCATTCATCTTTCTACACTCATCCTCCATTCATCTTTCTACACTCATCCTCCATCCATCTCTTTCTGCACTCATCCTCCATCCATCTCTTTCTGCACTCATCCTCCATCCATCTCTTTCTGCACTCATCCTCCATTCATCTCTTTTTACATTCCCATTCCTCTCTCTTTCCACTCTCATCCTCTCCCTCTTCCCTCTCTCCTGCAGCGGTGTTGGAGAAGCCCCTGGAGAAGAAGGCAGGCCGTAACTATGGTCCTCCAGGCAGCAGGAGGCTGGTCTACTTCATAGACGATATGAACATGCCAGAAGTGGACGCCTACGGCACCGTGCAGCCACACACACTCATACGCCAACACCTGGACTACAACCACTGGTGAGAGGACGTGCACACACAGACCCTGCAGTCACACACACTCATACGCCAATGTAACAGTGCTCTTGCGTCTGTTCTTGCGTTGTGTACAACCATCGACACAGACTCCAACTTGTAGCACCAATCATGGAGATTTATTCTGATAGATACAGCACAAAATTGCACATAATGCAATGCACGGCTCACCATCCAACAATGCACTCACGCACTGTACAAAATATTTGAAACCCCCCCACTAGACACAGTAAGTTGCTAGCTAGTATTGGCGGGAATTCTTTACAACAAAATGCACAACAAATATGCACCGAAAACACTGCATCTTATGCGTGATGTTCTAATAATATTTACAAACAAATTGATTGAATTTTAATTTTTGCTGAACTGATGGTCTGCATCTGATGGTCAGTCTGAGGGGATGGAGAGTGCAGTGGTGAGGCTGCCTCTCACACGACTCACCATCCCTCTCTCCCTCCCTCCACTGAGAAAAGTAGACAGTCTTCAAGCTGATGGCGAAACTCAAGTCGCAGTGCATTGTTTCCGCCGCATGCACCAATTAATGTTGTTAATTTGATGTCCAGATAAAGTGAAATATTACTTGATATAAAAAAAAGAGTCAAGCCACTAATAATAACAACGCAGGTTTACGGAAACACTTTGCTGTAGTCATTCATTACAGCTGCAGTGCTGGTTGTAGCGTGAGTGGAAGTAGGGAAAACGTGCATTTTATGGCTTATTAAAGTTTTGAACAAAGTGTTGACATTGCTGAATAACTTAAACATGGATTTACTCATAAAAACAGCAGCGCTTTGCTGTATTCGTTGAATCTCTCACTAGTCATGCTTTTAAACGTTTTGAAATCTCAGTTTCAGCTTTGCTGTATTCGTTGAATCTCTCACTAGTCATGCTTTTAAACGTTTTGAAATCTCAGTTTCAGCTTTGCTGTATTCGTTGAATCTCTCACTAGTCATGCTTTTAAACGTTTTGAAATCTCAGTTTCAGCTTTGCTGTATTCGTTGAATCTCTCACTAGTCATGCTTTTAAACGTTTTGAAATCTCAGTTTCAGCTTTGCTGTATTCGTTGAATCTCTCACTAGTCATGCTTTTAAACGTTTTGAAATCTCAGTTTCAGCTTTGCTGTATTCGTTGAATCTCTCACTAGTCATGCTTTTAAACGTTTTGAAATCTCAGTTTCAGCTTTGCTGTGTGCTCAAGGCTTCTTTTTACAGTCTATGGCTCAAGGAGACTGCAGACGCTGTGATCTAAGCTATCTGATTTGCCAGCAGTAGGCCTATAGGTGCACTTGATTTGCTTTCTGGGTTCTACCTTCAGACACATGAAATGGTTTAAAATGGGAAACTTTGCCTTCCCGGCGCTAGGGCTTCTGAATCAAGTGCACCTACTGCCAACAGCATGAAACAAATAACAAACATAGGAACGCAAGGCTTTATCATAGTTTTTTGAACAGAAATGTTTGGTGAACGACTAGGAATGCTTTGGAGATCAACCAATTGATCAACCGGTTGGTGACCACTGCAGTAGATGTATACTTTTTGTCCTATGTATTGTTATCACAGATGACAGTGATGCGTTATGGAAAAGAACTATGTTCCACTTCATAATTTAAGAACCCTATAAATGTTGGACAATTACAGTAAAGGCACATTAATTCAGAGTTACTGTACCACAGCTCTTTTAAAGAGGGTACTGGCTGGCTAACCCTGCTATAGCAAACCTACTGCAGTGGGTTAGTCCAATAATTGATCTGTTATTCAGCTTACTACAGCAGAGCATGTCTTCAGTTTACTATTCAAAGGGACACTCACTGCAGTTGCTGTTACTAAAATATGCTACAACTTAAATGATGTCCGATGTGAGAGCTTGGGCATGTGATTTTCCTTAAAAGGATTGTGTAGTTGGGGCATCAGGCATAGTAAGCATATTGTAGACACAGCCGCAGTGTGTGTGTGTGTGTGTGTGTGTGTGTGTGTGTGTGTGTGTGTGTGTGTGTGTGTGTGTGTGTGTGTGTGTGTGTGTGTGTGTGTGTGTGTGTGTGTGTGTGTGTGTGTGTGTGTGTGTGTGTGTGTGTGTGTGTGTGTGTGTGTGTGTGTGTGTGTGTGTTTTACACACGGTCAGCCAGTAGAGTTATGGAGAGTATCTCAGGTATGAAATTGAGAGGGAAAAGGGTGTTACTAAACTATGCTGGCTTAAGGCAGAATTGAGGCGTGCATATTGACAGGAGCACATGAAGAGTGTGTTTCTGTATTTCATTGCAATGTGTATGTGCCTGTGCTTTTGTGTGCCTGTGGACGTGTTTAACTATACTTATGGGGACCAGATGTCCCCACAAAAATAGTAAACGAACAAGACATTGACATTTTGTTAGTCCCCATACGGTCAAATGCTATATTGAACAAAAATATAGACGCAACATGTAAAGTGTTTCTTGAGCTGAAATAAAAGATCGTAGAAATGTTTCATACACACAAAAAAACGTATTGTGTACAAATGTATTTACATTGCTGTTAGTGAGCATTTCTCATTTGCCAAGATAATCCATCCACCTGACAGGTGTGGAATATCAAGAAGCTGATTAAACAGTGTCACGTTCTTTAAGGATCGTAGACAGGTGCAGGAATGCGTAATAGGGGGTTTTATGACTCCACCCAAAATACTTGAACATGACATGGGGACGAAGCCCAAAACAAACAAGTATATAAAATACACACGGATGTAACCCAAACAAAAGAGTGAGGTTTAAACCTCTAAAGATTACACGGGGCGAGACCCGTAATAACACTACACAGGACGAGACCCGAAATAACAAGTGCACCAGCAGCGGGACGTAAACGGCCTTGGGGACGACCACAGGGGCACGGTGTGGGTCGGGCAGTGCGCCAACAGTGAAAATCACTGCGGTGGCGGTCGGCCTGTTCCTTGTGCCGACGCACGGCCCGCCAGTTCCTTGCGCCGACGCACGGCCTGCTGGTGACGAGTGTGCACAGCTTTCCAGGTCTCCTCAGCCCACCCAAACCACTCATCCACCGCAGGGGCCTCGGTCTGGCTCGAATGCCAAGGTGCCAAGGCCGGCTGATACCCCAACACACACTGGAAAGGAGTGAGGTTAGTGGAGGAGTTGCAGAGGGAATTCTGCACGTACTCAGCCCAAGGTAGAAAATCCGTCCACTCCCCCGGCCGGTCCAGACAGTAACACCTTAGGAAACTGCCCAGTTCTTGATTGACCCTCTCCACCTGCCCATGAGCTTGAGGATGGTACCTGGAGGTGAGACTGACCATAACCCCAAGGCATTCCATGAAAGCTTTCCATATGCGTGAGGTGAACTAAGGACAATGATCTGACACAATGTCCTCTGGGATCCCGTAGTGCCGGAAGACGTGTGTAAAAAGAGCCTCCACGGTTTGCATGGCCGACGGGAGCCCACACCGAGGAATGAGGCGACAAGCTTTGGAAAACCAGTCCACAACGACAAGATCAGTGGTGTTCCCCTGGGAGGGGGGAAGGTCGATGACAAAGTCCACCGAGAGGTGAGACCAGGGAACCGGCAGGGGAAGGAGCTTTCCATAAGGGAGGTGTCTGAGTGTCTTTGACTGAGCCCAGATGGAGCAGGAAGAGACGTCCTAGCCAAGGTGGGCCACCAGTACTTCTCAGACAGACAGGCGATGGTACGGCTTTTCCCAGGATGACCCGATACAGGCACCATGTGTGCCAGTTAAGGAGGCATTCCTGTACACCTGTGGGCATGTAGCCGCGGTTTTCTGGGCACTGTGCAGGTGCGGGTTCCGTGCGCAGGGCCTGCCGTATGTCACAGGTGTGGAATATCAAGAAGCTGATTAAACAGTATCACGTTCTTTAAGGATCATAGACAGGTGCAGGAATGCGTAATAGGGGGTTTTATGACTCCACCCAAAATACATGAACATGACACGGGGACGAAGTATATAAAATACACACGGATGTAACCCAAACAAAAGAGTGAGGTTTAAACCTCTAAAGGTTGGGATGTGCCAGCACGGGAGCAATGGTGAAGCGTGCCTTCAGTGTCTCCGCCTCTGCCATCCAACGAAGCCGCTGGGAACCTACTCTCAGCAGGGAGGTAAGAGGCGCGACCACCATGCTGAAGACCCGGAAGCCCCGGATGAACCTCCGGAAATAGTTGGCGAACCCCAGGAATCGCTGGACTGCTTTTACAGAGTTGGGGATGGGCCATGGTCTTGCTCCTCCATTTCCACTCCCTCCGTGGACGTGAGGTAGCACAAAAAGGACAACGACCGCTTCCCAGCACAGACCTAACTAAGGAGACATGCTGGGCGCGGTCAGCAGAATAGATCAAATTGTTGTCTATATAAACCACTACGCCCCAAAACACTTTGTCCTGGAAGACTGAAGGAGTATTAGACAGACCAAAAGGCATTCTGAGATACTTGTAATGGCCCGTAGTCATGGAAAAGGCCGTCGCCTGCATGAATGCGCACCAGATTGTAGGCGCTCCTCAAGTCCAGTTTTGTGAAGTACTGCGCCCTGTGCATTTGTTCGATGATGGTTGGGATAAGGGGTAAAGAGTAGCTGAGCTTTACGGTGCCTTTATCCAGAGATAATCAATGCAGGGGCGCCGTCCCCCATCTTTCTTTTTAACAAAAAATAAGCTTGAGGAGGCTGGTGACGTAGAGGGGTGGATAAAACCCTGCTGGAGGCTCTCCTGCCCAGTCATGTGAAATCAATAGATTAGGGATTCATTTCATTGACTGATTTTCTTTTATGAACTATAACTCAGTAAAATCATTGACATTTTTGTTCAGTATATTTCTTGGGGGTTTAGGGATAAGGTATAATTAGTGTTATGGTTAGAATTAGGTTTGGGGTTAGGAGTTAGGTTTAGGGTTTGGGGTTAGGTTAAGTTAGGGATTTTGAATGGTTATACATTGTGTCCCCCCACAAGGTTAGTTAAACAAGTGTGTGTGTGTGTGTCCAGGTATGACAGGAGTAAGCTGCTGCTGAAAGAGGTCCACAGTGTGCAATACGTGTCCTGCATGAACCCTACGGCAGGCAGCTTCACCATTAACCCACGACTACAGGTACACACACAGACACGCTTACAAACAAGCACAGACAAACACGCATGCACTCACACACATGCATGCATATCTGATGATGTTCCGTTGTCTCTATTGCAACGTTTCATTAGCATAATTATGAACCCCTATACATATACACATCATTTTTACATTTTCTCCGTTTCTCTTTGTAGCGTCACTTCTCAGTGTTTGCCTTGTCCTTCCCTGGAGCGGAGGCTCTTAGCACCATCTACAGTTCCATCCTCTCTCAGCACCTCAGGGGAGAGGGCTTCAGTGCTGCCCTGCAGAAGAGCTGTCCTGCCCTGATCCAGCTTGCTCTGGCCCTCCATCAGAGTCTCACCTCCACCTTCCTGCCCACCGCTGTCAAGTTCCACTACATCTTTAACCTCCGAGACCTCTCCAACATATTCCAGGTGATGAATGCAAATGAATGAATGGATTGACGGGTGCACACACACACACACACACATTTACAATTTACTATCCCTGGTGACATTTTTTACATTGATGCAAATGTTCAGTTACTGAAGCTGGTACTGTACACTCAAAACTAAGACCTAGGGCATTTTCTCCTTCATTCATGAATTGTTCCATTAAAACAGCACTAGTTAAATGATTTGGCATGTGCACTCAAAACCCATCTCTTTTACTTTTTTAATATATTGTATCAAAGTTTGGATTGGTAGAGTTTTATTGCACCCCAGGCGGTAAAAGTTTAAGTACTGTAACTAATTTCTCATCTAAATTATTATTGATTTAGTAAGGTGTGCCTAGTGTAGAGAAATAAGGCTGAAATTTGCAGAAAAAGAGAGAAGAATGGATTTGCTCTCAGGGGTGTTTGTAACGATTTAATGTATTTAAATGAATATTATATTATACTGTAACCTCTAAAGCTGTCATGAGAGAGAAGCTTATGCGCAATATTTTTCTGTCACGATCATCAGCGATTCCATGGGGGGGGGCAAAGACTCTCATTTAATACAAGCACCAATACATAATTAATACTCTAAGCCGTTCAAGCATAGTACTTTAGTTTTCCTAATTCCTTCCCTGAGACCTCCAAGCCTCGGAACTGTTTCGAGTCACACCCTTATCCTCTTCTAAAATGTGCATACAGAACGTCGGAATGTACAGTAAGTCATACTTCAAAAGAACAGGTTCTCAGTTATTCATCATTATTAGCCTTAAATCTAAGAGTTCAGGTTTAGCAATTATAATGAGTTGAGGTTGAGCTATTATAATTATTCTAACCTCACCTTTAACGACGAGGGACCATAGATTCAACACTAGAGAGTTTATTATCTATAATTACAGACCATGGACTCCAGCCCTGCTGACCCCTTTATGTTACCTTTTTAGACCTTAAATCAACGTTGACGACAGTACAGCATTGATTTCAATAGCAGTGGCCTGATGGGGGTAGAGCTCATTAAACTTAGCTTTTGAACTTCGAAGAGTCTCTGTGCGGTGCGTTTTGGTGAAGCCTGCATTCTAAAGGGTCTGTGTAGTGTCACTGGTGTCAAGCGGGTAGAGGGTGTGGGAGAAAGGTGGGAGAAAGAGAGAGAGCGAGAGCGCAGGATGAATCCTTGTTGTTTTTTCAGCTGGGGTAATAAGGAGAAAGTGAGATGGGGCTCAGACACAGCCCATAGTTCTCTTTTGAACTTGTCTCTCCATATGTCTTCACTATTCAGCTGCTAACTAGCTCCAGGGCCTGAGGATAGCTAGCTGCACAGGATTGAAGAGACACAGCCTGCTCACACACTCTAGTCCACATTCCACCGTGTCTGCTTGTCCTCACTGTTTTTAAGAATGGAAAGTTCTTTCATTTACAAATAAAGCTCCTGAAAAGTTTACAAATCATCTTAGTGTCTTCAGACATTGTCTGTGCCCCAAACTTGTTCTTTGAAATAGCTAGTCAGACGAAGTGAGGACTAGTAAGTATTTTGGCGCAATAGCCACGCAGGTCCTATTGTGTTGGTGCTTACCATTACGTCATAGTATTTCTTCTATCGCAATTTTGCTGTCCTCTTGTGTTCATTAAAGTTAGCGAAATGTGGATTATTTCTGAAGAGCTTTACCTAAGGAACATTAGTTTGGTGACTTTTAATGAAGCAGCAGTTAGTTTAGTTTCTTTGTAAACACTGGAACACTGGTACAATCAGCCCAAGGCGACTACTGCCTCATTATCATCAGCTCTAATGAGGGAAACCAAGCTGAGGAACCTAACGGGGGGAAAACACTTTGTTACAGCATTTCCAAGAGAAGTGTTCAGACAACATTCAAGGTAGTGTCTAAGCCTTTCTTCTCTTCAGCAGAAATCCTCATATTTTCCAATAGTTACACTCCTCAAGGTGGTTGTCACAAGGTTGTATTGATGTCACAAGAAGTGATCAGTTCTTATCTCCGGTATTCCTCTCTCCTCTTTCTGTCACTCTTTGGTTTTCCTCCGTCCCTTATTGATTGAACTACAACCACAAGGCTATCACTAAACACTTTTGTAGTGTTTGTCAAGTTTTCATAGTTACTTCACTGACAACAACTCAAAGCCAGAGATCCAGCTTAATATGATGACAGAAACACACCATCGTCCTATGGGGACATGTTGATGTTTGATAGTTAACTAGATGCCAGTAGCCAAATCCCTGCTAATAGGACAAGAAAAACACTCTATGTTCCTATAGGGATGTGTTGTGAGAGAACTGTATTCCACAGCACCAGACCGTCAGGAACGCTGTCTATCGTTTGTTTTTCTGCCGTACACGGCCAGCGGGCATAACAGGGATCTGTCTGGCGAACATCACCCTAAATGAGCTCTGGTAGAACAGAAGGAGAGTGGGAATGAGGGAAAGTGAGAACAAGGGAGAAGAAGAGCGATGGGTAGGAGAGGGGGAGGAGGGAAGGAGAAATGGAGAGAAGAGAGCAGGAGAGATGAGAGAAAGTTATGTCAGCATGGTTAGTAGAGAGAACTCCATCTACTGTATTATATTATACTTAGGGTTGCAAAGGGTCACAAACTTTCCAGGATATTTCCAGAATTTTTCCATGGGAGGTTAAGCCTGGCAATTTGGGGAATGTTGCTTAAATTCATCAAAAAAGTTAGCTTATAACAGTGAACCGTTTTTGTGGGATACACATAAGGCAATTCTAGGTCTTGGGGCATATTTTGGTTAAATTGCAACCCTCTGAATACACAGTGCATTCTTCCATCACATGTGCAAAGCACTCTTCCATCACATCATTCTCAAGAGCTGATTCTCAAGATCTTGCACACTACTGAGATGCTATTGAGCCAACACTACTACAATGTCTGAGCCAAGGACTACATGCTTTCTGGTAAGTTTTGATTGCAATACTGGGTGGGGTGAATAGATTTTATACGGCAGACATTATTTTTTGTTAACTAGTAAATAGTAACCTACAGCAAAGTGTGTTTAAATCATGTTAACAATTTCTGCTAGTTAGTTTTTGCTGCCATGTGGGTTTTAGCTTGCTTGAGCCTCCTAACTGAGGAGTGTTAATTCACCTGTTTCCGTACATTTAATTTTATAATGTTTATCTTACAAAAGAGTTTAATCTAACTTTTCTAACCTTTACAGGAAAATGCCACTAAAAAATCTGATGTGTGGAGACATTTCACTGCAGCTAATGTAGAAGGAAAAGCTGTGTACATTTACGAATACTATGCTAAATCATATGTGAAGAATTCAAGAAAGATGCAGAATCATCTGGCATAGTGCAAAAAGTTCCCTCAAGCTCACGACAAGCAACCTCTGACAAAAGACCCTCTACTTCTATTCGAGGTGAAAATGTTGAATCAGACACCTTATCGATGGCACCAGCTCATGGTCCTCCTGGAATCAGACACCTTATCGATAGCAACAGCTCATGGTCCTCCTGGAATCATACGTTTGACTCAATGGAGGAACGTAGTCAGATAAATGCTGATGAATGTCTTGCTCGAGCTGTGCATGCAACTGGTTCACCTCTGATGCTCACAGGCAATGCATATTGGAAGAGATTTCAGAATGTTCTTCTCCCAGCATACACCCCTCCAACCAGACATGCTTTATCTACTCATTTTCTGGATGCAGAGTTCAACAGAGTTCAAGTGAAGGTCAAGCAAATCATAGAGAAAGAAGACTGTATTGCAATCATCTCTCATGGGTGGGCGAATATTCGTGGGCAAGGAATAATTAACTACATAATCTCCACCCCTCAACCAGTATTCTACAAGAGCACAGACACAAGGGACAACAGACACACCGGTCTCTACATTGCAGATGAGCTGAAGGCAGTCATCAATGACCTTAGACCACAGATGCTGTGAAACATGAAGGCTGCTTGGTCTAAAGTGGAGGGGTCCTACCCATCACATCACACCCATTGGCTGTGCTACTCATGCATTGAATCTGCTCCTCAAGGGCATCATGGTACTGAAAACCATGGATACACTCTAAAAAGGAGCTGAGGAAATGGTTAGGTATGTGAAGGGTCTTCATATAGCAGCAATCTACCTCACCAAGCAAAGTGAGAAGAATAAGAGCACCACACTGAAGCTGCCCAGCAGCACTCGTTGGGGTGGTGTCGTCATCATGTTTGACAGTTTCCTGGAGTGGAAGGAGTCTCTTCAAGAAATGGCCATATCACATTCAGCCGTATGAACAGCCCCATCAAGAGGATCCTCCTGAATTATGTATTGTGGGAGAGAGTGGTAAGCAGCCTTGAAACCTGTTGCAGTAGCCATTGCGCGGATTGACGGAGACAATGCCATCCTGTGTGATGTTCAGACTCTGCTTGCAGATGTAAGAGAAGAAATCCGTACTGCCCTGCCCACTTCACTGTTGCGCCAAGCAGAGGAAACTGCAGCTCTGAAATACATCAAAAAGTGTGAAGACTTAAGCCTGAAGTCCCTACACGCCGCAGCATACATGTTGGACTCCAAGTATCCTGGCAAGAGCATCCTGTCTGGTGCAGATGCATATGGTGTCATCACTACTGTGTCTCGCCACCTTGGCCTGGATGAGTGCAAGGTTCATGTCAGTCTGGTGAAGTACACTTCCATGCAAGGGCTTTGGGATGGAGATGCAATATGGCAGTCGTGCCAACATACTGTATCTCATCAGCCACCTGTTGGAAGGGATTTTGTGGATCTGAGGCTCTTTCCCCTGTAGCCTCCATCATCCTCTAAATCCCACCAACATCAGCCAACATCAGCCACCTCAGTGCGCAACTGGTCCTTGTTTGGGAACACACACACCAAAGCATGCAACAAAATTGGTGGCCATCCGGGCAAATTTGAGGCTTTTTGAGCCTGACAACCTCAACAAGGTTGGAAAGTGACAGTGAAGATGAGGCCTCAGAGTCTGATGTTCAAGAGGTGGACATTGAGGAGGTCCAGGGCGAAGACATGGAAGCCTGAGAGGAAGACAACCAAAGCTTTAGTTTCTAGACTATCATTTTACAGATAATATGTTGAAAACGTTTTTGGGAGATGTAATGGATGGGTGGCAGGGTAGCCTAGTGGTTAGAGCGTTGGACTAGTAACCGGAAGGTTGCAAGTTCAAACCCCTGAGCTGACAAGGTACACATCTGTCATTCTGCCCCTGAACAGGCAGTTAACTCACTGTTCCTAGGCCATCATTGAAAATAAGAATTTGTTTTTAACTGACTTGCCTAGTTAAATAAAGGGCAAATGAAAAAAAAAAAAAAATGGGGATCATTCAATATTCCCTTGCTTTTGCTGTTCAGTGAAATCATCCCATGTGAAGAGTCAACTCATTTAAATAGTTTTTAAAAATGTATATTGTCAGGATTTAATCATTTGCAATTATGTCTGCTGATGGTAAATATATCCAATGCAAAAAACATCTACATTTAAATGCTATGAATATAAATGTACATATATTTCCGTTAATTCCTATATATTCCCGTTAATTCCCACGAAAGTTTCACCTCTGAATATTCCCCAATGTGCAACCTTAATTGTACTGTCAGTCTAACATAGAAAGCCCAGTCCGCTGAGCTGGGGATAGCTGTAGTAGTTAACCAGGGAGGAGGAGAGGTGTTGTTCGGAACCCAGAGCGACTGGTCGGCAGAGAGGAGTGGAAACAAGCCTCAGACGAAATCAAATCAAATTGTATTTGTCACATGCTTTGTAAACAACAGTTGTAGACTAGCAGTGAAATGCTTACTTACGGGCCCTTCCCAATAATGCCGAGAGAAAATAATATATATATATATATATATATATATATATATATATATATATAGAAAAAGTATAACACAAGGAATAAATACACATTCCTTGGCTATATACACGGGGTACCAAGTCGATGTGTAGGGGTACAAGGTAATTGAGGTTGACTTGTACATATGTAGGTAGGAAAAAAGTGACGAGGCAACAGGATAGATAATAAACAGTAACATCGGCGCATTTGATGAATCAAAAGAGTGCAAGAAGGGTAGTCCAGGTAGCTATTGGTTAACTATTTAACTAACTGTTTAGTTAAAGACTTGGTGCATCGGTAGCAGAGAGAACAATCAATGCTCTGACTCATACCCATCCCTCTCTTCTGTGGACAATGATAGAGGGGGAAGAGGGGTGGGGTGGGGAGGCTGCCAAAGAATGACTGAAGGAAAAGAAGAGGAAGATATTACACAGATACCTCCAACGCACTCCGTTACGACAGTCATCATCAGATCGGATTCAGTTGGCTGTAACACGCGAGGTGATGATGACGACGTTGATTTGCATACGTTCTGCTGCCTGGAGCACACAGCATCTGTTAGTTTGTGTTTTTTTCCCTCGGTGACGGGCCGCAGAAAGGGACAAACAGTGCCGGGGCTTCACCGGGCCTATTCCTCATGCTAGGACAGCTGCTGGGAGAGGAGATGGGATTACACTGAGACATGGATGAGTTCTAGTCTTTCCCTGTGGGACAATGTTAGTGTTTAGCTCATCCAGAGCAAAGCATATCATCTTAGATTAGTTAGACATTCATCTGTTGGAAGGTATTATTTGATTGATCTGAAGTTTGCCATGCAATTCATTTGGGAGCGTGTTGGAGATGCCAGGGTTTAGCTTGTGAAGAGAAAAGTATGATAAATGGTCTTACTTTTATGAAATATGTGTCTCTTAAATAAACAGTGATTGCTCAGAATATATACATGAAATCAAACCAAGAAGTCCCATTGATTTATTTTCTTACTTACATAAACTCCTGGTCTTACTTTCTCTCACTCCTTTTCTACCAGAATTTAGACCCAACAGTGATCGACTTACCCACATTTATCTTTCAGAATCTGATCCTTTTTATGGTATAACTTGACTTTATCTGCCTCCTGTCCTGACCAGGGTATTCTGTTCTGTACCTGTGAGTGTCTGAGGGGTCCTGTGGATCTGGTGAAGATCTACCTCCATGAGTCCAACCGTGTCTACAGAGACAAGATGGTGGAGGACAGAGACACACAGGCCTTTGATAAGCTGCAGGCAGACACTGTGAAAAAGTTCTATGAGGTAAGGAGAGAGTTTTACCAAGTTCCACCCAAAGAAATGGAGACACACACGCAGGCGAGCACGTGGACATACTCCCCTACACACACACACACACACAGGCACACACACGCAGGCGAGCACGTGGACGTACTCCCCTACACACACGCAGGCGAGCACGTGGGCGTACTCCCATACACACACGCACAGGCACCCACACGCAGGCACATACACGCAGGCACACACCCACAGGCACACAGACACGCAGGAACGCACATGGACGTACACCCACAGACAAAAGAACGGGCACACACATTTCACACACACATTTCACACACACACTTCACACACAGGCATGCAAACACACGCTGACTCACACACACACACACACACACACACACACACACACACACACACACACACACACACACACACACACACACACACACACACACACACACACACACACACACACACACACACACACACACACACACACACACACACACACACACACACACACACACTGTTGAGGAGAGAGTTTTACCAAGTTCAGCAGAGGAAGACGGAGCAAGAGGTGGAGGGGGGGAAATCATTAGACAGCCTGCTCAGAGTTGGAGGCCGGACATCAGTGACCAGCGCAGCGAGGAGAGGGAAGAGGAGGGGAATGGAGAGAATAGTAATCAGGAGACTGACTGTCAGGGCCTGGGCCACCAGCCCAGCAAATTGGAAAACATTTTAATGGTTTTCTGACCGCTGTGCCCTGACTCCCTACCCTCCTGACTTTATCACAAACACACTGTTCATGCTTACAGCCAGGGAACTGACACCTACACACACAGGGGAATACACGCAGACACACACACACACCCACAAGTTGATCACACACACACTTTTTTTGCAGCGAGGGAACACACACACACACACCACCAAAATATAAAGCTCCGGTTCCGGCATGTCAGCTCGGCGTTTTCAAGTGTTCTCTAATGAGAAAGAGACAGGAGAAAGGAGAACGTTATCACAGTTCCCCTCAGATGAGCTGCAGTCTTAGGGAATACACTGTAGGAATGTACATTTCCTCAAACAGAGGCCTGCGTTTAGAAACATCCCGCTATCATAAATATTTGAAGTGTTAAACATAACTAGTAAAAGTGAACACAGAGTAGCCTACTCCAGGAAATGTTTTGTTTGCTGAATGCTGAGTTCCTCCCTGTCCAGACTGATTCCATTTAACCGTTCCACTGTAGCTAACTGAGGCTCTGTCCTAAATGGCGTACTATTCCTGATATAGTGCACTGCTTTTGAACCAGAGCCCAGGCCCTGGTCAAAAGTAGTGCGCTAAATAGGGAATAAGGGGCCATTTGGGATGCATACAGAATGTGTCTCCCCTCAGGATATGGAGGAGATGCTGGAGCAGGCCAGGGAGATGAACATGTTCTGTCACTTCGCCTCGGGGTTGGGGGAGCCCCGGTACATGGCTGTCCAGTCCTGGAGCTCCCTCAACAAGACACTACTGGAGGTCCTGGACAGCTATAACGAAGTCAACGCTGTCCTCAACCTGGTTCTGTTTGAAGACGCTATGGCTCACATGTAGGAAGGAGAAACCTCTATTTGGCTTTTTAATGTACTTATTATAGGTCCCTCTTTTGCTATGTTACTAATAAAAAAGTAATGAACTGAGAAACACTTTTAATGACGTATCATCAGTAAATAATGGCGATTGCCTCTTAAAACCTCTGCTTTTGTCCCTCTCTCTATTTCCCGTCTATCCCTTTATTCCCCTCCTTCTCTCTCTCCCCCCTCCTGTAGTTGCCGTATCAACCGTATCCTGGAGTCTCCACGTGGTAACGCTCTTTTGGTCGGCGTAGGCGGCAGCGGCAAGCAGAGCCTCACTCGATTGGCTGCCTTCATCTCCAACCTGGAAGTGTTCCAAATTACCCTCAGGAAAGGCTACGGCATCCCTGACCTCAAGGTACACGCACGCACACACCCGCACCTGCATGCACTGACCGAGACCATTGCATATTGCATGACTTAAACTACAAATGTTCCCCATTCTGTTCTACTGGGAACTTATGTCTAGCAGCTGACCAGCTAAATGCTCCCTCCCTCTCTCTCTCTCTCCCTTCTCCACTCCCACCCTCCTTCCCTCCACACTTATCTCTCTCTCTCTCTCTCTCTCTCTCTCTCTCTCTCTCTCTCTCTCTCTCTCTCTCTCCTGTCATCCCCCCATCAGACTGACCTGGCATCCCTCTACATCAAAGCTGGCGTGAAGAATGTTGGCACGGTGCTGCTAATGACTGATGCCCAGGTGGCAGATGAGAAGTTCCTCGTTCTGGTCAACGATCTTTTGGCATCGGGTACGAATGGGACAGGAACATTGGGGAAGGGTGTTGACATTGGGGTTGGCTGGGACATTGGGGAAGGGGGTTGGCATTGGGGTTGGCTGGGACATTGGGGAAGGGGGTTGGCATTGGGGTTGGCTGGGACATTGGGGAAGGGGGTTGGCATTGGGGTTGGCTGGGACATTGGGGAGGGAGGTTGGCATTGGGGTTGGCTGGGACATTGGGAAAGAAGGCTATGTGTCACTCTGTTGGCATTAGGTAAGGCAGGGGAAGCCAGAGCCATATACAAAGAGCTCCAATATACTGTATCTGGCCTTGCCAATAGCTGCCCATGTAGATGAATGAGATGAGAATTCTCTATTTCACAAAGAAGAACAGCCAGTTAACATGGCTTTGTGTGAGTGTGCTGAAACACTGCTACTGCATCACTGTTAGAGGTGATGCCAAACGCAAATGTCCACCTCCGGATAGACAAACAAGTCAGTTCTAAACTACAATTCTATTCCATTATTCAGATGGATGAGGAGGAGACATGGAAGTAAAAACCTAAAGAAACAGGATTTCTTTCTCCTCTCTGTCTTCCTGTGAGTCTGAGTTGCAGTACTGTAATAGTAATGCTCAGAGCTTCACCGTAAATCAGTGATGTGAGTCATCCAGTCACTAGGACCCTGGCCTGTCACTACCTCCTGTTTACACCCCTTCAGTGTTAGAGGAAACAGTGCCACTGTTGGCCCCAGCACATTCTGTTATTGTTTTGTTGATAAAGCATCCAGCATGGTAAAAAAACATTTGCAGGACCTATTCTGCTCTTCTATCCCACATGAAGTGATGTGAAATTATACAAGTGGGAAAAACAGTGTTCGTTGTTTGAAGTAACTTCTTTGTTGTTGTAATATCGCAGATTTATCCTCATCTGAATGTTCTATTGTAGATGAGCACCCTATTGGTTTAGATCTGAATGTTCTGAGTATAGTGAGTATACACTACCATGCTGCAGCACCCTTTGAAAAATCACAATAACATTTTTTTGAAAGTAGTGCACTGGGCCTTTACTAGTCCTGTATTAATGGACCAATATAGCTGTCTTTAGCGTGGGCAAACAAATGTTTCCTTTGATTTGCCATTGCTGCTGTTTGTTGACCCCTTACCCATCTGTCTATCGCCTCCTTTGAATTTCATGCTGTCACAGTTACCAGCCCTTTCAAGCTTAACATCCTTATCATTTATCGCCCTCCAGGTCCCCTCGGAGAGTTCATCAATGAGCTTGATGCCTTGATAAGCTCCTTTCCTGAGGACGGCTCACCTCTCACAGTTCTGGGCGACTTTAACCTCCCCACGTCTACCTTTGACTCATTCCTCTCTGCCTCCTTCTTTCCACTCCTCTCCTCTTTTGACCTCACCCTCTCACCTTCCCCCCCTACTCACAAGGCAGGCAATACGCTCAACCTCATCTTTACTAGATGCTGTTCTTCCACTAACCTCATTGCATCTCCCCTCCAAGTCTCCGACCACTACCTTGTATCCTTTTCCCTCTCGCTCTCATCCAACACTTCCCACACTGCCCCTACTCGGATGGTATCGCGCCGTCCCAACCTTCGCTCTCTCTCCCCCGCTACTCTCTCCTCTTCCATCCTATCATCTCTTCCTCTGCTCAAACCTTCTCCAACCTATCTCCTGATTCTGCCTCCTCAACCCTCCTCTCCTCCCTTTCTGCATCCTTTGACTCTCTATGTCCCCTATCTTCCAGGCCGGCTCGGTCCTCCCCTCCCGCTCCGTGGCTTGACGACTCAATGCGAGCTCACAGAACAGGGCTCCGGAAGGCCGAGCGGAAATGGAGGAAAACTCGCCTCCCTGCGGACCTGGCATCCTTTCACTCCCTCCTCTCTACATTTTCCTCCTCTGTCTCTGCTGCTAAAGCCACTTTCTACCACTCTAAATTCCAAGCATCTGCCTCTAACCCTAGGAAGCTCTTTGCCACATTCTCCTCCCTCCTGAATCCTCCTCCCCCCTCCCTCTCTGCAGATGACTTCGTCAACCATTTTGAAAAGAAGATCGACGACATCCGATCCTCGTTTGCTAAGTCAAACAACACCGCTGGTTCTGCTCACACTGCCCTACCCTGTGCTCTGACCTCTTTCTCCCCTCTCTCTCCAGATGAAATCTCGCGTCTTGTGATGGCCGGCCGCCCAACAACCTGCCCGCTCGACCCTATCCCCTCCTCTCTTCTCCAGACCATTTCCGGAGACCTTCTCCCTTACCTCACCTCGCTCATCAACTTATCCCTGACCGCTGGCTACGTCCCTTCCGTCTTCAAGAGAGCGAGAGTTGCACCCCTTCTGAAAAAACCTACACTCGATCCCTCCGATGTCAACAACTACAGACCAGTATCCCTTCTTTCTTTTCTCTCCAAAACTCTTGAACGTGCCGTCCTTGGTCAGCTCTCCCGCTATCTCTCTCAGAATGACCTTCTTGATCCAAATCAGTCAGGTTTCAAGACTAGTCATTCAACTGAGACTGCTCTTCTCTGTATCACGGAGGCGCTCCGCACCGCTAAAGCTAACTCTCTCTCCTCTGCTCTCATCCTTCTAGACCTATCGGCTGCCTTCGATACTGTGAACCATCAGATCCTCCTCTCCACCCTCTCCGAGTTGGGCATCTCCGGCGCGGCCCACGCTTGATTGCGTCCTACCTGACAGGTCGCTCCTACCAGGTGGCGTGGCGAGAATCTGTCTCCTCACCACGCGCTCTCACCACTGGTGTCCCCCAGGGCTCTGTTCTAGGCCCTCTCCTATTCTCGCTATACACCAAGTCACTTGGCTCTGTCATAACCTCACATGGTCTCTCCTATCATTGCTATGCAGACGACACACAATTAATCTTCTCCTTTCCCCCTTCTGATGACCAGGTGGCGAATCGCATCTCTGCATGTCTGGCAGACATATCAGTGTGGATGACGGATCACCACCTCAAGCTGAACTTCGGCAAGACGGAGCTGCTCTTCCTCCCGGGGAAGGACTGCCCGTTCCATGATCTCGCCATCACGGTTGACAACTCCATTGTGTCCTCCTCCCAGAGCGCTAAGAACCTTGGCGTGATCCTGGACAACAAACTGTCGTTCTCAACTAACATCAAGGCGGTGGCCCGTTCCTGTAGGTTCATGCTCTACAACATCCGCAGAGTACGACCCTGCCTCACACAGGAAGCGGCGCAGGTCCTAATCCAGGCACTTGTCATCTCCCGTCTGGATTACTGCAACTCGCTGTTGGCTGGGCTCCCTGCCTGTGCCATTAAACCCCTACAACATATCCAGAACGCCGCAGCCCGTCTAGGGTTCAACCTTCCCAAGTTCTCTCACGTCACCCCGCTCCTCCGCTCTCTCCACTGGCTTCCAGTTGAAGCTCGCATCCGCTACAAGACCATGGTGCTTGCCTACGGAGCTGTGAGGGGAACGGCACCTCAGTACCTCCAGGCTCTGATCAGGCCCTACACCCAAATAAGGGCACTGCGTTCATCCACCTCTGGCCTGCTCGCCTCCCTACCACTGAGGAAGTACAGTTCCCGCTCAGCTCAGTCAAAACTGTTCGCTGCTCTGGCTCCCCAATGGTGGAACAAACTCCCTCACGACGCCAGGACAGCGGAGTCAATCACCACCTTCCGGAGACACCTGAAACCCCACCTCTTTAAGGAATACCTAGGATAGGATAAAGTAATCCTTCTCACCCCCCTTAAAATATTTAGATGCACTATTGTAAAGTGGTTGTTCCACTGGATGTCATAAGGTGAATGCACCAATTTGTAAGTCGCTCTGGATAAGAGCGTCTGCTAAATGACTTAAATGTAAATGTAAAATGTTCTATTGTAGATGAGCTCCCTATTGGTTTAGATCTGAATGTTCTATTGTAGATGAGCTCCCTATTGGTTTAGATCTGAATGTTCTATTGTAGATGAGCTCCCTATTGGTTTAGATCTGAATGTTCTATTGTAGATGAGCTCCCTATTGGTTTAGGCCTGAATGTTCTATTGTAGATGAGCTCCCTATTGGTTTAGATCTGAATGTTCTATTGTAGATGAGCTCCCTATTGGTTTAGGCCTGAATGTTCTATTGTAGAAGAGCTCCCTATTGGTTTAGACCTAAATGTTCTATTGTAGATGAGCTCCCTATTGGTTTAGGCCTGAATGTTCTATTGTAGAAGAGCTCCCTATTGGTTTAGGCCTGAATGTTCTATTGTAGATGAGCTCCCTATTGGTTTAGATCTGAATGTTCTATTGTAGATGAGCTCCCTATTGGTTTAGATCTGAATGTTCTATTGTAGATGAGCTCCCTATTGGTTTAGATCTGAATGTTCTAGTGTAGATGAGCTCCCTATTGGTTTAGACCTGAATGTTATATGATCGGTGAGATCCCCATTGGTTTAGATACTTCAACAACATATTGGAGTGTTCCAATATATGACCCTATATGTGGGATGCACAGGTAGCATCTATGGCACTTGCGCTTAGAAATGTACATTTCTACGTAGTAGTTAGTAATGGTCTGGAACAGAAACCTCCATACACAGTCGCCCCCCCAGGACTGTACGTTACCCACCATGTCTCTGTGTGATGTGAATGTTCTATCCCAGGTGAGATTCCTGACCTGTTCCCAGATGACGAGGTTGAGAACATCATCGGGAGCGTCAGGAACGAGGTGCGAGGACTTGGAATGATGGACACCCGGGAAAACTGCTGGAAGTTCTTCATCGATCGAGTCCGCAAGCAGCTCAAGGTGACAAACTGTCTTGCTCAGGGACATGGAGCGTTTCTTTGAATTTCATACCTCTCTCGGGGGTAAGAAGTTGAGAAACATGAATAATAATCATTCAAATGAAACTGGCCTAGAAGTGGTTGTAAACAGGTTCCTGTAACCAGCTCTGCCTTCCGAGTTGTTACCACTTCCGTTGTCAGACCATAGAGATTATACTATTCAGAGGTTCATGACATTTTTCAGATACATATTTTTTTTTAGTAAGGTCTAGTCTTATTATATTGCTGTGAGAGCTGTAGTTTGGGTATGAACTGTAGGCCAGCATTTCTCTCTGTGTGACTACAGTCCTGATGAGATCGTGCCACCACTATACCCTGTTGTCTGAGGGAAAGCGTCAGGCCAGGGGTTAGCAGTATTATTATTATGATGAGGTTTGGAGCAGAATAAATGAGGGTAGTAGAGTCCCATGGGTCGGTGTTTAGAGAGGCTGGATCACACACATATACACAAACACACACACACACAAATAGAAAGGTGGATACACATACACGCACATAAACACATACAGCTGTATTCCTCATCCCTGTGCTAGGTAGGTGGCTGTGTGTTTCTCCCCTGGGGGCAGTGGGCTGACGGTGTGTGTGTGTGTGTGTGTGTGTGTGTGTGTGTGTGTGTGTGTGTGTGTGTGTGTGTGTGTGTGTGTGTGTGTGTGTGTGTGTGTGTGTGTGTGTGTGTGTGTGTGTGTGTGTGTGTGTGTGTGTGTGTGTGTGTGTGTGTGTGTGTGTGTGTGTGTGTGTGTTTCTCTGTGTGTGTAGGTGGCCCTGTGCTTTTCTCCGGTGGGCAGTAAGTTGCGGGTGCGTAGCAGGAAGTTTCCAGCTGTGGTTAACTGTACAGCCATCGACTGGTTCCATGAGTGGCCACAGGAGGCGCTGGAGTCTGTCAGCCTCAAGTTCCTACAAGAGGTCGACAACATTGAGGTGAGATCTCTCCTTCTCTCTCTTTTTCTCTCACACTTTTCTTTCCCACTCTCTCTCTCATTCTCTCTCTCTCATTCTCTCTCTGTTTCTCTCTTTCTCTCACACACTTTTCTTTCTCTCTCATTCTCTCTCCCTCTCTTTCGTAATCATCATCCACAATAAAACCTCTAACACTCTACCTCTGTTGTCCTCCCAGCCGGAGCTGAAGGAGTCAGTGAGTAAGTTCATGGCCTACGTCCACGTCAGTGTGAACCACACCTCCAAGGAGTACCTGTCCAATGAGAGGCGCTATAACTACACCACTCCCAAGTCCTTCCTGGAGCAGATCAAGCTGTACCAAAGCCTGCTGGCCAATAAGAGCAGAGATCTCACCATGAAGATGGAACGCCTGGAGAACGGCCTACAGAAACTCAACAGCACCTCCGCTCAGGTCAGACCTTACCTTACTTTATTCTAACTTAACCTACTGTACCAGCCTCTTCCTCACCTTAACCACCTAGATGGAGAGGCTGGAGAATGGCCTGTAGAAACTCAACAGCTCCTCTGCTCTGGAGATTTTTAAGCCTTGAGACAATTGAGACATGGATTGTGCATATGTGCCATACAGAGGGTGAATTTGCAAGACAAAAGATTTAAATGCCTTTGAACAGGTTATGGTAATAGGTGCCAAGCACACCGGTTTGAGTGTGTCAAGAACTGCAATGCTGCTGGGTTTTTCAGCTCAACAGTTTCCCGTGTGTATCAAGAATAGCCCACCACCCGAAGGACATCCAGACAACTTGATACAACTGTGAGAGGTATTGGAGTCAGCATAGGCCAGCATCCCTGTGGAACGCTTTTGACACCTTGTAGAGTCATCAACAAATTGAGGCTTTCCTGAGGGCAAATGGGAGTGCAACTCAATATTAGGTTAGGTGTTCCTAATGTTTTGTACACTCAGTGTATGTTCCCTGATTCAACACTTGAAGGGACATGAACACATCAGCAAGTCCCACACGCAGGAAAGTCTAATTATAGTGTTGGTGACACACATACCCTCCAACGTTACTAGCATTAATGCATTACAATGTGTCACCAACCCCCTATAGGAATACCCAGCAGGTCACATACATACATTACAGCACATACTTACCCTGTAATTGTGTTGACTGTTCATTACAGTTACACCCCCTGACCCCTTTTACAACAGGCTTCATTAATGGTCGTTCTATATGTGTTCACGTCCCTATGACAAGCCTCTTGCAATAAATGTACTTGTTTTGTAACATCAACACTTAATTCAGAAAGTCAGAGGTCGGCTGTCTGGTAAACAACAATAAACAAGGTTGCAGGGGTTAAAACGAGGAGATGAGGCTGAAAATGACTCATCGGCTCCCCAGAGAACATATTAAAGGGATTCCTGTGGGCTGTATTCAGCTCCTCTGGTCTGGATTTTGGTCTGTTTTTGCGGCAGCCATCTTGGATGATGAGTGTTAATAGTGTTTTAATGAGAGGAGGGAGAGTGGGTTGGAGCTGAGATGCGCTGATACCACAGGATGTATCTGGGAGCGGATCAGGGGAGCTGAGTTCTTGCGCTGCACACACATGCACATACACGTGTGTGTGTGTGTGTGTGTGTGTGTGTGTGTGTGTGTGTGTGTGTGTGTGTGTGTGTGTGTGTGTGTGTGTGTGTGTGTGTGTGTGTGTGTGTGTGTGTGTGTGTGTGTGTGTGTGTGTGTGTGTGTGTGTGTGTGTGTGTGTGTGTGTGTGTGTGGCTCCTAGACTTGCCTCTATCAGTGTAGAGTTGCGTGGGCGAACAGTACTCTTATACTCTTTATAATGAACCTACACACACACACACACACACACACACACACACACACACACACACACACACACACACACACACACACACACACACACACACACACACACACACACACACACACACACACACACACACACACACACACACACCTCCTCCTCTTCTTTTGTCTCTCTGACACTAATCGCTGTGGGAGGCTAATGTCTCATCTCCAGTCGTGTAAATGTGAGGGTTCTAACCTCCAATCTACCCTCATCCACAGATCCCTGACAGGGAGCCAGATAAAGGAAAAATTGGAGGTTATATATAAAAATGATTTAAAAGCCCAATGCAGCCGTTTTTATATATCAATATCAAATACTTTCTAGGTAACAATTAAGTTGTAGATTGTATTTTCAACCAGCAACTGTCCAATTTTTTCACACTTTTACAGTGTTAGTGTCATTAGCTGTTGTAAAATATTATTGAAAACATAGGAAAAACTTAATTTCAACTGCACTGGGCCTTTAATGATTAAGGGAAATAGTTCTGCTTCTTCAACCACGTTTCTCTGTTCTGATAACATGATCTGATGAGTTCTAGTGTATCGGTCCCAGACTCCCAGTCTGATGAACTGGTTATGGTACTGTAGGGGAAAATACCTGCTCTCCTGTAAATTAGATCTTCAGAATTTCATCTTCCATAGAGGGAGGGTGGTAGGCAGTTATACGGATTTTAATTGATAAAGACAATGCACCCTGTCTAGAAGCTAGGGTATTATGTGTGGGTGTTAGATAGCCCCATACACAGTGGTACGTGTTTACATGTGTATAGAGAGCTGTCCAGATGTAGAGCGATTTCACTGTTTATCTCACAGCCACGTCTCATAACAATTAGCGATCTCTCTCTCGCAATCCATCTCTCTCTCACTCTCTCTCTCTCTCCCTCTCGCTCTCCATCCCTCTGTCTCGCTCTCTCTCTCTCCCTCTCGCTCTCCATCCCTCTGTCTCGCTCTCTTTCTCTCCCTCTCATTCCCTCCATCTCCCCCCTCCCACCCATCACTCTGATGGCTCATTCGGTGCTCGTCAGGTTCTGTCTGGATTGATTTCATCAGGACCCAACAGAGATATCTTCTACACAACACCCTCAGCACTCTCACGTCATGTTTAGTTCATTATCTCAAAGAACAACAAATATCACTCTGTTTTATTTCCCCTGTGCAACATTTTGATGAAGTCAGATGGTAATGTAGAAACATGCATGCATTCTGTGGAAATTGTGTGTGTTTCGGGTTTTCATTTGTGTGTGGTGTGTGTGGCATGAGTGTGTGTTTGTACCTGCATGCATGCATGTGTGTGTGTGTGTCTGATTAGAGTTCTAGTGCCTAACGCTATTAAATTATCCAGTAGCTACAGTTGAAGTCAGAGGTTTACATACACTTAGGTTGGAGTCATTAAAACTTGTTTTTCAACCACTCCACAAATTTCTTGTAAACAACGACTTAGTTTTGCCAAGTCGGTTAGGACATCTACTTTGTGCCTGACACAAGTCATTTTTCCAACAATTGTTTACAGACAGATTAGTTCACTTACAGACTCTCATGTCTGGTTCATCCTTGCGAGCAATTTCCAAACGCCTGAAGTTTGGTTTTTTAAAACATTTTTTTCTCCTTTATTTAACCAGGTAAGCTAGTTGAGATAAAGTTCTCATTTGCAACTGCGACTTGGCCAAGATAAAGCATAGCAGTTCGACACATACAGCAACACAGAGTTCCACATGGAATGAACAAAACATACAGTCAAAACAAAGGTACCGCATTCATCTGTACATACAATATAAACCCCAGGGGACCATGCAGCCGTCA
Organism: Oncorhynchus gorbuscha; assembly: GCF_021184085.1. NCBI lineage: Eukaryota > Metazoa > Chordata > Actinopteri > Salmoniformes > Salmonidae > Oncorhynchus > Oncorhynchus gorbuscha. The sequence goes on along the minus strand of NC_060179.1, from coordinate 59,039,614 downwards.
TACCGCTCAGGAAGAAGACGCGTTCTGTCTCCTAGAGATGAACATACTTTGGTGCGAAAAGTGCAAATCAATCCCAGAACAACAGCAAAGGACCTTGTGAAGATGCTGGAGGAAACCGGTATAAAAGTATCTATATCCACAGTAAAACGAGTCCTATATTGACATGACCTGAAAGGCCGTTCAACAAGGAAGAAGCCACTGCTCCAAAACCGCCATAAAAAAAAGCCAGACTACAGTTTGCAACTGCACATGGGGACAAAGATCGTACTCTATGGAGAAATGTTTGGAGGAAAAAGGGGAAGGTTTGCAAGGCGAAGAACACCATCTCAACCGTGAAGCACGGGGGTGGCAGCATCATGTTGTGGGGGTGCTTTGCTGCAGGAGGGACTGGAGCACTTAAAAAAATAGATGGCATCGTGAGGGAGGAAAATTATATGGATATATTGAAGCAACATCTCAAGACATCAGTCAGGAGGTTAAAGCTTGGTCACAAATGGGTCTTCCAAATGGACAATGACCCCAAGCATACTTCCAAAGTTGTGGCAAAAAGGCCAAGGGCAACAAAGTCAAGGTATTGGAGTGGCCATCACAAAGCCCTGACCTTAATGCCAGAGAAAATGTGTGGGCAGAACTGAAAAAGCGTGTGCGAGCAAGGAGGCCTTCAAACCTGACTCAGTTACACCAGCTCTGTCAGGAGGAATGGGCCACAATTCACCCAACTTATTGTGGGAAGCTTGTGGAAGGTATCCGTTTGACCCAAGTGAAACAATTCAAAGGCAATGCTACCGAATACTAATTGAGTGTATGTAAACTTCTGACCCACTGGGAATGTGATGAAAGAAATAAAAGCTAAAATAAATAATTCTCTCTGCTATTATTCTGACATGTCGCATTCTTAAAATAAAGTGGTGATCCTAAGTGACTAAATGATTAAGTGACTAAGGATTAAATGTCAGGAATTGTGAAAAACTGAGTTTAAATGTATTTGGCTAAAGTGTATATAAACTTCCGACTTCAACTGTATACACTACCGTTCAAACGTTTGGGGTCACTTAGAAATGTTCTTGATTTTGAAAGGAAAGCGCATTTTTTGTCCATTAAAATAACATCAAATTGATCAGAAATACAGTGTAGACATTGTTAATGTTGTAAATGACTATTGTAGCTGGAAACGGCAGATTTTTAATGGAATATCTACATAGGCATACAGAGGCCCATTATCAGCAACCACCACTCCGGTGTTCCAATGGCACGTTGTGTTAGCTAATCCAAGTTTATAATTTTAAAAGGCTAATTGGATCATTAGAAAACCCTTTTGCAATTATGTTAGCACAGCTGAAACTGTTGTCCTGATTAAAGAAGCAAGAAAACTGGCCTTCTTTAGGCCAGCAGCACGGCCAGGTGGACTGGGGACAGCAAGGAGTCATCAGGCCAGGTAGTCCTGAGGCATGGTCCTAGAGCTCAGATACCCTGTTAGAGAGAGAACGAAAGAAAGAAAGAAAGAAAAAAGAAAAGAAAAGAAAGAAAGAAAAGAAAGAAAGAAAGAAAGAAAGAAAGAAAGAAAGAGAGAATTAGAGAGAGATATTTAAGACAGGAGAAATACTCCAGATATAACAGACTGACCATAGCCCCCCAACACATAAACTACTGCAGCATAAATACTGGAGGCTGAGACAGGAGAGGTCGGGAGACACTATTGCCCCATCCGACGATACCCCCGGAGAGGGACAACCAGGTAGGATATAACCCCACCTACTTTGCCAAAGCACAGCCCCCACACCACTAGAGGGATATTTTCAACCACCAACTTACCATCCTGAGACAAGGCTGAGTATAGCCCACAAAGATCTCTGTCACGGCACAACTCAAGGGGGGGTGACAACCCGGACAGGAAGTTCACGTCAGTGACTCAACCCACTCAAGTGACGTACCCCTCCTAGGGACGGCATGGAAGAGCACCAGTAACTCAGCCCCTGTAATAGGGTTAGAGGCAGAGAATCCCAGTGGAGAGAGGGGAACGGGCCAGGCAGAGACAGCAAGGGTGGTTCGTTGCTCCAGTGCCTTTCCGTTCACCTTCACACTCCTGGGCCAGACTACACTCAATCATATGACCTACTGAAGAGATGAGTCTTTAATAAAGATAAAGGTTGAGACTGAGTCTGTGTCTGTGTCTCTCACATGGGTAGGCAGGACATTCCATAAAAATTGAGCTCTACAGGAGAAAGAAAGCTCTGCCTCCAGCTGTTTGCTTAGAAATTCTAGGGACAATTAGGAGGCCTGCGTCTTGTGACCATAGCTGTCACGACTCCGACCGGAGGACGCTTCCCTTCCCGTTCGGGTGGCGCTCGGCGGTCGTCGTCGCCGGCCTACTAGCTGCCACTGATTATTTCCTCCCCCTCCTTATGTGTTTATTGAGTGCACCTGTTTTGTGTTAGGTAGTTAGTCGTAAGGCTTTATTAGTCAGCCGGCCCGCCTGGTTCCTTGTGCGAGATTAATTATTGTGACCGTCTGTTTGGTGTACTTGTGTGCACGTCTATGGGTTTCGTGTTTTCCCATTTTTGTGGGAAAACAGGAAGCCAGTGTAGAGAGGCTGATCAATTTGATGTTATTTTAATGGACTTTTTTTCTTTCAAAAACAAAGTGACCCCAAACTTTTGAATGTTAGTGTACATGTTATCTCTCCATTTGTGTCCCCTTTTTGTCCATTTCTCTGCTTTGAGAAAATCATAGATTTTTTTTATGCAATAGATCAATATTATATGAATGATAGAATGATGTCTGTTCTGAGGGTCAGGTCTTAAAAATGTTTGGTCCTGTAAAAACACACATCAGAGATTCTATTTGTCGATAACAGATTAATTCTGTGTGTGTAATATATGTGTTGATTTCTGCTTATAACACGTTATCATCTTGACAAAAATGATCAGCAATACAGCCTTCCTGTCATCACAGATCTCATATAAGGCATGTGACACTCTGCTCTCCACCGGTCACTATTACAGGTAGAAGAATCAACCAAACCTCAACCATGACCTGCCCTCTCCTATTCTCTCCTGTGATAGGTGGACGACCTGAAGGCCAAGCTGGCCGCCCAGGAGGTGGAGCTCAAGCAGAAGAACGAAGATGCTGATAGGCTGATCCAGGTAGTCGGTGTGGAAACAGAGAAGGTGGGTGGCACTGTAAAACATTGTTGGTGGTGGGTGGGTCGAGTTCCCCTCATCCTTCCCTAAACAATGTATCGTAAAGTGCTTTTAGAATCTGGATAATTGCAATCCACATTTTCTAAAGCATTATTGTGAATCACTTTGAGACTTTGTGAGAAGCATTGCTGCGTACGACAATAATTCCCACGTCCTTTTTCTTTGATCTATGACCAGGTGTCTAAGGAGAAGACTGTGGCGGATGAGGAGGAAGAGAAGGTGGCGGCCATAGCGGTGGTGGTCACAGGGAAACAGAGAGACTGTGAGAAGGATCTGGCCAAGGCTGAACCAGCCCTCATAGCAGCACAGGAGGCTCTTAACACTCTCAATAAGGTACACACACAAACACACAAATACACTCACAGTTTGATACCTTATGGGTTTCATTTCCAGTATATCAGATTTGATATGGAATTATGTTGTTTTCCACAAAATAATGTGCTAAAATATTCACGGCTCAATGTCCAGCGGTTTCTTACTCTCTAGCCCTATAGCAGTTCTCTGTTGGTTTTATATGGGAGAGCTGTGGGATTCACTAAGCACCTGAGTGGTTTAAGGTGTTCTGTGTTCACCCAACCAGAACTGACATCTCTTTTCCGGCTAGGCTACCCGCTCTAAAGACTCCAATTAGTATTCCCTGTTGTTTTCTTCTTCTTCTTCCTTCTTCTTCTTCTCAAAGTCAGAAAACTGTTCCAATTTTTATAAACCTACTTTTTTTCTAGAATGCCCTGACTGAACTGCTGATTAAAGACTACTTTATTGAAAAGTGTATTTACTGTGATACAGTATGTGGTTGTCGCCCCTATCTTAAGATGAATGCACTAACTGTAAGTCACTCTGGAGAAGAGCATCTGCTAAATGACTAAAATATCATATAAATGTAACTGTAGTCCTTTGAATGAAATCCACTTTTTCATATGTTTTTATACATCCTTCCCTGGCACTGAATAACCTGGCAGAGTGGAAGTCCTTCAAGTGCATTCCAGTTTTTAATCTCTGTCATTGTCTCTATCCCTCCTTCTCATTTTTCATAAAAGCCTGGTCAAGCTGATGTCCTCCAAATGCACTTTCTCTTTCAATCCATTCTTTCTTCCCTCCATCTCTCCCTCCAGAACAACCTGACTGAGCTGAAGTCGTTTGGTTCTCCTGTGGTGGCTGTGACCAACGTGACCGCTGCAGTCATGGTTCTGATGGCACCGGGTGGTCGGGTTCCTAAGGACCGTAGTTGGAAGGCTGCCAAGGTGATGATGGCCAAAGTAGATGCTTTCCTGGACTCCCTGGTCCATTTCAACAAGCAGAACATCCCAGAGCCCTGCCTCAAGGCCATACAGCCCTATCTACAGGTAGAGTACAGTCTTACCTATTGGTAGAGCACAGTCATACAGCTTTACCTGCTGGTAGAGTACAGTCATACAGCTTTACCTGCTGGTAGAGTACAGTCATAGAGTCTTACCTATTGGTAAAGTACAGTCATACAGCTTTACCTGCTGGTAGAGTACAGTCATACAGCCTTACCTACTGGTACAGACTTTTGAGGAAGGTGAGAGTGTTGAATCTGTTAGAGTACCCAAGAACTCAACATGCAAGACCAGTTGTACTTACCAGCTTGCATAACCTCGGACATGATGTCAAGCAGCACATTTTCATTGAGCGTGTTAATCGTGTCCCTCCACCCCATGCCAACTCTGCAGGACCCAGAGTTCCAGCCCGAACTAGTGGCCTCTAAGTCCAACGCTGCGGCGGGCCTCTGCTCCTGGGTCCTAAACATCGTCAAGTTCTACCAGGTGTTCTGTGAGGTGGAGCCCAAGAGACAGGCTCTGAGCAAGGCCAACGCTGAGCTGGCTGCAGCCCAGGAAAAACTCACAGTCATCAAGACCAAGATCAACGTGCGTTAACCTAACACTGATCAGGATGAATCTGATTTAGAAACAGTTCTTAGTTCTTGGTTTTATAGTCCACTATATCATGGCATCAGAAGTCACATTGTGAAAATGTAATTCATCTAATTACCTAATAATAAATTGTATGTTTCTTTAAGGGAGTATAAAATACATTCTATTCAGAGGCTGTTATATCTCTCTCAAGATGACAATCCCAATAGCTGTATATAATAGCTGTGAGTCAACGGCCTATTGTGTATTTGACATTCAGACCCTCATCCTTAGCAGCGTCTATGCAGTCCCTCTTTATGAAGTCAGACCATGTAGCAGCCCTGCCGTAGCAGCCTCCTTGCTGTCTGCCAACGTCCAACCCTGAAGAGTTTCTAGTTTAGACTCTAATAAGTTCCAAATCCACTTTTTTCCGCCTGTCGTTTGTTCAACTGTCAGCCAAAGCATTTGTGCAGAAAATGGCTCCTGAGCCAGGGGGAATTAGCAATCCTCAGTAACATATAATATGAACCTGTGTGTCTCCACCAATTAATTGTGTTTGTCCTTGTAATAACTGACTCCGTATGCCTAATAAATCCTTTGTGAAGATTGATCACATTTCAGCAACTTTCAGAAAGCTGTGAAAGTTTTGTTTCATCCGGAGTAGCTTGTCGTCGGGTAACAAGTGTTTAGATCATTTGAAGTTTTATCTGTCAATTTACCAAGCAATCTCTCTCTCTCTCTCTGTCTCTCTCTCCGTCTCTCTCTCTGTCTCTCTCTCCGTCTCTCTCTCCGTCTCTCTCTCTGTCCCTCTCTCTGTCCCTCTCTGTGTCTCTCTCTGTGTCTCTCTCTCTCTGTCTCTCTCTTCGTCTCTCTCTTCGTCTCTCTCTCTGTCTCTCTGTCTCTCTCTCTGTCTGTCTGTGTGTGTGTGTGTGTGTGTGTGTGTGTGTGTGTGTGTGTGTGTGTGTGTGTGTGTGTGTGTGTGTGTGTGTGTGTGTGTGTGTGTGTGTGTGTGTGTGTGTGTGTGTGTGTGTGTGTGTGTGTGTGTGTGTGTGTGTGTGTGTGTGTGTGTGTGTGTGTGTGTGTGTGTGACAGCACCTTAATGAGAACCTGGCCAAGCTGACAGCCAAGTTTGAGAAAGCCACGGCCGACAAGCTCAAATGCCAGCAGGAGGCTGAGTCCACCGCTCGCACCATCTCTCTTGCCAACCGCCTGGTGAGTTGGCCAGACACACACACACTTACCTGGGGGCATACACATCGCCTGCTGATCAGTATTCAGTAAAGAGATGTGTTGTGTTGACAGTGTGAGAGTGGTAATCTCCACTTGATGAGAGACAGGCCAACAAAGGAATAGAAGGATCAGCATTTTCTAAAAGTGTCAAACAACATTGTAATCATTATTGCTAACTTAAGCTTATTATTTTCAAACCAGCTGTGTTCTATAATTTTATTACACTTCTATTCATTGATGTTATTGTAATTAAGACAGGCTACTGACGGTATACTTTTTTAATGAGTCTACTACTAGCAGGGTGCAGTGTGGGTAATCAATGTCACTCAGGGCATAATGCTAATTGTAGAGCCTTAACTTTGACTTTTGTGTTAATCATGCCTTGGTATCAATATGAGATTTGTATGAAAATTCTAGATTTTTTTTCATAATATTTTTTTTACTTAACAAGGCAAGTCCGTAAAGAAGAAATTCTTATTTACAATGACGGCCTACCCCTGCCAATCCCAGACAACACTGGGCCAATTTGGCACCACCCTATGGGACTCCCAATTACGTCCGGATGTGATGTACATCCTGGATTCGAACCAGGGACTGTAGTGACGCCTCTGGCACTGAGATGCAGTGCCTTAGACCACTGCACCACTTGAATTGTGATCTGGCCTGTCTCACTCCATGGTTATGTGTGGTGTTGTGTCCTGCCGCGTCACATTGTGTTGTGGTCTGTAGGTAGGTGGTCTGGCGTCGGAGAACGTGCGTTGGGCGGAGGCAGTGGAGAGTTTCAGACGTCAGGAGAGGACTCTGTGTGGGGACGTCCTCCTCATCACAGCGTTTGTCTCCTACCTGGGATACTTCACTAAGCGCTACCGACAGCAGCTCATGGACAACATCTGGAGACCATACCTCAGTCAGTTACAGGTGGGACAACACACACAGAGCCATATGCATACACACATAATAATCAACATTCCTGTTATCACATCATTGTAAAAGTGTTTGCCATTCATTTAATGAACGTCCTGATAAGCAGCTGATGAATAGAATCAGGACTGGACCAAAAGCCCCCCCCCCCCTCCCCATGAATCTCCAAGAGGATGTTGTCCAGTCCTGATCCATGCCATTTTGATGCCTGTGGCTTCTATGCTTGTTTACTAACCACCGTCCCCCATCCCACCTCCCCTCTCTCCCAGGTGCCCATCCCAGTGACCCCTGACCTGGACCCTCTGACCATGCTGATGGACGACGCTGACATCGCGGCGTGGCAGAACGAGGGCCTGCCGGCCGATAGGATGTCCACGGAAAACGCCACCATCCTCACTTCCTGCCAGCGCTGGCCCCTCATGGTGGACCCCCAGCTACAGGGCGTCAAGTGGATCAAAAACAAATACGGAGAGGATCTACGCGTCATCCGCATCGGACAGAGAGGGTGAGTCACAAGATGGCAGCTGTTCTGGAGAGAGTTTTTGAAGAGGGTATATAATGGGCTCTCCTTGACAATCTTAATAGAGACCATAATTGCCTCTTTTATTGGGCAGAGTGGGTGAGAAAGACTTTACTCAGAATCACTTCCTGGTTTAATGAATTGCTATAACGATGTAGATTAAACATTTTCTTCAATGAAATTTCCACATTATTACCCATCACCGATAGTGCAGAAGACGGATCAACAAGCATAGTACAAAAAGTCTTTAAAATATTGGGTAAAACTGATTAAGGCTTAAGCTCTTTCTAGTGACAGTAAAACTCCTATTCACGGGTCTGTGTTGACTTCTGGGCATGTGTCTCTCAGGTATCTGGACTCCATAGAGAGAGCTCTGTCTGCTGGTGATGTGGTTCTGATCGAGAACCTAGAGGATACGATAGACCCTGTTCTAGGGCCACTACTGGGGAGAGAAACCATCAAGAAGGGCAGGTGCGTGACTCTCTAAGTGATTTCCAAAGCATTTTCTGTCAAATCTGAAACCTGCTTTAAAATAAACCTGTCAGCCAGTTCCAGTAGGCTGAATCCTACCGACCTTGCACGGTCACTGTCAGAAATTGAAGCGAGAAGTTCATTGACACATTTGAAATGTGGATTTATCCTAATCCAGCACGACTTCAATCATCACACCTCCAACTACTCTCCTCTCCTCTCCTCTCTCCATCCACCTCTCCTCAGGTACATAAAGATAGGAGACAAGGAGTGTGAGTACAACCCCAGCTTTAGACTGATTCTCCACACTAAGCTGGCCAGCCCACACTACCAGCCCGAGCTCCAAGCCCAGTGTACCCTGATGAACTTTACCGTGACCAGGGATGGTCTGGAGGACCAGCTACTGGCTGCTGTGGTCAGCATGGAGAGGCCTGACCTGGAGGAACTCAAGGTGGGGCACAGTTAGCGTTTCGTCTATGATGATGGTTGTTAGCTAGGTTTCCACCCCCACCCCCCAAAAATGTTTTCAAGGGAATTATCAAATATTTGCATAGCAAATATATGCACGTTTTAACAGCGGAAGAGTGTTTCCTTCAAACTGACTGGATGGTTTTGTCACAAAAACTGTTGCGATAAACAGCGAACTTGCCCAATCTCGTCTTGGTGCATGCTGTCTAGACAACAGTTTGCTGATAACGTGGAGAGGGTAGGTTATATGATGTCATATGGATAAGAGCAAGATACATTTTATTTGATAATTGGCAGCCAATCACCGATCATCATGTCACCAGCATACAAATAATACCCTAGATATCTATTGGAAATTTGCATCAAGCTCATCACCGTCCGTTCATCACTTAACCACCATGTGAAATTCATAACTTATTTCATTTGCCTATTCACCTCTTCATGCTTTTCCACGACGTGGTGGGAGGACAACACAACCCATCATGGTGTGAATCCTTGTTTACTTCAATGTGACGGTTATTATATCAATATTGACAAGTAAAAGTGTTTCCACAGCAAATTTCCCGATCTATTTCACCACAAAAAAATCGATACATCTAGTGTATTTTGTATTGTCGACATTATACCAACAAATGTGCTGTTTCCATCAGGCCTGTCAGGAGTGTTTATATACGTCCGCATAACATGGTTGAATGGAAACATGGTTATTCTGTGGAGAACGTTCTGGCACTAAACGGCCACTGTGGCTAATATGGAGAGAATCAAAAGGGATCTGAGATAGGAATTCTAGTACCGCTTCTTTACGTGCTTGAAACTTCAGGCTTCCCTCTCATTCAACTGTTAATGTACACCACGTTGTGTTAGCTAATCCAAGTTTATAATTTTAAAAGGCTAATTGATCATTAGAAAACCCTTTTGCAATTATGTTAGCACTGAAACTGTTGTCCTGATTAAAGAAGCAATAAAACTGGCCTTCTTCAGACTAGTTGAGTACCTGGAGCATCAGCATTTGTGGGTTCGATTACAGGCTCAAAATGGCCAGAAACTCATCAGTCTATTCTTGTTCTGAGAAATTAAGGGATTGCCAAGAAACTGAAGATCTCGTCCAATGCTGTGTACTACTCCCTTCACAGAACAGTGCAAACTGGCTCTAACCAGAATAGAAAGAGGAGTTTGTTATGCAGGTGAATGAGGACCCAAAAGCGACTTGGCGAAAACAGATTCTTTAATCCAGTTTAAGGAAATAGCAATACTCCTAGACAAATCGGAGCGGTAAATAAAGTATAAAAAACAATTCCACTCGTAATCACGAGAACTGACTGGAGACTCGATAATAAACTGCAGGTTGCCTCGGGAAGGCACTTGACCGTAGCAGACTCAGACACCTGCTCACCACGCAGCATCTGAGGAAAACACGACACGACAGGGCGATACAAAGACACAGCACGGTGAACAATATACAAGGATCCGACAGGGCAGAAACGGAAAACAAGGGGAGAAATAGGGACTCTAATCAGGGGAAAAGATAGGGAACAGGTGTGGGAAGACTAAATGATTGATTAGGGGAATAGGAACAGCTGGGAGCAGGAACGGAACGATAGGGAGAAGAGAGAGAGAGAGGGAGAGAGAAAAAGGGGAACGAACCTAAAAAGACCAGCAGGGGGAAAACGAACAGATGGAAAAGCAAAATGACAAGACAATATAAGACAAAACATGACAGAGTTGGAGACCCCGGTGCACAACTGAGCAAGAGGACAAGTACATTAGAGTGTCTAGTTTGAGAAACAGAAGCATCACAAGTCCTCAACTGGCAGCTTCATTAAATAGTACCCACAAAACACCAGTCTCAACGTCAACAGTGAAGAGGCGACCTTGGCCTTCTAGGCAGAGTTATAAAGAAAAAGCCATAGCTCAGACTGGCCAATAAAAAGAAAAGATTAAGATGGGCAAAATAACATAGACACTGGACAGAGGAACTCTGCCTAGAAGTCCAGCATCCTGGAGTCGCCTCTTCACAATTGACGTTAAGACTGGTGTTTTGCGGGTACTATTTAATAAAGCTGCCAGTTGAGGACTTGTGAGGTGTCTGTTTCTCAAACTAGACACTAATGTACTTGTCCTCTTGCTCAGTTGTTGCTTCTTTAATCAGGACAACAGTTTCAGCTGTGCTAACATAATTGCCAAAGGGTTTTCTAATGATCAATTAGCCTTTTAAAATGATAAACTTGGATTAGCTAACACAACGTGCTATTGGAACACAGGAGTGATGGTTGCTGATAATGGGCCTCTGTACGCCTATGTAGATATTCCATTACAATTATTCCATAACAATGTCTACATTGTACCTCTGATCAATTTGATGTTATTTTAATGGACAACCAATGTGCTTTTCTTTCAAAAACAATGACATTTCTAAGCGACCCCAAACTTTTGAACGGTGGTGTGTGACGAGCTACATTACTGGAAGTGGGGAATCAACAGTGAAGATACTGTAGGAACATATGGTGTGACTCTCCCTCGGGTATCGAAACGAGCTCTAGACATTTACCAGTCAGACACTCAAACCAGTCCGGTTTCATTTAGTCTTTTCATCTTTCGTCTTCAGATACCATCTGAGAGTTAGACTGTCAAGAGTCGAGCAGGGTTTGATGTCTCTTCTCCTTAGGTGTAACTAACAACAGATTCATCAACACTGACTAGAGTTAGCGACTTTTTGCAGCCTCTCATCATTATCTCGCTCCTCTTCTTTTAACAAAGTTTTAACATCACAAGCGGCTGCGATAGAGCCCTCGGCGGCGAGCTCTTTGATTCCAAAAACAATCGTCAGACGCTTTGATTAGCGAGACGTTAACTGGAAGGGTGATAATTATTGGGCCCTGGGTCCATCACATAGAGAATATTGTGTGTGTGTGTGCGCACGTGTGTGTGCACGCTCACATACGTCTGTCTGCCCTCGTCAATTAACTAGCCTCATCAACTGCATCTTGATGAGCAACTACTCAGCATTGTAATAATAATGTCGCTAAACTAGCCTGTCGCTTCAGTAACACCTCCGCATTACATCTCAAATGACAACCTATGCCCTATGCAAGTAGTTCACTATTTCTGACCAGAGTCAATGGGATGTCACCTTGAACTGTGTACCAAAATAGCACCCTATTTTGTAGACAGCGCATTACATTTAAACTTCATCCTCTGGTTGAGAATACGGTGTCATTTGAGATGCTTGGCTTGCCTTCCAGTGTTGAAGGTAATGAGTGTGGAGGGGAGGGTTGTTATGTAGGGAGAGAGAATGGCCGACATGTGCAGTATCTGAATGCAGGTAACTGGAAGAATGGTCTTGATCAAAGCCCAGGAACTTAATGATGCCACATGCTCACAGCATCGACGATAACCAGGATCGGCTTTGTGTCCACGGCTGTTGGGTATGGATGTCCTGAAGCCTTTAGACAGGACAGTCACTGAAACACTGCTACTATCAGCATCCCTGTCCATCCCCCGCACTCAGTAATACACACACACATGCGCTCATACACACTCAAGCACCCATGCGCGCACACACACGCACACACTCTTGTCTTAATCTCCCTATCTCTATTCTCCACCCCCCCCCCACCACCACCACCACCACCACCGCATTAAACCAAATCAGAAAGCCCAACTTTACTCAGAAACACATTCGGCTGACGGCAGTGTTTTGGGAGAGATCAGGAACTCTGATAATTGTAAAACTCAGTCAGCGGGTCGGAGTAGTGCGGAGTGGAGATTTACTGTAGCAGTGATTCTATTTACCTCCAGTGGTTTTCATTCAGCTTGCTGCTTGTTGGCATTGGGCCTCTGTAGGGAGGGTTTAATCAGACCTGTAGGCATGCAGACACACACACAGAGAGAGATGGGCACACACAGAGAGATGGGCTCATACACACACGCCGATAGGCACACACACACAGACGGGCACACACACACAGGCGGGCACTTACAAACACACACAGAGATGGGCACACACACAGAGATGGGCACACACACACGGAGATGGGCACACACACAGAGATGGGCACACACACACAGAGATGGGCACACACACACAGATGGGCACACACACGGAGATGGGCACACACACAGAGATGGGCACACACACACAGAGATGGGCACACACACAGAGATGGGCACACACACACGGAGATGGGCACACACACACGGAGATGGGCACACACACACGGAGATGGGCACACACACACGGAGATGGGCACACACACAAACAGACGGCACACAAACAGACGTGCACTTACAAACACACACACAGATGGGCACACGCACACAGAGATGGGCACAGACACACACAGACGAGCACACACACAGACGTGCACTTACAAACACACACACAGATGGGCACACGCACACAGAGATGGGCACAGACACACACAGAGATGGGCACACACACACACACAGACGGGCACACACACCGACGGGCATTTACAAACACAAACACACTCACAGATGGGCACACGCACACAGAGATAGGCACAGACACACACACACACACACAGATGGGCACACACACACAGATGGGCACACACACACACAAACACAAACGCACACAAAACGGCAGTGTTATTTTAAGCCGCCTGTGTGTCCCCTCAGCAAAACGCAGCGGAGAAGTGAAATGTGATTTAATGAAGCTTGTTTAATTAGCATTTCATGGAGATGGGAGGAGAGGAAGAAGAAGATGAGGAAAAAGAGGGGAAGGAGAAGACGTGATGTGGAACTCTTATCTTTTTAATTAACGTTAAAAGTTAAGCGGGGTAAACGCGTGGCTAACTCCATGCACCTGCTATCCAAACAATTCCCAGTAGAATTTGTTTATTTGGTTATAACCTGTTCTGTGTTCCCCAGTAAACAACACGTTTCCTCTCTACTGACTGATAACAATCACAGTACTGATAGGAGCCTGTAAATAGAGCCTGCCTGTAGACCTGTTTATTGTCTCTGAATCACTTCATGCCATTATTCCTCTAATGAGTTTAGAGTTTAGCTACTGAGCGGAATAGGATAGTTTGGATACTGGATGCTGATTAGTTGATAGGCATTAGTTATTCATGATAATCCACGGGTAATAATATAATATATGCCATTTAGCAGACATTTTAGTCGTGCAAGCATACATTTTACATTCGGGTGGTCATGGGAATTCGAACCCACTACCCTGGCGTTATAAGCGCCATGCTCTACCAACTAAACCACAAAGGACCGTAATTTGTGATAACAGTTACATTTGAAATATTCCCGGTCCCATAGTTCAGCCAGGCAATTCATAAACTTTTATCTCCACTGGAATAAAGATGTTGCCAACATTAGATGTTTTATTCAGACAGCGGGGGTTTGTATAAACCTTGCTGCGCTTTGCCTTCACGTCGAGCCTAAGAACAGCCCTAAACTGTGTGTTACTCTCGATAATCCACGGGTTCTCTTGCCTTATTGCTTAATGAACTCATCCAAAGTCCAGTTAAGAAGTGTCAAATGTCAACACTCCATTTTTAGAGAGGGGGACACCCATAGAATCCCCCTAACAATTTGAATAACGGCCTCCCACTCGGGTGCAGTGTTTTTGTGTGTGTGTGTGTGTGCGTACATGACTGTGTGTCTGCAGCCTAGGAGAGTGGGAGAGAGGGAGAGAAAGAGAGGGAGAGAGATCTGTTTTCCATATTGCCTCACCAGGGCTGTTCACAGGCTCTCAGTAATCATCTGCCTGAAATGATAGATGTATTATCTCTTTTTAATCCCAATTAGGGATTTCTGCTATCTGGTTAATTGTTTGTTTTTCCCAGGCCGGGTAATTATGTGAACAATATGCAGACTGAGAACTAAACATTAATAACTGACTTGTTATTAAAAATTGGGGGGTGTTTTGATGTGGCGAGCTTTGCCCTCGTACAGTGGAAAGAGAGGGGAGACAGAAGAGAGAAGGTCAAGGTCGTGACGTGAACTCACAGGGCAAATTGCTTCACTTGAACCCCTCCTCCAATTATACATATACTTGTTTCTCCAATTATGTACCTCCAATTATATACAGTATGTCCTTGACACCATTCTTGTTACTGATTTGGAACACATTGTCATTGTTTTGGGACTAACTAGAATCAATCACCCAACCAGGTTACAGCTAAGAAGTAATCCGTACAAGAGCAGGAAGACTGTGTAGGAAAGTTTTTTGGGGGGATGAAACGGCAGGAGGCCAAGCAGAGCGAAGGACAACGAAACAAGGGTCCTGTCTATCTTTGAAAAGTGAAAGTTTCTTGGTACCCTGGCATTTTAAAACAAAGGGTGTTAAAACCAAAGCATTGAGGCTTTCTCAGAAGGCCAGGTTCACCTCCCCATATGGTGTGCGATGATTAATACCCCTTAATCCAGGCCATGTGCAGGCATTCAGGAGTGTGTGTGTGTGTGTGTGTGTGTGTGTGTGTGTGTGTGTGTGTGTGTGTGTGTGTGTGTGTGTGTGTGTGTGTGTGTGTGTGTGTGTGTGTGTGTGTGTGTGTGTGTGTGTGTGTGTGTGTGTGTGTGTGTGTGTGTGTGTGTGTGTGTGTGTGTGTGTGTGTGTGATCCGTCCAGCGCCTGTCCGTGTGTTTGTGTTTGTTTGGTTTACCATCAAAGCCTGTGGATCCGGCTGCAGCATCGACTCTCTCATCAGACGGCAGCAGGGTGGTGGAAGTCTGTTGGCCGCTGCTTGATGTCCTCAGCCTTGAGAGGAAGACATTCTAATCCACCCCAGAGCCTCCTCTTCATCTATCCAGATAGCCCATGCAGAGACCATTGATTGCTTCTGCCTTTGAGGCATCCTTCAGTATGCCTGCGCTGAATTAAGCCCCCACCATCACCTTTAATGCGTGTTTATCTACCACCAGCAGTAATTAGTGTCCCGAGTCAAGGATGGGCCACACGTAGTTCAACAGTGTTTCTAATCAAACATGACCATCGTCCAACCCTGAGCAACCCATCGCCCTTGGTGCCTTGTTTACCTCAAGGAACTTTCGAGGTTCGCCAAGGATAGAATAGAATAGACTAGAACTTTACTGTCCACCCTGAGAGTGACATTAGCATTTGGCTTCACCTCACAAGATAAAAGATAACCCCAGGTCAGCCGCTACGGAAGAGAGAGGATTTGTTTTAATGGCTGCCATTTACGCCTCTCTCTGTTCTCTGTCATTTTGTGTTTCAGTTCTTTATTTGTGTTTCTTTGGGATTTGTCCCTTAGCCAAACACCAATGAACCAGTTTTTCACCACTTCTAACCATTTAATTCGGCTTCGTTTTAGGTCAGTCAGGATTACCACATTTTAAGAAGTTTGTTAATCTTACCTTTTTGACACTTGTGTGTCTGTGTATTTTACTGCAATGTTTTATTTAATCTGTTTTAGTCCAATATTTATTTTCCATTTGTTTATTTCTGTCTGTACTGTAGTGGAACCTGACGAAGGAGCAGAATGGTTTTAAGATCACGTTGAAGATGCTGGAGGACAACCTGCTGTCCCGTCTCTCCTCCGCCTCAGGGAACTTCCTGGGAGACACAGAGCTGGTGGAGAACTTGGAGATCACCAAACGCACTGCCGCAGAGATAGAGGAGAAGGTTCTCTCTCTTTTATTATCTCTATTATCTCTGTCTGTTTCTGAGTCTCTGTCTCTCTCGCTTTCTCTCTTTCTAGATTTATTTCTCTCTTTCTCATCTCTGTGAAATAGCAGGAGAGGAGAAGATGGCTTTGGAGTTTAGGATGGTTTGAGTTAATATTGGAGAGGGTCTGGGTTGAAATATTTACGAGTATATAAGCCTGAGGTAGACTGCCATTAGGGTTTAGCTTGTGCCTAAACTGATTTGACGGAGAGGGGGAACCTATGCTCTCTGACATATACAGTTGAAGTCAGAAGTTTACATACACCTTAGCCAAACACATTTAAACTCAGTTTTTCACCATTTCTAACATTTAATCCAAGTAAAACTTCCCTGTTTTAGGTCAGTCAGGATCACCACTTTATTTTAAGAATGTTAAATGTCAGAATAATAATGATTTATTTCAGCTTTTATTTCTTTCATCACATTCCCAGTGGGTCAGAAGTTTACATACACTCAATTAGTATTTGGCAACATTGCATTTAAATTGTTTAACTTGGGTCAAACGTTTCGGGTAGCCTTTCACAAGCTTCCCACAATAAGTTGGGTGAATTTTGGCCCATTCCTCCTGACAGAGCTATTGTAACTGAATCAGGCTTGTAGGCCTCCTGGATCGCACACGCTTTTTCAGTTCTGCCCGCACATTTCTATAGGATTGAGGTCAGGGCTTTGTGAGGAGGAAGGGAGTGGCCTGATCATGTTGTCCTTAAACCATTTTGCCACAACTTTGGAAGTATGCCACTCCAATACCTTGACTTTGTTGTCCTTAAACCATTTTGCCACAACTTTGGAAGTATGCTTGGGGTCATTGTCCATTTGGAAGACACATTTGTGACCAAGCTTTAATTTCCTGACTGATGTCTTGAGATGTTGCTTCAATATATCCATATAATTTTCCCTCATAATTATACCTATTTTGTGAAGTGCACCATTCCATCCTGCAGCAAAGAACCCCCACAACATGATGCTGCAACCCCCGTGCTTCACGGTTGGGATGGTGTTCTTCAGCTTGCAAGCCTTCCCCTTTTTCCTCCAAACATAACGATGGTCATCATGGCCAAACAGTTGTTTTGTTTCATCAGACCAGAGAACATTTCTCCAAAAAGTACGATCTTTGTCCCCATGTGCAGTTGCAAACCGTAGTCTGGCTTTTTTATGGCAGTTTTGGAGCAGTGGCTTCTTCCTTGCTGAGTGGCCTTTCAGGTTATGTTGATATAGGACTCGTTTTACTGTGGATATAGATTCCTCCAGCATCTTCACAAGGTCCTTTGCTGTTGTTCCGGGTTTAATTTGCACTTTTCGCACCAAAGTACGTTCATCTCTAGGAGACGACGCGTCTCCTTCCTGAGCGGTATGAAGGCTGCGTTGCCCCATGGTGTATATACTTGCATACTATTGTTTGTACAGATGAACGTGGTACCTTCGGGTGTTTGGAAATTGCTCCCAAGGACGAACCAGACATATGCAGGTCTACACTTTTTTTTGAGGTCTTGGCTGATTTCTTTTGATTTTTGTCAAGCACAGATGCACTGAGTCTGAAGATAGGCCTTGAAATACATCCACAGGTACACCTCCAATTGACTCAAATGATGTCAATTAGCCTATCAGAAGCTTCTAAAGCCATGCCATCATTTTCTGGAATTTTCCAAGCTGTTTAAAGGCACAGTCAACTTAGTGTATGTAAACTTCTGACCCATTGGAATTGTGTGGAGTGGTTGAAAAATGAGTTTTAATGACTCCAACCTAAGTGTATTTAAACTTCCGACTTCAACTGTAGTATGCAAAGATACGACAAAGCTAGACGTCTGCTCTCAATGCTACTGTAAACCCCAAGCAAGCGGGGACGTCGTAGCTCTGCACCTTTTCGGAAAGATATTAGCAATGGTACTTTATGGACCTTTTACCGCAGTGGGCTAAATCAGGGTCAGAGAGAGTGTTTCTTGGTAGTCTTAAACAAATCTACTTTGAAACAAAGTATACACCAAAAAGAAGAACCTGCACCATGTCAGATAAAAAAAAAAAAATGACTTCTGAAAAATATGAATAACATTCCACCCAGGAGGCCACTAGAGTGTGATTGGGTCATTTGACTGCAGGAAAGGGTCATCTCCACATCTAGCTCTCCACCTCTAAAGACTACCCTACAGATGTTTTTGAATACACAGTATATTGAGATGCTGATGCAGAGCCTCCTGCTCACTGCTGACTGTACTCGCTTACTGTAGATCGAAGCGTTGGCACAGAGTCACAAATTGGGAAACTTGGCAAGTGAGCAGTAGAAAAGCTCTTCATTAGGCTCAAGGACACCGCGTAGAGACTGAGATGTGAGAGTGGGTTCCTTTACAAAGTGCCACTACTTTGTTAATACTGGCGCAGTATGTTCAGTGAATGTGTGGCAACATATTTTTCACCTTCTCTATAGGCATGTTGAATTGGATCATTAAATTGGAATGGCTGCTTTGTTCAGTGGGAGAGGATGTTATTGTACTCTCTGTTATAATATGCTATAATTTCCCTGGCTGGTGAATGAATCCTATGTGTGTTTTACGTGCCTGTGTGTGTATTTACGCATGTGTGTGTGTATGTGTGTATGTGTGTTTGCTGTGTGTGTATCGCAGGTTAAAGAAGCCAAGGTGACCGAGGCCAAAATCAACGAGGCGCGGGAGCACTATCGGCCTGCGGCAGCCCGAGCATCCTTATTGTACTTCATAATGAACGACCTCAATAAGATCCACCCAATGTACCAGTTCTCTCTCAAGGTACACCCACCTCTCCATTGACCTGACCTGTTATTGACACTCCCTAGTGAGCACACACACAGTTCACTATTCTCTCTTTCTCTCCGTACATTCTCTAATAACCCACCATGTTTCTCCCGGCCTCAGAGTTCCCCAGTGAGCTAAGTCTTTACCCACGCTGCTCTGTTTTCTGCCTTTTCCTCCATTAGTTTCCAGTGTTTTATGCTTTCTGCTCTTTGTGTTTGTCGCTTCCTAACGCTTTTATGCTTCGCCTAATGTCCCTGCTATTGTCACCCTCCAAAGCACTGAGGAGTCACGGGGTGAGATATGGTTTGCAATCACACTGCTCTCTGCAGGTAGCTAGCCACCCTGGGCCAACTGTAGAGAGTTTAAAGGCCCAGTGCAGTCAAAAATGTGATGTTCCAATATTTGATATATATTTTCACACTGTGAGTTTGGAATAATGCTGTGGCATTTTCAAAATGATGATGATGCCCTTTTAGTGTACGAGCTGTTTGAAAAGACCGCCTGAAATTTCAGTCTGTTTTGGTGGGATGATGTTTTGGCCTGCCTGGTGACATCAAAATGGGTTCGCCAATAAAGAAAAAGAGTTACAAACCTCTCTTCCAGTAACAGCACATGTTCAGTTTTCCCCTCCCACTCAAACCACTCCCAGCAAAATTCTTGCTTGAGAAATTGCTCTTTGCTAAGAAGCTTTCTTTTACCCTGTTTTCTCCCCAATTTCGTGGTATCCAATTGGTATTTACAGTCTTGTCTCATCACTGCAACTCCCGTATGGACTCGGGAGAGGCGAAGGTCGAGAGTTGTGCGTCCTCTGAAACACAACCCAATCAAGCCGCACTGCTTCTTGACACAATGCCCACTTAACCCGGAAGCCAGCCATGTCAGCATGCACTGCGCCCGGCCCACCACAGGAGTCGCTAGTGCGCGATAGGACAAGGACATCCCTGCCGGCCAAACCTTCCCCTAACCCGGACAACGCTGGGCCAAATTGTGCGCTGCCCCATGAGTCTCCCGGTCGCGGCCTGGACTCTAACCCAGAATCTCTAGTAGCACAGCTAGCACTGTGATGCCTTAGATCAATGCACCACTCGGGAGCCCCTCTTTTTGACAATTTTAATTGAAAACAATCACAGTAAGGTACTTAATTGTTACCCAGAAATGATTTGATATTGAGATAAAAACGGCTGCATTGGACCTTTCACCAGATGAAATGTCTCTGCTGTAGATAAAACGCACAGGGAAGACCCATATATTTTAAATGCAGTCAGTTGAACAATTGCCAGCCAGCTCATACTTTGGATATGTTTCAGGAAATAAATCATTTGGGTTCTAGAAGTGTGTCTGCTATCCATTGTGTTTTTATGCTCCAGACGTTCATTGTGGCGTTTCAGAATGTTCTATCCATAGTGTCTGTTATCCAATGCAGTACTGAGTCTGTTCTATCCATTGTGTTTCTATGCTACAGGCGTTTAGTGTAGTGTTCCAGAAAGCGGTACTGAAGGCCCAGGCAGACGAGGTGTTGAAACAGAGAGTGTCTAACCTGATAGACAGCATCACTGTCCAAGTGTTCCAGTATACCACCAGAGGCCTATTCGAGTGTGATAAACTCACATACATCGCACAGCTCGTCTTCCAGGTACACAGAAAGTCAGAGTTCAATGTTCAATAAAAGCTTCTTTTTTTTTGGTCAAATAGAAATGTTTTTACATGTCATTACACAGTGACGAATATTAGGTCACTGCCCTTTAAAACTTCGGAGGTCTCCTTTTCTGTCTTTAAAAAAGATCAATATAGGAATGAATGTTATTTTGACAGTATATGTTTTTCGTCATTGTGAACCCAGATCCTGTTGATGAATAAGGAGATCAACCCTACAGAGTTAGATTTCCTGCTGAGATATCCCGTCCAACCAGGAGTGACCTCTCCTGTCGACTTCCTGTCCAACCATTCCTGGGGCGGTATCAAGGTGAGGCAAACAGGAAGCGAAGATGTCAGACCTCCACAGTTGAGGTTGAAGACGGGTCTAACCACAGATCTAAGATCAGTTTACCCCACAAAAGCCAAATCTTCACCATCAGGGGACAACACGCTACTTTAAATCAGTGTCTAGGGATAAATTCATCCTACTACATACTTTAGAACAAACCATCCACTGACTATCCTTGTCATTTATGTATGACTGAACTCCCCTTTTCCCCTGTAGTTATTTTAGCACTTAGTCTGTTTCCACTCCATAACTCAGTACATCTGTGGAAGATAACAGAACATAATGGGTACAGTGAAGTCTACTTCCACTACAATAAAGCAACCATGGTCCTCCAGTACCCCCAACAGTACACATTTGTATTGGTACCCTGGACAAGCACACTTGATTCAACTTGTTAACTAATCATCAAGCCCTCGATCGAATCCGGTGTGTTTGTCCAGGGCTCCAACAAAAATTTGAACTGTTGGGGGTACTGGAGGACCGGAGTTGGGAAACTCCGCTCTTAGCGGTAAGAGCATTACCGCTAAAACATGTATGAAATAAAAAGGCATGCCATTCTTTTTATAAAAATGTTCATTTGAGAAGTTGCTGCCTCTCAAGTGTTCACTACTCTCACATATCTATTAGGTGAAATACCACATTGTGCCACCACAGCGGCAAGATTTGTGACCTGTTGCCACAAGAAAAGGGCAACCAGTGGTGCACAAACACCATTGTAAGAGGGGGAGTGTGAGAGAGAGGGAGAGAGATCTTTCCGGAAAGGTGGGGGGCTACGACGTCCCCACTTGCTCAGGGTAGCGTTGAGAGCAGATGTCTGGCTACTGTACTCCAGAGAGCATAGTTCCCCCTCCCATCAAATCAGTTGATGTACAAGCTAAACCCTAATGGCAGTGTACCTCAGGCTTTCATACTCATAAATATTTCAACCCGGACCCTCTCCACTATTAATGATCCTAAACTCCAAAACCATCTTCTCCTCTCCTGCTATTCCACAGAGATGTCGGTCTAGGTACGATTAATTTAATTCAGTCACTCTGGTTCTTATCGCGGTTAGGAACATAATCAGTTGGAGAGGATGAGATCCTGTGATAGTGCCTGGTGGCCGTGGCCCTCTTAGATGATATTAGAAGGATGGGATGGAGAGGAAGCCACAGGGGGCTGTAGTATTCTCTCCTGACCTGAGAATCTGCCAACCCAGATACTGGTAATTAACTAAGTGGAGGAGTTGGAGTGACTTCATCTTAGCTCATTAAGGGCCGTGGTGGGTATTTCCGGGGAAGGAGTTGTGATGTTCTTCGATAGGACCTTGACTTGATTGACAGAGACTGAGATGAGAGGACAGGTGTGTGTGTGTGTGTGTGTGTGTGTGTGTGTGTGTGTGTGTGTGTGTGTGTGTGTGTGTGTGTGTGTGTGTGTGTGTGTGTGTGTGTGTGTGTGTGTGTGTGTGTGTGTGTGTGTGTGTGTGTGTGTGTGTGTGTGTGTGTGTGTGTGTGTGTGTGTGTGTGTGTGTGTGTGTGTATGTGTCATTCAGAGTACTCTGTGAGGCCACTGTTTTTCAGTGATCCAAAGCTGAGATAAGAACAAATGCTGTCAGATAAAAGTCTAGAGTATGTGCCAGGTTTGTGCTGCCGAAGCATATTCCCCTTTTCTACCCGCTGTTATAAACAGCCTAATGTCTACTCAGCACTATGGTTTGAATAAATACAATTCATATTGGCGTAAAAGAAGATAAGCACTCTGTCTTATTATGAGACTTTTCCAACCCAAACTTCTCTCTTTTGTGGCACTTATATGAGGTAAACAATAAGAGCAAATAACAATTTGTTCATCCTTAGAAAGGTTTCATAGACGGTGGGAAAATACGGTGTATATGAATTAACCCCTGCCTATATTTACATACAGTATCTACCTCAATTACCACATGAACCCCTGCCTATATTTACATACAGTATCTACCTCAATTACCACATGAACCCCTGCCTATATGTACATACAGTATCTACCTCAATTACCACATTAACCCCTGCCTATATTTACATACAGTATCTACCTCAATTACCACATGAACCCCTGCCTATATGTACATACAGTATCTACCTCAATTACCACATGAACCCCTGCCTATATTTACATACAGTATCTACCTCAATTACCACATGAACCCCTGCCTATATGTACATACAGTATCTACCTCAATTACCACATTAACCCCTGCCTATATTTACATACAGTATCTACCTCAATTACCACATGAACCCCTGCCTATATGTACATACAGTATCTACCTCAATTACCACATTAACCCCTGCCTATATTTACATACAGTATCTACCTCAATTACCACATGAACCCCTGCCTATATTTACATACAGTGTCTACCTCAATTACCACATTAACCCCTGCCTATATTTACATACAGTATCTACCTCAATTACCACATGAACCCCTGCCTATATTTACATACAGTGTCTACCTCAATTACCACATGAACCCCTGCCTATATTTACATACAGTGTCTACCTCAATTACCACATTAACCCCTGCCTATATTTACATACAGTATCTACCTCAATTACCACATGAACCCCTGCCTATATTTACATACAGTATCTACCTCAATTACCACATGAACCCCTGCCTATATGTACATACAGTATCTACCTCAATTACCACATTAACCCCTGCCTATATTTACATACAGTATCTACCTCAATTACCACATTAACCCCTGCCTATATTTACATACAGTATCTACCTCAATTACCACATTAACCCCTGCCTATATGTACATACAGTATCTACCTCAATTACCACATGAACCCCTGCCTATATGTACATACAGTATCTACCTCAATTACCACATTAACCCCTGCCTATATGTACATACAGTATCTACCTCAATTACCACATGAACCCCTGCCTATATGTACATACAGTATCTACCTCAATTACCACATGAACCCCTGCCTATATTTACATACAGTATCTACCTCAATTACCACATGAACCCCTGCCTATATGTACATACAGTATCTACCTCAATTACCACATGAACCCCTGCCTATATGTACATACAGTATCTACCTCAATTACCACATGAACCCCTGCCTATATTTACATACAGTATCTACCTCAATTACCACATGAACCCCTGCCTATATTTACATACAGTATCTACCTCAATTACCACATTAACCCCTGCCTATATGTACATACAGTATCTACCTCAATTACCACGTATCCCTGCACATTTACATTTACATTACATTTAAGTCATTTAGCAGACGCTCTTATCCAGAGCGACTTACAAATTGGTGCATTCACCTTATGACATCCAGTGGGACAGTCACTTAACAATAGTGCATCTAAAACTTAGGGGGGTGGGGTGAGAGGGATTACTTAACCTATCCTAGGTATTCCTTAAAGAGGTGGGGTTTCAGGTGTCTCCGGAAGGTGGTGATTGACTCCGCTGTCCTGGCGTCGTGAGGGAGTTTGTTCCACCATTGGGGGGCCAGGGCAGCGAACAGTTTTGACTGGGCTGAGCGGGAGCTGTACTTCCTCAGTGGTAGGGAGGCGAGCAGGCCAGAGGTGGATGAACGCAGTGCCCTTGTTTGGGTGTAGGGCCTGATCAGAGCCTGGAGGTACTGAGGTGCCGTTCCCCTCACAGCTCCGTAGGCAAGCACCATGGTCTTGTAGCGGATGCGAGCTTCAACTGGAAGCCAGTGGAGAGAACGGAGGAGCGGGGTGACGTGAGAGAACTTGGGAAGGTTGAACACCAGACGGGCTGCGGCGTTCTGGATGAGTTGAAGGGGTTTAATGGCACAGGCAGGGAGCCCAGCCAACAGCGAGTTGCAGTAATCCAGACGGGAGATGACAAGTGCCTGGATTAGGACCTGCGCCGCTTCCTGTGTGAGGCAGGGTCGTACTCTGCGGATGTTGTAGAGCATGAACCTACAGGAACGGGCCACCGCCTTGATGTTAGTTGAGAACGACAGGGTGTTGTCCAGGATCACGCCAAGGTTCTTGGCGCTCTGGGAGGAGGACACAATGGAGTTGTCAACCGTGATGGCGAGATCATGGAACGGGCAGTCCTTCCCCGGGAGGAAGAGCAGCTCCGTCTTGCCGAGGTTCAGCTTGAGGTGGTGATCCGTCATCCACACTGATATGTCTGCCAGACATGCAGAGATGCGATTCGCCACCTGGTCATCAGAAGGGGAAAGGAGAAGATTAATTGTGTGTCGTCTGCATAGCAATGATAAGAGAGACCATGTGAGGTTATGACAGAGCCAAGTGACTTGGTGTATAGCGAGAATAGGAGAGGGCCAAGAACAGAGCCCTGGGGGACACCAGTGGTGAGAGCGCGTGGTGAGGAGACAGATTCTCGCCACGCCACCTGGTAGGAGCGACCTGTCAGGTAGGACGCAATCCAAGCGTGGGCCGCGCCGGAGATGCCCAACTCGGAGAGGGTGGAGAGGAGGATCTGATGGTTCACAGTATCGAAGGCAGCCGATAGATCTAGAAGGATGAGAGCAGAGGAGAGAGAGTTAGCTTTAGCAGTGCGGAGCGCCTCCGTGATACAGAGGAGAGCAGTCTCAGTTGAATGACTAGTCTTGAAACCTGACTGATTTGGATCAAGAAGGTCATTCAGAGAGAGATAGCGGGAGAGCTGGCCAAGGACGGCACGTTCAAGAGTTTTGGAGAGAAAAGAAAGAAGGGATACTGGTCTGTAATTGTTGACATCGGAGGGATCGAGTGTAGGTTTTTTCAGAAGGGGTGCAACTCTCGCTCTCTTGAAGACGGAAGGGACGTAGCCAACGGTCAGGGATGAGTTGATGAGCGAGGTGAGGTAAGGGAGAAGGTCTCCGGAAATGGTCTGGAGAAGAGAGGAGGGGATAGGGTCAAGGGGGCAGGTTGTTGGGCGGCCGGCCGTCACAAGACGCGAGATTTCATCTGGAGAGAGAGGGGAGAAAGAGGTCAGAGCACAGGGTAGGGCAGTGTGAGCAGAACCAGCGGTGTCGTTTGACTTAGCAAACGAGGATCGGATGTCGTCGACCTTCTTTTCAAAATGGTTGACGAAGTCATCTGCAGAGAGGGAGGAGGGGGGAGGGGGCGGAGGATTCAGGAGGGAGGAGAAGGTGGCAAAGAGCTTCCTAGGGTTAGAGGCAGATGCTTGGAATTTAGCGTGGTAGAAAGTGGCTTTAGCAGCAGAGACAGAGGAGGAAAATGTAGAGAGGAGGGAGTGAAAGGATGCCAGGTCCGCAGGGAGGCGAGTTTTCCTCCATTTCCGCTCGGCTGCCCGGAGCCCTGTTCTGTGAGCTCGCAATGAGTCATCGAGCCACGGAGCGGGAGGGGAGGACCGAGCCGGCCTGGAGGATAGGGGACATAGAGAGTCAAGGGATGCAGAGAGGGAGGAGAGGAGGGTTGAGGAGGCAGAATCAGGAGATAGGTGGGAGAAGGTTTGAGCGGAGGGAAGAGATGATAGGATGGAAGAGGAGAGAGTAGCGGGGGAGAGAGAGCGAAGGTTGGGACGGCGCGATACCATCCGAGTAGGGGCAGTGTGGGAGGTGTTGGATGAGAGCGAGAGGGAAAAGGATACAAGGCAGTGGTCGGAGACTTGGAGGGGAGTTGCAATGAGGTTAGTGGAAGAACAGCATCTAGTAAAGATGAGGTCGAGCGTATTGCCTGCCTTGTGAGTAGGGGGAAGGTGAGAGGGTGAGGTCAAAAGAGGAGAGGAGTGGAAAGAAGGAGGCAGAGAGGAAAGAGTCAAAGGTAGACGTGGGGAGGTTAAAGTCGCCCAGAACTGTGAGAGGTGAGCCGTCCTCAGGAAAGGAGCTTATCAAGGCATCAAGCTCATTGATGAACTCTCCGAGGGAACCTGGAGGGCGATAAATGATAAGGATGTTAAGCTTGAAAGGGCTAGTAACTGTGACAGCATGGAATTCAAAGGAGGCGATAGACAGATGGGTAAGAGGAGAAAGAGAGAATGACCACTTGGGAGAGATGAGGATCCCGGTGCCACCACCCCGCTGACCAGACGCTCTCGGGGTGTGCGAGAACACGTGGGCGGACGAAGAGAGAGCAGTAGGAGTAGCAGTGTTGTCTGTGGTGATCCATGTTTCCGTCAGTGCCAAGAAGTCGAGGGACTGGAGGGAGGCATAGGCTGAGATGAACTCTGCCTTGTTGACCGCAGATTGGCAGTTCCAGAGGCTACCGGAGACCTGGAACCCACGTGGGTCGTGCGCGCTGGGACCACCAGAGTAGGGTGGCCGCGGCCATGCGGTGAGGAGCGTTTGTATGGTCTGTGCAGAGAGGAGAGAACAGGGATAAACAGACACATAGTTGACAGGCTACAGAAGAGGCTACACTAATGCAAAGGAGATTGGAATGACAAGTGGACTACACGTCTCGAATGTTCAGAAAGTTAAGCTACGTAGCAAGAATCTTATTGACTAAAATGATTAAAATGATACAGTACTGCTGAAGTAGGCCAGCTGGCAGTGGGTGCGTTGTTGACACTACACTAATCAAGTCGTTCCGTTGAGTGTAATAGTTTCTGCAGTGTTGCTATTCGGGGGGCTAGCAGGCTAGCTAGCAGTGTTGTTTACGTTACGTTGCGTTAAAAGAACGACAATAGATGGCTAGCGAACCTAGAAAATCGCTCTAGACTACACAATTATCTTTGATACAAAGACGGCTATGTAGCTAGCTAAGTAGCTAGCTACGATCAAACAAATCACAATCGCGTTGGCTAGCTGTTGGCTAGCTAGCAGAGTTGGCTAGCTAGCAGAGTCACCTACGTTAAGGACGACAAATAGCTGGCTAGCTAACCTCGGTAAATTAAGATAATCACTCTAAGACTACACACTCTAAACCTAAACAACACAATTATCTTGGATACGATGATACGAAGACAGCAAAGACAGCTATGTAGCTAGCTAACACTAAACTAATCAAGTCGTTCAGTTGAGTGTGATAGTTTCTCCAGTGCAGCTAATCAGTGGACGTTAGCTAGCTGGCTAGTGAAGACTACGTTAGGACGGCGAAATACGATAATTACGCAATTATCTTTGATACAAAGACGGCTATGTAGCTAGCTGAGAAGAATTTGCTAAGATAAGACAAATCAAACCGTTGTGATATAATGAAATATAATGAAAAAGTTATACTACCCGTTGGAGCGACGTGCAGATGCGACCACTCGCTCCAACCGGAACCGGTTGGAGCGATATTGTTATGGTACTCCTTGAATATAGCTTTATTCCTGTGTGTTTTATTTCTCATGTGTTTTTATAATTTCTTTGTTAGTTAACTCTGTATCATTGGGGAAGAGCTTGTAAGTAAGCATTTCACTGTAATGTCTACACCTGTTGTGTTGGGCGCATGTGACAAATACAATTTTATTTTATTTTATGAGAACAAGAAAATGCATTCCAGTTTTGAATACATGGTTACTTTGGATGAGGGACTGTATCTATGAATTAATCTATATTCACCAGAGTTGTAGTTTCTGGCAAATGTTTAATGCATTTTTTTTGCGTCCGCTTTCCTCTTGTACATTCATCCCTCCATCCCAGTCTCTGTGTTCCATGGACGAGTTCCGTAACCTGGACCGGGACATGGAGGGTTCGGCCAAGCGTTGGAAGAAGTTTGTGGAGTCGGAGTGTCCTGAGAAGGAGAAGTTTCCTCAGGAGTGGAAGAATAAGAGTTCCCTACAGAGACTGTGTATGATGAGGGCCATGAGGCCTGACCGCATGACCTACGCTGTGAGGTGAAAGGTCAAATACCTTACCCTCTGACCTACTGTTAGAGGATATACAGTACACCTGTGGTTCTGTTTTGTTTGTGAGGATATCTTTTGAATTTCCCTGTCCCACCAATGAACAAACATAATATAATGTAAACAGCTGACATTCAACCCAGTGAGCTAACATTTAACCCAGTGGCCATTGCCCACAGCTACAGTATGTAATAGTTATTTCATAGAAAAGTAATAAATACTATGTTTGTATGAGTGCATTTTCAGCTTTTAAACTAACCACCATAAGCCATGAGCAGTGGCTCTGCATTCCGAATGTGTATTTTGTACAGATAACTACCAAAATAAAGGACACATTTGCTCAAGTGTTTCCTTTATTTGGGCAGTTATGTGTACAGTATTTAGACACACCTACTCATTCAAGGGTTTTTCCTTATTTTTACTATTTACTCAATTGTAGAATAATAGTGAAGACATCAAAACTATGAAATAACACATATGGACACATACAAAAAAGTGTTAAAGAAATCAAAATATATTTGAGATTCTTCAAAGTAGCCACCCTTTGCTTTTATGACAGCTTTGCACACTCTTTGCATTCTCTCAACCCGCTTCATGAGGTAGTCACCTGGAATGCATTTCAATTAAAAGGTGTGATTCGTTAAAAGTGAATTTCTTTCCTTCTTAATGCGTTTGAGCCAGTCAGTTGTGTTGTGACAAGGTAGGGGTGGTATACAGAAGATAGCCCTATTTGGTAAAAGACCAAGTCTATATTATGGCAAGAACAGCTCAAATAAGCAAAGACAAATGACAGTCCATCATTACTTTAAGACATGAAGGTCAGTCAATGCGGACAATTTCAAGAACTTTGAACGTTTCTTCAAGTGCAGTCGAAAAAACCATCAAGCGCAATAATTAAACTGGCTCTCATGAGGACCGCCACCGGAAAGGAAGACCCAGGGTTACCTCTGCTGCAGAGGATAAGTTAGTTATAGTTACCAGCCTCAGAAATTGCATCTAATAATCTAATAAATGCCTCACAGAATTCAGAAAGTAATAGACATATCTCAACATTGACTGGTTGAATTGCTGCAAAGAAAATACTACTAAAGGAAACCAATTAAAAGAAGACTTGCTTGGGCCAAGAAACACAAGCAATGGACATTAATCCGGTGGAAATCTGTTCTTTAGTCTGATTAGTCCAAAGTGGACATTTTTGGTTCCAACCTTTGTCTTTGTGAGATGCAAAGTAGGTGAACAGATCATCTCTGCATGTGTGGCTCCTCCGTGAAGCATGGTGGAGGAGGTGTGGTTGTGCTTTGCTGGTGACACTGTCTGTGATTTATTTAGAATTCAAGGCACACTTAACCAGCATAGCTACCACAGCATTCTGCAGCGATATGCCATCCCATCTGGTTTGCGCTTAGGCTGTATAAGGGATAGCACCTCCAGGCTGTATAAGGGATATTTAACCAAGAAGGAGAGTGATGGAATGCTGCATCAGATGACCTGGCCTCCACAATCACCCAACCTCAACCCAATTGAGATGGTTTGGGATGAGTTGGACCGCAGTGAAGGAAAACAAGCCAAAAAGTGCTCAGCATATGTTGGAACTCCTTCAAGACTGCTGGAAAAGCAATCCAGGTGAAGCTGGTTGAGAGAATGCAAAGAGTGTGAAAAGCTGTCATCAAGGCAAAAGGTGGTTACTTTGAAGAATCTAAAATATATTTTGATTGGTTTAACCCTTTTTTGGTTACTACATGATTCCATATGTGTTATTTCATAGTTTTGATGTCTTCACTATTATTTTACAATGTAGAAAATAGTTTAAAAAAGAAAGAAAGAAAAGCCCTTGAATGAATAGGTGTCCAAACCTTTGACGGGCACTGTTTTTATTGAACATATCATGTCTCCCCACAGAGATTTTGTGGAGGAGAAGCTGGGGAGTCAGTATGTGGTTGGCAGGTCGCTTGACTTTGCTGTGTCCTTTGAAGAGTCTGGTCCCGCCACACCCATGTTCTTCATCCTCTCTCCTGGAGTAGACCCACTGAAGGACGTGGAGAAACATGGTAATGGGGTCCCCTACACTGTTAACACCAATGTGCTGTCATTACTCAAAAATGTTGAGGAAACTCGTTGCACTTAATATCAAATCAAAATTGTATTTGTCACATGCGCCGAATACAACAAGTTCCATACACCTTACAGTGAAACGCTTACTTACGGGCCCCTAACCGACAATGCAGTTTCAGAAATATATCCGAGTACAGTTATTTAAAATGTTTTTTGTAGTCTGCTGTGACTTTGGGCTAATTCATATTTAAGATCATTTACTGATTAATTACTGGAATAATTCAGTGATTTGATTTGGTTATTCTCTCCAAATGAATCATTAACCGTTATAGTGTTAATACTATCAACAATATCATTTTACTACCGTCGAGCTCTGGAACCTCAAGAACCCGATGACTCGCAAAATACCTTTATGCCACAAATAGTTCATTCAATGTTTTATTTACTAGACCAAATAAGTTGGAACACGAGGTAGCTAAGAAAATACAATATCAAGGCAGGGTATAATGGGATTCAATTCAGTTATTGAGGTGAGAGTCACAGGGCTGTCCGTATAAACAAATTTCCGTATTCAACTCAGGCAAGTACAATAGTACATTCACAAGACTTTTGAGGATGATATGGTCTTATTAATTGAAAGAGAAAAAGTGATTGGGCTACGTCATTGGCATAGGCTTTCACAGCTGTGAAATTATAGAGAGCGTCTCCAACCACGAATAGACAATGGGCTAGGCTGCCAGTTAGCCTCCGATATGGACAATGCCAGGACAGTATTGAACATGGGCTTGTAAATTAGACCTGCCGTCTTGCAATTACTCAGTGACTTCCACTAAGTTTCACACACAACGCCACTTTATATAGATAATGTAACAGGGGAAATTACTTTTATGTCGTTGTTGCCTCTCAGTTGGGATTCTGTTATGATGGGATGAAAATGGGATTTGATGGTTGGCCAAGTCTCTCGCAACAGTAGTTGATGAGGCCAGTGGACTGAAAATAGCTCACAGCCAAAGGAGCGAGATCTCTCTCTCTCAGTTCTCAGCCCAGGAAAGTACATTATATTAGAGAACTTCCATATAGTGAATTCTTCCTTTGGTCCAGTCGGGATGGATTGCAAACACAGTCAGTTACTCTCCAAGGCAAACAGCGCTTTTGCAGGATCCCCTCTGGGATGATTGCTTCCGTCTAAGTATGATGGGAGAAGTTGATCAGAGTTTGGTTTCCAAGGAGATGGGATCACTCATGGTGTGGCCGCCCCTTGAAGAAACTTGATCTCCTCATCTGTTTGCAAATCCTGTAATTTATAGGGATACTCATAGGGCTCTAATGACCTGGCATCACGAGACCACCCCGTTGATTCTAGATATTGGGGCGGCAGGGTAACCTAGTGGCCTAGTGGTTAGAGTGTTGGACTAGTAACCGGAACGATTTCTTCATAAGTGTCCACAGCATGTTTCTACTGCACAAAACAGTTTAACAATCTCTAGGATGAAGTACGTAGCCTGTAGGTACCAAACAGGATATTGGTAAAATGCATCCGTTCTTTGGTTCAGAATAATACCTGTTACACCCATTTTAATGACATAGAAGAATCAGAAGAAAATTCTCACATTATGCTTCAAGTTATATCAACATGTATGAGTTTTTCAGTTTAATACATTGTTAAGGAAACGTGTTTAAATGTCCTTGCGCCATTTTCCCGTTGTCATAAAGAGTGAAAGTTAATCTCCTCCCTTGCTGTCAGGACCCGGTTGCGAACCCAGGTCTCCAGAGTGAGAAACAGTCACTTAAACAACTGAGCCACGAATAGTGGGCAGAACCCAGAAGATGAGGCAGACACAGCAGTACTTGAGACGGTGTATTTAATGAAGTAAAAAGTGAAAACATGTTACTCCACAACCTCAAAAGGAATTCCACAAGAACAAAGGTAATCCTCCAAGACAAAAAGGTAATGTTAAAAAGTGAAAACATGTTACTCCACAACCTCAAAAGGAATTCCACAAGAACAAAGGTAATCCTCCAAGACAAAAAGGTAATGTTACCTTTTTGTCTTGGAGGATTACCTTTGTTCTTGTGGAATTCCTTTTGAGGTTGTGGAGTAACATGTTTTCACTTTTTACTTCATTAAATACACCTTAGCACAAAAAGCCTCAAAAGATACTCAAAAACAAACAAACAAGAACAAAAAACAGAATTCCACAAGAGAGTCCACCGGGATCAACAAGAGTTCACAGAGTACTAGGGCTGGGTGCTAACATACAAACACAGAGCAAAGAACAGAGGAAAACAAAGGGTGTAAATACAATCAGGGGAAACGAGGCACAGGTGCAAATAATAATGGGGATCAAGGGAAAACAAAAGGTCAAAAGGCACAATGGGGGCATCTAGTGACCAAAAACCGGAACAACCCTGGCCAAATCCTGACAGAATCCCCCCCCCCAGGGAACGGCTCCTGACGTTCCTACCAGCTCTCTCAGGGTGGAGGGCCCTGAACTGACGAATGAGGTCAGGGTCCAGTATGTCTTTGGCAGGAACCCAGGAGCGCTCCTCTGGACCATAGCCTTCCCAGTCCACCAGATACTGCCAGGACCGCTGCACCCGGCGGGAATCCAGTATCCGATGGACGGTATAAGCCGGCTGGCCTCCAATGACACGAGGCGGAGGGGGAGGTCTGTCTGCCGGGACAAGGGGAGAAAAAACAACAGGTTTTAATAAGGAAATGTGAAACGTGGGATTAATCTTAAGGGATCTGGGTAAGTGTAGGCGATAAGAAACTGGGTTAACTCTCCTGGCAACCTTAAAGGGACCGATGTATTTTTGGGACAGCTTGCGAGACTCCACCCGTAGTGGTAAGTCTCTTGTAGAGAGCCAGATTCTCTGGCCGGGGCGCAGGGTAGGCCCGGGACGGCGACGTCTGTTGGCTTGTTGTTGGTACCTCTGTGAGGAACGCATAAGATTAAGACGGGTCTTCCTCCACATAAGCCGACAGCGTCTGACGAACTTCAAGGCTGAAGGCACTCTGACTTCTGCCTCCTGGTCCGGGAACAATGGAGGGGCATAGCCAAACTGACACTCGTGCGGGGACGTACCAGTGGAGGAGGAGCGCAAGGTGTTGTGTGCGTATTCGGCCCAAACAATGAAGGACGACCATGTGGACGGGTTGTTACGAGTCATACATCGGAGGGTGGTTTCCAGCTCTTGATTCATCCTCTCTGTTTGGCCGTTGGACTCCGGATGCTACCCTGAAGATAGACTGGCAGAAGCCCCCATGAGTTGGCAGAAGGCCTTCCAAAACCTAGAGGCGAACTGGGGACCTCTGTCAGAAACCATATCTTGAGGAATGCCGAAGACTCGGAACACATGATTAATTACCAACTCAGCCGTTTCCTTGGCAGAAGGTAACTTAGTCAGAGGGACGAACCTGGCCACCTTTGAAAACCTGTCGATAATGACTAGGATAGTAGTATTGCCATGGGATGGAGGAAGGCCAGTAATAAAGTCCAACGAGATATGGGACCAGGGTCTGTGGGGAACAGGTAAAGGGTGAAGGAGTCCTTGCGGGCGGAGGTGAGAAGATTTGCCCTGGCAGCACACGGGGCAGGCATTGACGAAAGTGGCAACGTCTTCTCTTATGGTAGGCCACCAGAACTTACGCTGGATGAACTCCAAGGTGCGACCTACGCCCGGGTGACAGGTGAGGCGAGAGGAGTGCCCCACAGAAGGACCTGAGTCCTCACTGCCTTGGGGACAAACAACCGATTGGCAGGACCTCCTTTCGGGTCCGGTTCAATAGCTTGAGCTCGTCTCACGGTATCCTCAACTTGCCACGAGATCGGAGCCACGATCTTAGCAGCAGGAAGGACAGGCATGTCAGTGTCATCTCGAATGGCAGGAGCGTAGACTCGGGACAGGGCATCCGGTTTGAGATTCTTCGACCCGGGCCGATAGGTGAGGATAAACTGGAATCGATTGAAGAAAAGAGACCATCTAGCTTGTCTAGAGTTCAACCGCTTCGCCTGCTGGATATACTCCAGATTTTTGTGGTCCGTAAGCACTTGAAACGGGTGAGAAGCCCCCTCGAGCCAGTGTCTCCATTCCTTCAATGCCATCTTAACCGCTAGGAGTTCACGATCCCCCACATCGTAGTTCCTCTCAGCCGGGGTAAGCCGGTGTGAGAAGAAAGCGCACGGATGAAGCTTCTTGTCTTCACCCCTCTGAGACAGGACAGCTCCAACACCAACCTCTGAGGCGTCTACCTCCACCACAAACGGTTCATACGTAGTCAGTAGTATCAGGATGGGAGCAGAGAGGGCGCGCTGCTTGAGTCCTTGGAAGGCCGTCTCAGCTTCTCTTCCCCACAAAAACCTTGCATTGCCACCCTTGGTTAAAGCTGAGAGAGGGGCTGCCACCAAGCTGAAGTTCTTGATGAACTTGCGGTAAAAGTTTGTGAAGCCCAGGAAACGCTGAACTTCCTTAACGGATTTGGGGGTGGGCCAATCCGCTACCGCCCCTACCTTCCTGGGGTCCATTTGGACTCGACCGGGTTCCACTACAAATCCCAGGAATTGTACTTGGGATGAATGGAATTCACATTTTTCTGGCTTAACGTACAGATGGCTGTCTAGGAGGTGTTTGAGTACTTGTCTGACATGCTTTGTGTGTTCTTGAAGAGAGCTCGAAAAGATGAGGATGTCATCCAAGTAAACGAACACAAATATGTTAAGCATATCCCTAAGCACATCGTTTATGAGCGCTTGGAACTCCGCTGGGGCCTTGGTCAGGCCGAAGGGCATCACCAAGTATTCATAGTGACCAGTAGGCGTGTTGAAAGCGGTCTTCCACTCGTCACCAGGTCTGATCCGCACAAGATGGTATGCGTTCCGCAGGTCAAGCTTAGTGAAAACAACTGCTTCCTGGAGCAGCTCAAAGGCTGTGGCCATAAGGGGTAGCGGGTAACGGTTACGGACGGTTATGGCATTGAGTCCCCGGTAGTCGATGCAAGGACGTAATCCACCGTCTTTCTTGGCCACAAAAAAACCCTGCTCCCGCCGGGGAGGTGGATGGACGCATGAGGCCTGCTTCCAGAGCGTCCTTGGTGTAGGTATCCATAGCAGCTCGTTCGGGTGGAGATAGGGAAAAGATCCGACCCCTGGGGGAGCAAGTGCCAGGAAACAGTTCGATGGGGCAATCATAAGGTCTATGGGGTGGTAGCATGGTGGCCCTCTGTTTGCTAAATACCAGTTTGAGGTCATGATAACACTCGGGAACTCGGGTCAGGTCGATGGATTCTAAAGACTCGGGAGTAGAACTCGGGGAATTCGGGAAAATACACGTAGCTTGGCACGTAGGACCCCACTGCTTGATAGTGCCCACAGACCAGTCGATGTGAGGGTTATGGCTGTGAAGCCAGGGGTATCCAAGGACGAGAGGGAACTCGGAACAGGAGATCAAATGAAAGTTCATCAATTCCTGGTGTTGTGAAACTGAAAGTCGCAAGGAGGTAGTGACATGAGTGACAAGTCCAGATCCCAAAGGGCTTCCATCCAATGTAGTAACCCTCATGGTGTCACTTAGAGGTTCAGAAGGAACGCCATTCTGCTTCGCCCAGACACCATCCATGAAGTTACCTGCGGCTCCAGAGTCTACCAAGGCTTGAAGGTGAAGCTTGTGGTTGTCCCAGGAAAGGGTGACTGCAATGAGTAGACGGGAGTTGGACGGATGGGAGGAGGATATGTTTCTCGTTACAGTTCCCCCCGGTCTGTACGGGACAGAGCGTTTCCCTGGAGCCCGGAACACGTGGAACGGAAATGGCCCGGTTTGCCGCAATATAGACAGCGTCGCTCCCTCATCCGGCGGTCTCTTTCAGCCTGGTAGATGCGTCCAATCTGCATGGGTTCCGGTGGAGCCAGCGAGGATAAAGGTGGGGACTTGGAGCTGGGACTGATAGGAGCTAGAGGTCTACGGTTGAGTTCTCTCTCTCAGACGCTGGTCAATGTGTGAGGCCAACTTGATCAGGGACTCGAGATTGTCTGGTGGTTCCCGAGTGGCCAGTTCATCTTGGATAGTGTCGGAAAGGCCTTTCAGAAAGCACACCGTGAGCGCCTCGTTGTTCCAGCCACTCGCTGCTGCCACCGTGCGGAACTGGATGGCATAGTCCGTCACGCTGCGCCGACCTTGGTGGAGAGTCAGGAGCTGTTTGGCTGAGTCAGGACCACTGCTTGGGCCTTGAAACACTCGTTTGAATTCCTCAGCAAAGGCAGAGTAGCTGGCACAGCAGGAACTATGGGCATCCCACACAGCAGTAGCCCAGGCCAGGGCTTTTTCCGACAGCAGGGTGATGATATATGCGATCTTAGACCGGTCGGTGGGGAACGACGAGGGTTGCAGCTCGAAGGAGAGAGAACATTGGGTGAGAAACCCTTTACAAGCACTTGGGTCACCTGAGAACCGTTGGGGAGGTGGAAGACGAGGTTCAGCCAGAGGGTTAACTGCCATGGGTACGTGAATCTGAGGTACTGGGACGGGAACTGTTGCCGGGGTAATTTGATCAGATATCTGCTTTATGGAAGTCAGCATCTCCGACAGAAGATGAGAATGTCTAGCCATTAAGGCCTCTTGCTGAACCAGGACGGCTTCGTGGCGTTGGACAGTCTCCTGGTGGTGGGACAGCATGGCAACAAGGTCCTGGGAACTGGCTGCCTCTGGGTTCATTTTTGGCTCTGTGTTTCTGTCAGGACCCGGTTACGAATCCGGGTCTCCGGAGTGAGAAACAGTCACTTAACCAACTGAGCCACGAATAGTCGGCAGAACCCAGAAGATGAGGCAGACACAGCAGTACTTGAGACGGTGTATTTAATGAAGTAAAAAGTGAAGTTCTTCAGGAAAACATGTTACTCCACAACCTCAAAAGGAATTCCACAAGAACAAAGGTAATCCTCCAAGACAAAAAGGTAAATCCACAAGGTGGAAGGTATAGCACAAAAAGCCTCAAAAATATACTCAAAACCAAACAAACAAGAACAAAAAACAGAATTCCACAAGAGAGTCCACCGGGATCAACAAGAGTTTACAGAGTACTAGGGCTGGGTGCTAACATACAAACACAGAGCAAAGAACAGAGGAAAACAAAGGGTTTAAATACAATCAGGGGAAACGAGGCACAGGTGCAAATAATAATGGGGATCAAGGGAAAACAAAAGGTCAAAAGGCACAATGGGGGCATCTAGTGACCAAAAACCGGAACAACCCTGGCCAAATCCTAACACTTGCAATACACATCTCTTGGCACTCTAAAGCCTGGATGGTTGTTTACCCAGTAACACATGCAGATCACAAGGCGGTCTGCTGACTTGCTGAAGGCGACTGTTTTCTGCCTTCTGACCCCCCTCAGGGCCACTCACATTGTAAAAGGAGAAGAGGGAGAGGAGTTTATTTGTCTTGTGATAGCTTGTAAGAGGGCGGCGCCGCCACAAACAGAACTGTAAACCCTGCCCTGGAATGTGGGACTTAGGCTCTCGTTACAACGACTCAAACATGTAGGGGGTCCAGATTTAAGTTGTATCAGCTTGAAATTTACTATGCCACGCCTCCAAAATAATTTTCCACTGTACCTTACCTTTTCGAGTGAATTGTAGAGTTACCACCCATGACTGTATTTGTTAGTAAAAGAGACATGGTTGTGGAATTCGTTCATTTTCAGTCCTGTGGCTTTCACCAAATGAGTTCCTAGGTGAATATTAACATTATAATTTAACTCTGTATGACATTACATTTCTCATTAAGGCCATATTATGAGGCTTAGCTTTACTCTAATACAGTGGCCAGAAACTCATGGTTTACAGGCCACATCAGCCCATCAGGCCATTTCCAGGAATCATCCAAACGGGATATCTGGAAAACATTGGGAAATTTACCGGAATTTTGCAACCCTACCTGCAAGTCACATTATGCTGGCTTGCAAAATTATGTGTAATTCCTATTGGAATCTAGCCAGAGTTAAGATATCCAACAGTTGGAATTTTTCATAATGACTGCCAGGGTTAGGAACAGTGTTGGGAGACTGCTAAGTGTCTTGCCGTGTCTGAATCCTGGCTTAGGAAGGCCAACAAAAATTTGGAGATTTCCATACCCAGCTATAACATTTTCCATCAAGATAGAACTGCCAAGGGGGAGGAGTTGCAGTCTACTGCAGAGATAGCCTGCAAAGTAATGTCATACTTTCCAGGTCCATACCCAAATAGTTCGAACTACTAATTTTAAAAATGACTCTCCAGAAATAAGTCTCTCACTGTTGCTGCCTGCTACCGACCCCCCTCAGCTCCCAGCTATGCTCTGGACACCATTTGTGAATTGATCACCCCCCATCTAGCTTCAGAGTTTGTTCTGTTAGGTGACCTAAACTGGGATATGCTTAACACCCCGGCAGTCCTAAAATCTAAGATAGATGCCCTCCTATCTCACACAAATCATCAAGGAACCCACCAGGTATAACCCTAAATCTGTAAACAAGGGCACCCTCATAGACATTATCCTGACCAACTGGCCCTCCAAATACACCTCCGCTGTCTTCAACCAGGATTGCAGCGATCACTGCCTCATTGCCTGTATCCGCTACAGGTCTGCAGTCAAACGACCACCCCTCATCACTGTCAAACGCTCCCTAAAACACTTCTGCGAGCAGACCTTTCTAATCGACCTGGCCCGGGTATCCTGGAAGGATATTGACCTCATCCCCTCAGTTGAGGATGCCTGGTCATTCTTTAAAAGTAACTTCCTCACCATCTTAGATCAGCATGCTCCTTTCAAAAATGCAGAACTAAGAACAGATATAGCCCTTGATTCACTCCAGACCTGACTGCCCTCGACCAGCACAAAAACATCCTGTGGCGGACTGCAATAGCATCGAATAGTCCCCGCAATATGCAACTGTTCAGGGAAGTCAGGAACCAATACACGCAGTCAGTCAGGAAAGCAAAGGCCAGCTTTTTCAAGCAGAACCCCCAAAAGTTATGGGACACTATAAAGTCCATGAAGAACAAGAGCACCTACTCCCAGCTGCCCACTGCACTGAGGCTAGGTAACACGGTCACCACCGATAAATCCATGATTATCAAACTTCAACAAGCATTTCTCAACGGCTGGCCATGCCTTCCTCCTGGCTACTCCAACCTTGGCCAACAGCCACCCCCCCCCCCGCAGCTACCCAAGCCTCTCCAGCTTCTCCTTTACCCAAATCCAGATAGCAGATGTTCTGAAAGAGCTGCAAAACCTGGACCCGTACAAATCAGCTGGGCTTGACAATCTGGACCCTCTATTTCTGAAACTATCCGCTGCCTTTGTCGCAACCCCTATTACCAGCCTGTTCAACCTCTCTTTCGACTCTGTCAATCACCATATTCTTATCGGCAGACTCAGTAGCCTCGGTTTTTCTAATGACTGCCTTGCCTGGTTCACCAACTACTTTGCAGACAGAGTTCAGTGTGTCAAATCGGAGGGCATGTTGTCCGGTCCTCTGGCAGTCTCTATGGGGTGGTAACTCTACAGGGTTCAATTCTCGGGCCGACTCTTTTCTCTTTTCTGTATATATCAATGATGTTGCTCTTGCTACTTTCTATTCCGCAACAAAGCCTCCTTCACTCACGCTGCCAAACATACCCTAGTAAAACTGACTATCCTACCGATCCTCGACTTTGGCAATGTCATCTACAAAATAGCTTCCAATACTCTAATCAGCAAACTGGATGCAGTTTATCACAGTGCCATCTGTTTTGTTACTAAAGCACCTTATTACCACCCACCACTGCGACCTGTATGCTCTAGTCGGCTGGCCCTCGCTACATATTCGTTGCCAGACCCACTGGCTCCAGGTCATCTACAAGTCCATGCTAGGTAAAGCGCCGCCTTATCTCAGTTCACTGGCCACGATGGCAACACCCACCCGTAGCACGCGCTCCAGCAGGTGTATCTCACTGATCATCCCTAAAGCCAACACCTAATTTGGCCGCCTTTCCTTCCAGTTCTCTCGCTGAAGTTGGTGACTTTTATCTCCCTCACCAACTTTAAACATCTGCTATCTGAGCAGCTAACCGATCGCCGCAGCTCTACATAGTCCACCAGTAAATAGCCCACCCAATTTACCTACCTCATCCCCATACTGTTTTTATTTATTTACTTTTCTGCTCTTTTGCACACCAGTATCTCTACCTGCACATGACCATCTGATCATTTATCACTCCAGTGTTAATCTGCAAAATTGTAATTATTCGCCTGCCTTTTGCACACAATGTATATAAACTCTTTTTTTCTTTTTTCTACTGTGTTATTGACTTGTTTATTGTTTACTCCATGTGTAACTCTGTGTTGTTGCCTGTTCACACTGCTATGCTTTTATCTTGGCCAGGTCGCAGTTGTAAATGAGAACTTGTTCTCAACTAGCATACCTGGTTAAATACAGGTGAAATAAAATAAATACAAATAAATAAGTAAGCAATTTCAAGTGGAACAAACATTTCAGTAACGGGTGCGAAAAATCTAACTAACTGATTGGATTAGTTTTGAAAAATGTATTTATCTTTTCTAGCATTAGGAAAGCATTAGGAAAGTTTTCAGTCCCCTTAACTTTTCCACATTTTCTACGCTACAGCCTTATTCTAAAATGGATTACATTTTTTCAAAAATCCTCATCGTTCTCCAAACAATACCACGTAATGACAACATGGAAACAGGTTTTTAGAAATTTTGGCAAAACAAATACAGAAATACCTTATTTACATATTCAGACCCTTTGCTATGAGTCTCGAAATTGAGCTCAGGTGCATCTTGTTTCCATTGATCATCCTTGTGATGTTTCTAGGACTTGTGGTAAATTCGATTGATTGGACATGATTTGGAAAGGCACACACGTGTCTATATAAAGGTCCCACAGTTGACAGTGCATGTCAGAGCAAAACCCATGCCATGAGGTCGAAGGAATTGTCCGTAGACCTCTGAGACCGGATTGTGAAGAGGCACAGATCTGGGCAAGGGTATCAAAAAAGATTCTGCAGCATTGAAGGTCCCCAAGAACACAGTGTCCTCAATCATTCTTAAATGGAAGAAGTTTGGAACCACCAAGACTCCTAGAGATGGCCTCCAGGCCAAACTGAGCAAATGGGAAGGAAGGGCCTTGGTTAGGGAGGTGACCAAAAACCCGATGGTCATTCTGAAAGAGCTCCAGAGATCCTCTGTGGAGATGGGAGAACCTTCCAGAAGGACAACCATCTCTGCAACACTCCACCAATCAGGCCTTTATGGTAGAGTTGCCGGACGGAAGCCACTACTCAGTCATTTTGGATTTTAGATTTTGCCAAGAGGCACCTAGAGGACTTTCAGACCATGAGAAACAAGATGATCTGTTCTGATGAAACCAACTCTTTGGCCTGAATACCAAGCGTCACATCTAGAGGAAACCTGGCACCATCCCTACGGTGAAGCTTGGTGGTGGCAGCATCATGCTGTGGGGATGTTTTTCAAAGGCAGGGCCTGGGAGACTAGTCAGGATCGAAGGAAAGATGAACAGAGCAAAGTACAGAGAGATCCTTGATGAAAACCTGTTCCAGAGCGCTCAGGACCACAGACTGGGGCGAAGCTTCAACTTCCAACAGGACAACGACCTTAAGCACACAGCCAAGACAATGCAGGAGTGGCTTAGGGACAAGTCTCTGAATGTCCTTGAGTGGCCCAGCCCGAGCCCGGACTTGAACCCAATCAAACATCTCTGGAGAGACCTGAAAATAGCTTGCAGAGACGCTCCCCATTCAACCTGATAGAGCTTGAGAAGATCTGCAGAGAAGAATGTGAGAAACTCCTCAAATACAGGTGTGCCAAGCTTGTAGGGCTATACCCAAGAAGACTCGAGGCTGTAATCGCTGCCAAAGGTGCTTCAACAAAGTACTGAGTAAAGGGTCCGAATACTTATGTAGATGTGCCATTTCAGTTTTTACATTTTTTTTTAAATTTGCAAAACTGTTCAAAAAACTGTTTTTGATTTGTCATTATGGGATTTTCGTGTGGATTGATGAGGGGGAAAAATGATTTAAGCCATTTTAGAATAAGGCTGTAACATAACAGGGCCATAATGGGGCCTAAGGCACTGCCTCTAAGGCACTGCCTCACAAACCTATAGGCGTCAATACAGATCCGGGTTCGATCCCGGGCCGCGACCGGGAGACCCATGAGGCGGAGCGCAATTGTGTTGTCTGTGTTAGGGGAGGGTTTGGCTGACCAGGATTTCCTTGTTCCATCACGTTCTAGTGACTTCTGTGGTGGGACGGGCGCATGCACACTGACACGGTCGCCAGTTGGACGTGTTTCCCCCGGCACATTGGTGTGGCTGGCTTCCGGATTAAGCGAGCAGTGTCAAGAAGCAGCTTGGCAGGGTCGTGTTTTGGAGGACGCATGGCTCTTGACCTTTTCCTCTCGCGAGTCTGTACGGGAGTTGCAGCGATGGGACAAGACTCTAACTACCAATTGGCTATCGCGAAATTGGGGAGAAAAAGGGGTGAAAGAAAGAACCATGCCCGTCCCACCACAGAAGTCACAGGTTCTTCAGCAGTGTTTGATATTTTTTTTCTCTTTTTTCCCCTCCCCAATTTCATGGTATCCAATTGTTTTTAGTAGCTACTATCTTGTTTCATTGCTGCAAGTCATCGCTACAAGACAAAGGTTGAAAGTCATGCGTCCTCCGATACACAACACAACCAAGCCGCACTGCTTCTTAACACAGCGCGCATCCAACACGGAAGCCAGCCGCACCAATGTGTCAGAGGAAACACCGTGCACCTGGCAACCTTGGTTAGCACGCACTGCGCCTGGCCCGCCACTATTTGGTCTTATGAAAGATTCAAATGCGATTCAAATGGAAATGCGACTGACAGGGTTATATTGAACAACGTGTGAATAAAATTATTGGGCTGCTGAGGCTGGATTGTAGATAACATGTTTTGTAAATTTGTTTCTCCGTACCTTGGAAACACAGTAACCTAGTTTGATGTTTGAGTGAATAGTCTCCAAGTCTTTTTTATGTTCTGGCGTGAAATCAGCTATCCTCTCATCATGTTATATGAGATCATTCTCCCAATAAAGCTCAGATAATTGGTCAGACACACTCGTTCAAATGCACACACACACACACACACACACACACACACACACACACACACACACACACACACACACACACACACACACACACACACACACACACACACACACACACACACACACACACACACACACACACACACACACACACACACACACACACACACACACACACACACACACACACACACACACACGTATAATTGATGGCCACACCCTTCTGTGCGCACGCGTGTGTGTGTTTGCATGCATGTGTATGACTAATTATCCAAGCCCTCCCTGTATGCGTGACCAATCACATCAAAGCTAAAGCAGCTAACCAATCAGATAGGCCTGGTGTAGAGTGTGAAGAGAGGGCCAAAGGCAACACAGATCACACAGAATGAAGAACCTTGAATCTATACACTTTACTTTAGGAAAATAATGTGGCTCTTCGCTAAATTTCAGATGGCCAATTTTTCTTAGGCAATAGTGAATCTACACTGATTTACAAAATATTAAGAACACCTTCCTAATATTGAATATTTGCCCTCAGAACAGACTCAATTTGTCTGGGCATGGACAGTACAATGTGTCAAAAGCGTTACACAGGGATTCTGGCACATGTTGACTCAAATGCTTCCAACAGTTGTCAAGTTGGCTTGATGTACTTTGAGTGGTGGACCATTCATGAAAAACCCAGCAGCGTTGCAGTTCTTGACACACTCAAACCGGTGCGCCTGGCACCTACTACCATACCCTATTAAAATGCACTTAAATATTTTGCCTTGCCCATTCAGCCTCTGAATG
The DNA here is from genome assembly GCF_021184085.1 of Oncorhynchus gorbuscha. Classification (NCBI taxonomy): domain Eukaryota; kingdom Metazoa; phylum Chordata; class Actinopteri; order Salmoniformes; family Salmonidae; genus Oncorhynchus; species Oncorhynchus gorbuscha. The sequence continues at coordinate 58,994,767 of NC_060179.1, read as the reverse complement.
GCACACATACACAATCAATGTCTCAAATTTGTCAAGGTTTAAAAATCCATCTTTAACCTGTCTCCCCTTCATCTGCACTGATTTGAAGTGGATTTAACAAGTGACACCAATGGGGATAAAATCTATCAACTGAATTCACCTGGTCAGAACAGGTGTTCCTAATGTTCTATGCACTCAGAGTATAAATGAATCGCACTTTATAAAAAAGAGATTACTACTTTATTATTAAACTGTCGATCATTTCAATTTTCCCAAAACTGCGGTGGATTATATGAATCATTACTGTGTGATCTTTCTTTCAGGCAGGAAGCTGGGCTATACGTTTGACAGCGGTAACTTCCACAATGTGTCTCTGGGCCAGGGACAGGAGGTGGTGGCTGAACAGGCTCTGGATCTGGCAGCTAATGAGGGACACTGGGTTATACTGCAGGTATTCAGATACACACACACACTCAGAGGTACACACAGGCGCATGCATACATGCGCACACACACACACTCACACACACACACACACACACACACACACACACACACACACACACACACACACACACACACACACACACACACACACACACACACACACACACACACACACACACACACACACACACACACACACACACACACACACACACACACACACACACACACATAGCCGACTGCCTAAACCAGCCGTTGCTAAGACAACACTGAGCTAATATACAGCTGGGATTCCAGAACAGGCCATGTCATGAAATGTCATTTTACTTTTGTGTAATTAAAAAAATCTATTCTTTCCCGTGTTTAAGGTCATATTGTTTCTCTAATCCATTGTGCTTTGCACATATTGTTGGCTTTTTGCTCTCCTTTGTGGTTCAACTGCATATGAAATAGTATAATTTCCTGGAGAGAGAGAGAGGCCCGGTATTATTCAGTACAGTATCTGGTTCCTCAGTGTGTGTTCTCATATCTGGAGGGCAAGGCCAGTCAGCGTTTGCATTTTAAGCCAGCTCGTTTGTTGAATCCTAATGGGGAGTATCGACAGATATGAACGCCGGCACAGGGCACAGAGACAACTCTTGGAGAGAGAATGTGTGTGTGTGTGAGGGGGGGGGTCTCCTTTATTCACAGTGCTGGTAAAGCAGAGAATTTCTTGCTATCCCTTTCTTTCTCCTCTCTTTCTTCAGCTCTCTCTCACCCAGTCATCACAGAAACAAGCAGCATCACTTTTTCAATCCATCTCTCCTTCTGTCTCTGTCTGTGTCTCTCTCTCTCCCAGCCACACACACAGCCAGCATCACAGAGACAAGCAGCGATTGAATTACCTTTGCATAAGACTCCTGATCGATACAACTTTAAAAAAACTTGTCCCCGTGGCAACCAACCTCACCGCCCACTCACTCTATCATCCTCTGTCTGTCTGTCTGTCTGTCTGTCTGTCTGTCTGTCTGTCTGTCTGTCTGTCTGTCTGTCTGTCTGTCTGTCTGTCTGTCTGTCTGTCTGTCTGTCTGTCTGTCTGTCTGTCTGTCTGTCTGTCTGTCTGTCTGTCTGTCTGTCTGTCTGTCTGTCTGTCTGTCTGTCTGTCTGTCTGTCTGTCTGTCTGTCTGTCTGTCTGTCTGAATATAAGATCAGCGTCAACTCACCATCAGTACGACCAAGAATATGTTTTCCGCGACGCGGATCCTGTGTTCTGCCTTACAAACAGGACAACGGAATGGATCGCATGCAGCGACCCAAGGAAACGACTCCGAAAAAGAGGGAAACGCGGCGGTGTTCTGGTCAGACTCCGAAAAAGGGCACATCGCGCACCACTTCCCAGTATTCTTCTTGCCAATGTCCAGTCTCTCGACAACAAGGTTGATGAAATCCGAGCAAGGGTGGCATTCCAGAGGGACATCAGAGACTGCAACGTTCTTTGCTTTACGGAGACATGGCTTACTGGGAAAACGCTATCCAGGGCGGTGCAGCCAACGGGTTTCTCCACGCATCGCGCCGACAGAAACAAACATCTCTCTGGTAAGAAGAGTGGCGGGGGCGTATGCCTCATGACTAACGGGACATGGTGTGATGAAGGAAACATACAGGAACTCAAATCCTTCTGTTCACCTGATTTAGAATTCCTCACAATCAAATGTAGACCGCATTATCTTCCAAGAGAATTCTCTTCGATTATAATCACAGCCGTATATATCCCCCCCAAGCAGACACATCGATGGCTCTGAACGAACTTTATTTAACTCTTTGCAAACTGGAAAACATTTATCCGGAGGCTGCATTCATTGTAGCTGGGGATTTTAACAAAGCCAATCTGAAAACAAGACTCCCTAAATTTTATCAGCATATCGATTGCGCAACCAGGGGTGGTAAAACCTTGGATCATTGTTACTCTAACTTCCGCGACGCATATAAGGCCCTGCCCCGCCCCCTTTCGGAAAAGCTGACCACGACTCCATTTTGCTGATCCCTGCCTACAGGCAGAAATTAAAACAAGAGGCTCCCACGCTGAGGTCTGTCCAACGCTGGTCAGACCAAGCTGACTCCACACTCCAAGACTGCTTCCATCACGTGGACTGGGACATGTTTCGTATTGCGTCAGATGGGAATATTGACGAATACGCTGATTCGGTGTGCGAGTTCATTAGAACGTGCGTCGAAGATGTCGTTCCCATAGCAACGATAAAAACATTCCCTAACCAGAAACCGTGGATTGATGGCAGCATTCGCGTGAAACTGAAAGCGCGAACCACTGCTTTTAATCAGGGCAAGGTGTCTGGCAACATGACTGAATACAAACAGTACAGCTATTCCCTCCGTAAGGCTATTAAACAAGCTAAGCGTCAGTACAGAGACAAAGTGGAATCTCAATTCAATGGCTCAGACACAAGAGGCATGTGGCAGGGTCTACAGTCAATCACGGACTACAAGATGAAATCCAGCCCAGTCACGGACCAGGATGTCTTGCTCCCAGGCAGACTAAATAACTTTTTTGCCCGCTTTGAGGACAATACAGTGCCACTGACATGGCCTGCAACGGAAACATGCGGTCTCTCCTTCACTGCAGCCGAGGTGAGTAAGACATTTAAACGTGTTAACCCTCGCAAGGCTGCAGGCCCAGACGGCATCCCCAGCCGCGCCCTCAGAGCATGCGCAGACCAGCTGGCCGGTGTGTTTACGGACATATTCAATCAATCCCTATACCAGTCTGCTGTTCCCACATGCTTCAAGAGGGCCACCATTGTTCCTGTTCCCAAGAAAGCTAAGGTAACTGAGCTAAACGACTACCGCCCCGTAGCACTCACTTCCGTCATCATGAAGTGCTTTGAGAGACTAGTCAAGGACCATATCACCTCCACCCTACCTGACACCCTAGACCCACTCCAATTTGCTTACCGCCCAAATAGGTCCACAGACGATGCAATCTCAACCACACTGCACACTGCCCTAACCCACCTGGACAAGAGGAATACCTATGTGAGAATGCTGTTCATCGACTACAGCTCGGCATTCAACACCATAGTACCCTCCAAGCTCGTCATCAAGCTCGAGACCCTGGGTCTCGACCCCGCCCTGTGCAACTGGGTACTGGACTTCCTGACGGGCCGCCCCCAGGTGGTGAGGGTAGGCAACAACATCTCCTCCCCGCTGATCCTCAACACGGGGGCCCCACAAGGGTGCGTTCTGAGCCCTCTCCTGTACTCCCTGTTCACCCACGACTGCGTGGCCACGCACGCCTCCAACTCAATCATCAAGTTTGCGGACGACACAACAGTGGTAGGCTTGATTACCAACAACGACGAGACGGCCTACAGGGAGGAGGTGAGGGCCCTCGGAGTGTGGTGTCAGGAAAATAACCTCACACTCAACGTCAACAAAACTAAGGAGATGATTGTGGACTTCAGGAAACAGCAGAGGGAACACCCCCCTATCCACATCGATGGAACAGTAGTGGAGAGGGTAGCTAGTTTTAAGTTCCTCGGCATACACATCACAGACAAACTGAATTGGTCCACTCACACTGACAGTGTCGTGAAGAAGGCGCAGCAGCGCCTATTCAACCTGAGGAGGCTGAAGAAATTCGGCTTGTCACCAAAAGCACTCACAAACTTCTACAGATGCACAATCGAGAGCATCCTGGCAGGCTGTATCACCGCCTGGTACGGCAACTGCTCCGCCCTCAACCGTAAGGCTCTCCAGAGGGTAGTGAGGACTGCACAACGCATCACCGGGGGCAAACTACCTGCCCTCCAGGACACCTACACCACCCGTTGTTACAGGAAGGCCATAAAGATCATCAAGGACATCAACCACCCGAACCACTGCCTGTTCACCCCGCTATCATCCAGAAGGCGAGGTCAGTACAGGTGCATCAAAGCTGGGACCGAGAGACTGAAAAACAGCTTCTATCTCAAGGCCATCAGACTGTTAAACAGCCACCACTAACACTGAGTGGCTGCTGCCAACACACTGTCATTGACACTGACCCAACTCCAGCCATTTTAATAATGGGAATTGATGGGAAATGATGTAAATATATCACTAGCCACTTTAAACAATGCTACCTTATATAATGTTACTTACCCTACATTATTCATCTCATATGCATATGTATATACTGTACTCTACATCATCGACTGCATCCTTATGTAACACATGTATCACTAGCCACTTTAACTATGCCACTTTGTTTACTTTGTCTACACACTCATCTCATATGTATATACTGTACTCGATACCATCTACTGTATGCTGCTCTGTACCATCACTCATTCATATATCCTTATGTACATGTTCCTTATCCCCTTACACTGTGTATAAGACAGTAGTTTTGGAATTGTTAGTTAGATTACTTGTTGGTTATCACTGCATTGTCGGAACTAGAAGCACAAGCATTTCGCTACACTCGCATTAACATCTGCTAACCATGTGTATGTGACAAATAAAATTTGATTTGATTTGTCTGTCTGTCTGTCTGTCTGTCTGTCTGTCTGTCTGTCTGTCTGTCTGTCTGTCTGTCTGTCTGTCTGTCTGTCTGTACCACCCTCATAGAAGGAGGGAGAAAGAATGGAGGGAGGTCTGTCTCTTTTCTATTTCAATCCCTCTTCTCATCCTCTGCCACTGTCTCCTGCTCTTTTCACACCCTGCCTCACATTTTCCAAAATGTCTCCTCTTCTGCCTTACATTCCTCCCATCTTTCTAACCTCAGTCATCCCATCCCACTCTCGTATCCAGGCCTTGATCCCACAACAAACACACACACACACACCTTTTACCTCCCTCTCATCATCACCCACTGGTCCCTCCATCCCAGCATCAGATCAGTAGCAGGCTGCAAAGCTGGGTTAATGGCAGGTTCTACTTCACTGCAGGTAAATTACTCTGGCCCCTGTTCTCCTCTCTCTCCTATGTTTCTGACGGGAGCATTATCCCTATACCACTGCACACCGGGCCCTGTCCTATCCTTACTCTTCACAGCCCAACCAGGACCACCCAAAGACACTTTGAGAGATGCAGAAACCCACCTAGAGAGAGAGGGAGAAAAGAGAAAAGGCAATCAATCTGGCAGATTGGAGCTGAATAGGCTATATCCCCCAGACCTAGGAATATATTTGAGCTGAAGAGCCCATATCCCCAGCAGTGGGATTCTATTGAGTGGACCTAAAATACCCAGGTCCCCCAGGCACTTACTCCTAAAGGCACAGGGACGCTCACAGTCTAGCAAAATAGATGGAAAGGAAATAGGGCGAGACGCTTTAGAGAAAAAGTTAGTTTCTCTCCCTCTTTTTCATCTTTCTTCACTTCACTCTGTAAGGTGCATGATAGCTTGGGTATTTGGGTAGTGTTGTAAAGTTTAATGCAGACCACTTTTTCTTCTTGTGAGTTTTCAGTGAGAGAATGATGTGAACGAGAGTTGAATTAATCAGAGTCGTCACTGTAAGGATCCTATTGCCATAGGCTACATGCCATTTTAAATCCTCATTTCATTCAGCCATACTTCTTCTTAGTCTTTCATTATTGTTATATCATATTTGCCTTGGCGCCCTAGCAGCAGCCTAAGCAGAAAGCTCCTGTAAATTATGAAATATTTTTGTAATTAATAGATTTTCTTTATCTACAAATCTTTTTAAGAAGTAAAAAATAATATAGCTAATTAATTAAATCCTCTACAAAGTCAAGACTGAAGTTGGCAAGTAATTTGTTTGTTTGGTAAACTAGCTAACGTTAGCTTGCTAGCTGTTTTGATTTGAATGCCAGCCAGTGTCATGCAGGTGAAAGAGGACCCAAAAGCGACTTAACAGAAACAGAGTTTATTAAAGTCCAAAACGGAATAACAGAAATCCTCTAGACTTGTAGAGGGGAAACAACTGGAGAAGCGGCCACAGACTGCAGGTCGCTTCGGGTAGGCGCAGGCCGTAGTCGACTGAGACACCTGCTCACACGCAGCATCTGATGAAGGCACAAAACACGACAGGACAGGGTGATACACAATCACGGCAAAAACACGACAGGACAGGGCGAAACGCAATCACAGCATGGTGAATCCAATACAAGGAACCGACGGGACAGGAACGGAACACAAAGGAATAAATAGGGACTCTAATCAGGGGAAAGGATCGGGAACAGGTGTGGGAAGACTAAATGATGATTAGGGGAATAGGAACAGCTGGGAGCAGGAACGGAACGATAGAGAGAAGAGAGAGCGAGAGAGTGAGAGAGGGAGGGGGAGAGAGAGGGCTAGAAGGAGGGAAAGAACCAAATAAGACCAGCAGAGGGAAACGAATAGCATGGGAAGCACAGGGACAAGACAAGATAATAAATGACAAACATGACAGTACCCCCCCACTCACCGAGCGCCTCCTGGCGCTCTCGAGGAGGAACACTGGCGGCAACGGAGGAAATCATAGATCAAACGGTCCAGCACGTCCCGAGAAAGAACCCAACTCCTCTCCTCAGGACCGTAACGAAAAACGATAAAAAGGGAAACTAGGGTACTACTCTAAAAAAAAATGAGAACTAGGGACAGACTGAGACACAGCAAGGGCAGGGACAAGAACAGGAGAGATGCGATGGCAGGGAACAGACTGAGACCCAGCAAGACCAGGAGCAGAAGCAGAAAAAAATTACCAGACTTCTTCTGCGCGCAGTCTGAACACGCAGCCACGAAACGGCGCGTGTCACGCTCCTGAGTCGGCCACCAAAAGCGCTGGCGAATAGACGCAAGAGTGCCTCGAACACCGGGATGACCAGCTAACTTGGCAGAGTGAGCCCACTGAAGAACAGCCAGACGAGTGGAAACAGGAACGAAAAGGAGGTTACTAGGACAAGCGCGCGGCGACGCAGTGTGCGTGAGTGCTTGCTTAACCTGTCTTTCAATTCCCCAGACTGTCAACCCGACAACACGCCCATAAGGAAGAATCCCCTCGAGATCAGTAGAAGCCACAGAAGAACTAAACAGACGGGATAAGGCATCAGGCTTGGTGTTCTTGCTACCCGGACGGTAAGAAATCACAAACTCGAAACGAGCGAAAAACAACGCCCAACGAGCTTGACGGGCATTAAGTCGTTTGGCAGAACGGATGTACTCAAGGTTCTTATGGTCTGTCCAAACGACAAAAGGAACGGTCGCCCCCTCCAACCACTGTCGCCATTCGCCTAGGGCTAAGCGGATGGCGAGCAGTTCACGGTTACCCACATCATAGTTGCGCTCAGATGGCGACAGGCGATGAGAAAAATAAGCGCAAGGATGAACCTTATCGTCAGACTGGAAGCGCTGGGATAGAATGGCTCCCACGCCTACCTCTGAAGCGTCAACCTCGACAATAAATTGTCTAGTGACGTCAGGAGTAACGAGGATAGGAGCGGACGTAAAACGTTCTTTTAGAAGATCAAAAGCTCCCTGGGCGGAACCGGACCACTTAAAACACGTCTTGACAGAAGTAAGAGCTGTGAGAGGGGCAGCAACTTGACCGAAATTACGAATGAAACGCCGATAGAAATTAGCGAAACCTAAAAAGCGCTGCAACTCGACACGTGACCTTGGAACGGGCCAATCACTGACAGCTTGGACCTTAGCGGAATCCATCTGAATGCCTTCAGCGGAAATAACGGAACCGAGAAAAGTAACGGAGGAGACATGAAAAGAGCACTTCTCAGCCTTTACGTAGAGACAATTCTCTAAAAGGCGCTGTAGAACACGTCGAACGTGCTGAACATGAATCTCGAGTGACGGAGAAAAAATCAGGATATCGTCAAGATAGACAAAAACAAAAATGTTCAGCATGTCTCTCAGAACATCATTAACTAATGCCTGAAAAACAGCTGGCGCATTGGCGAGACCGAACGGCAGAACCCGGTACTCAAAATGCCCTAACGGAGTGTTAAACGCCGTTTTCCACTCGTCCCCCTCTCTGATGCGCACGAGATGGTAAGCGTTACGAAGGTCCAACTTAGTAAAGCACCTGGCTCCCTGCAGAATCTCGAAGGCTGATGACATAAGGGGAAGCGGATAACGATTCTTAACCGTTATGTCATTCAGCCCTCGATAATCCACGCAGGGGCGCAGAGTACCGTCCTTCTTCTTAACAAAAAAGAACCCCGCCCCGGCCGGAGAAGAAGAAGGCACTATGGTACCGGCGTCAAGAGACACAGACAAATAATCCTCGAGAGCCTTACGTTCGGGAGCCGACAGAGAGTATAGTCTACCTCGAGGAGGCGTGGTCCCTGGAAGGAGATCAATACTACAATCATACGACCGGTGAGGAGGAAGGGAGTTGGCTCGGGACCGACTGAAGACCGTGCGCAGATCATGATATTCCTCCGGCACTCCTGTCAAATCGCCAGGTTCCTCCTGAGAAGTAGGGAGAGAAGAAACGGGAGGGATGGCAGACATTAAACACTTCACATGACAAGAAACGTTCCAGGATAGGATAGAATTACTAGACCAATTAATAGAAGGATTATGACATACTAGCCAGGGATGACCCAAAACAACAGGTGTAAACGGTGAACGGAAAATCAAAAAGAAATAGTCTCACTGTGGTTACCAGATACTGTGAGAGTTAAAGGTAGTGTCTCAAATTTGATACTGGGAAGATGACTACCATCTAAGGCAAACATGGGCGTAGGCTTGTCTAACGGTCTGAAAGGAATGTTATGTTTCCGAACCCATGCTTCGTCCATGAAACAACCCTCAGCCCCAGAGTCAATCAAGGCACTGCATGTAGCACCCGAACCGGTCCAGCGTAGATGGACCGACATAGTAGTACAAGATCTAGATGAAGAGGACTGAGTAGTAGCGCTCACCAGTAGCCCTCCGCTTACTGATGGGCTCTGGCCTCTTACTGGACATGAATTAACAAAATGTCCAGCAACTCCGCAATAGAGGCACAGGCGGTTGGTGATCCTCCGTTCCCTCTCCTTATTCGAGATGCGAATCCCTCCCAGCTGCATGGGCTCAGTCTCAAAGCCAGAGGAGGGAGATGGTTGCGATGCGGAGCAGGGAAACACCGTTGATGCGAGCTCTCTTCCACGAGCCCGGTGACGAAGATCTACCCGTCGTTCTATGCGGATGGCGAGAGCAATCAAAGAGTCCACATCTGAAGGAACCTCCCGGGAGAGAATCTCATCCTTAACCACTGCGTGGAGTCCCTCCAGAAAACGAGCGAGCAGCGCCGGCTCGTTCCACTCACTAGAGGCAGCAAGAGTGCGAAACTCAATGGAATAATCCGTTATGGACCGTTCACCTTGGCATAAGGAAGCCAGGGCCCTAGAAGCCTCCCCACCAAAAACTGAACGGTCAAAAACCCGAATCATCTCCTCTTTAAAGTTCTGGAACTTGTTAGAGCAATCAGCCCTTGCCTCCCAGATAGCTGTGCCCCATTCTCGAGCCCGGCCAGTAAGGAGTGAAATGACGTAAGCAACCCGAGCTCTCTCTAGAGTATGTGTTGGGTTGGAGAGAGAACACAATCTCACACTGCGTGAGAAAGGAGCGGCACTCAGTGGGCTGCCCGGAGTAGCAAGGTGGGTTATTAACCCTAGGTTCTGGAGGCTCGGCAGGCCAGGAAGTAACAGGTGGCACGAGACGTAGACTCTGGAACTGTCCAGAGAGGTCGGAAACCTGAGCGGCCAGGTTCTCCACGGCATGGCGAGCAGCGGACAATTCCTGCTCGTGTCTGCCGAGCATGGCTCCTTGGATCTCGACGGCAGTGTAACGAGCGTCTGAAGTCGCTGGGTCCATTCCTTGGTCGGTTCCTTCTGTCATGCAGGTGAAAGAGGACCCAAAAGCGACTTAACAGAAACAGAGTTTATTAAAGTCCAAAACGGAATAACAGAAATCCTCTAGACTTGTAGAGGGGAAACAACTGGAGAAGCGGCCACAGACTGCAGGTCGCTTCGGGTAGGCGCAGGCCGTAGTCGACTGAGACACCTGCTCACACGCAGCATCTGATGAAGGCACAAAACACGACAGGACAGGGTGATACACAATCACGGCAAAAACACGACAGGACAGGGCGAAACGCAATCACAGCATGGTGAATCCAATACAAGGAACCGACGGGACAGGAACGGAACACAAAGGAATAAATAGGGACTCTAATCAGGGGAAAGGATCGGGAACAGGTGTGGGAAGACTAAATGATGATTAGGGGAATAGGAACAGCTGGGAGCAGGAACGGAACGATAGAGAGAAGAGAGAGCGAGAGAGTGAGAGAGGGAGGGGGAGAGAGAGGGCTAGAAGGAGGGAAAGAACCAAATAAGACCAGCAGAGGGAAACGAATAGCATGGGAAGCACAGGGACAAGACAAGATAATAAATGACAAACATGACAGCCAGTGTCCGGAGGTTGAGGATGGAGACAAGCCGAAAGCAAGAGGTGGGCAGCGATGAGGATCGTAGTGAGGACAAAGTTACAAGGCTGTTCTTTAATTATTATTGAAATGTGGTGTGTTTCTGGCGCCACATGACTGCCGTAGCAACATCCAAGTGGATGCTCAATTTTGTTTGTAGTGAAGGACTAGCTAGCTAGCAATCTACTACGGAGTACTTGTCTTTTTTGTGTGTGCTTTGAAGCGCTTTGAGATTCTTTGAAAAGCGCTATATAAATTAACATAATAATAATAATATTTTTTTCATCTACAAAACTATTCCGGTGCTGAATATAGTGTGGATGTTTCTTCTGCATAATAGCTATATTCTCAAACTCTACAGTCTGTTTGGTTATCCTTAATGCCTATTCTGTCATTCTGCCCAAGTCTCTGCTACAGAGACATTGTTATAAAGACATAGTCAGAGGCCAGCTGTGGAGATGCCCTTAGGGCAGAGGGCCTTGATGTGAGCAGAGGAAGCCGTGGAGAGAGTGAGGACTGAGTGTGTGAGCAGAGGAAGACGTGGAGAAAGTGAGGACTGAGTGTGAGAGCAGAGGAAGACGTGGAGAGAGTGAGGACTGAGTGTGAGAGCAGAGGAAGACGTGGAGAGAGTGAGGACTGGGTGTGTGAGCAGAGGAAGACGTGGAGAGAGTGAGGACTGAGTGTGTGAGCAGAGGAAGACGTGGAGAGTGTGAGGACAGTGTGTGAGCAGAGGAAGACGTGGAGAGAGTGAGGACTGGGTGTGTGAGCAGAGGAAGACGTGGAGAGTGTGAGGACAGTGTGTGAGCAGAGGAAGATGTGGAGAGAGTGAGGACTGAGTGTGTGAGCAGAGGAAGACGTGGAGAGTGTGAGGACAGTGTGTGAGCAGAGGAAGATGTGGAGAGAGTGAGGACTGAGTGTATGAGCAGAGGAAGACGTGGAGAGAGTGAGGACTGAGTGTGTGAGCAGAGGAAGACGTGGAGAGTGTGAGGACAGTGTGTGAGCAGAGGAAGATGTGGAGAGTGAGGACTGAGTGTATGAGCAGAGGAAGACGTGGAGAGAGTGAGACTGAGTGTGTGAGCAGAGGAAGACGTGGAGAGAGTGAGGACTGAGTGTGTGAGCAGAGGAAGACGTGGAGAGAGTGAGGACTGAGTGTGTGAGCAGAGGAAGACGTGGAGAGAGTGAGGACTGAGTGTGTGAGCAGAGGAAGACGTGGAGAGAGTGAGGACTGAGTGTGTGAGCAGAGGAAGACGTGGAGAGAGTGAGGACTGGGTGTGTGAGCAGAGGAAGACGTGGAGAGTGTGAGGACAGTGTGTGAGCAGAGGAAGATGTGGAGAGAGTGAGGACTGAGTGTGTGAGCAGAGGAAGACGTGGAGAGTGTGAGGACAGTGTGTGAGCAGAGGAAGATGTGGAGAGAGTGAGGACTGAGTGTATGAGCAGAGGAAGACGTGGAGAGAGTGAGGACTGAGTGTGTGAGCAGAGGAAGACGTGGAGAGTGTGAGGACAGTGTGTGAGCAGAGGAAGATGTGGAGAGTGAGGACTGAGTGTATGAGCAGAGGAAGACGTGGAGAGAGTGAGGACTGAGTGTGTGAGCAGAGGAAGACGTGGAGAGAGTGAGGACTGAGTGTGTGAGCAGAGGAAGACGTGGAGAGAGTGAGGACTGAGTGTGTGAGCAGAGGAAGACGTGGAGAGAGTGAGGACTGAGTGTGTGAGCAGAGGAAGACGTGGAGAGAGTGAGGACTGAGTGTGTGAGCAGAGGAAGACGTGGAGAGACAGCCGGGTGGGCCTTGGTGTTGCCACAGGCCATGTTCACTATTGACATCATGTCATAGCAAAAAACAAAATTAGTCAGCGATGGTGACAACATCATTATAAGAACTGGAGGGTTGGAGGTACTTAACAGAGAACAAAGAAAATATCTCGAAGGTATTTTTCTTTCTCCTCTCTCTCTCCCTCTCTCTGAGCCTGGGTGGTTTCATTAAGGTGACAGGCTCTAAGGGAGGCCTCAGTCTGTCTGTCTGTCTGTTTAGGCTCTTTATTACACACTCGTTAGTCAGACGCCAACAGGAGAGCTTGTTCTTCAAGGCAATGAAAAAGCACTTCAATTTAAAGTTTTAATTTGTGTCTCGTTCAATATGCTGTAAGTTTACAGGCTCCTAACTTGGATCTATCTCAATATTACCCCCTCAGCTTCGGGCTATGTATTCTTCTCACTAAACACACAAGGAAACGTCTTCTCGTTCTCTTTCGCTTTTATTTATTTGTTTTGTCATCTAAAATTTGAGGTGATGTTGCTCCAGAGGATCTCCTGTCATTTGGAAAGAGGGTTAACTTGAACAATCAGAGGGATGATTAAATTTAGAGTGCCGTAGGAGATGAGGAGAAGGCAAAGCGGCTTATGAATTAATGACTGCAGTTATTAGTGGTGTAATTAGATTTGGGTAACACGCGGGCGGGCAGCGCTCTGGGCGGTGATGTGAGGGGCTTGGCTCATCACCATGAGGACTTCCTCTCTCAGGGTTAGGAGTTAGGACACACGGAATGGAAAATTGATCTCAGACAAGTTTATGTAGTGCTATCGCAATGTTATCCCTATACAGGGTGGAAATGTACATGCTGAGGGGAATAGAAAAAGCTACAAATGCACAGTCACACCTGCAACAAAACGTGTTGTGTATGTAAATGTGGACTTGTTTGAGGCATGCTGGCTGTATTTATTGATGTTACTGTAATATTTCTCCCTATAGAACATTCACCTGGTGGCGAGGTGGCTGGGTTCTCTAGAGAAGCATCTGGAGCAGCATGGAGAGAACAGTCACCAGGACTTCAGAGTCTTCATCAGCGCTGAGCCTTCAGGGACCCCAGAGGGCCACATCATACCACAGGGCATCCTGGAGAACTCCATCAAAATCACCAATGAACCACCCACTGGCATAAACGCCAACCTGCACAAGGCCCTGGACAACTTCAACCAGGTAACACACAAATAGGCATACAATGTATGATTTCTCTTTCTCTCTCTCCCTCTCTTCATTTTCATTTTCCCATAAAAGAAGCAGTCCAGACGTCCCATGTTTACGTGCCAGTTTTTCTGTGGTGTTGTCATCAAGTTGCCGATTTGGTGTGCATTAGCAGCTCAACAGATTGAGTTTTTTTTTTTTTATTTCACCTTTATTTAACCAGGTAGGCTAGATGAGAACAGGACCTGGCCAAGATAAAGCATAGCAGTGTGAACAGACAACACAGAGTCACACATGGAGTAAACAATTAACAAGTCAATAACACAGTAGAAAGAAAAGAGAGTCTATATACATTGTGTGCAAAAGGCATGAGGTAGGCGAATAATTACAATTTTGCAGATTAACACTGGAGTGATAAATGATCAGATGGTCATGTACAGGTAGAGATATTGGTGTGCAAAAGAGCAGGAAAGTAAATAAATATAAACAGTATGGGGATGAGGTAGGTAAAATTGTGTGGGCTATTTACCGATAGACTATGTACAGCTGCAGCGATCGGTTAGCTGCTCAGATCGCAGATGTTTGAAGTTGGTGAGGGAGATAAAAGTCTCCAACTTCAGCGATTTTTGCAATTCGTTCCAGTCACAGGCAGCAGAGAACTGGAACGAAAGGCGGCCAAATGAGGTGTTGGCTTTAGGGATGATCAGTGAGATACACCTGCTGGAGCGCGTGCTACGGGTGGGTGTTGCCATCGTGACCAGTGAACTGAGATAAGGCGGAGCTTTACCTAGCATGGACTTGTAGATGACCTGGAGCCAGTGGGTCTGGTGACGAATATTTTGCTAGGGCCAGCCGACGAGAGCATTCAGGTCGCAGTGGTGGGTGGTATAAGGTGCTTTAGTAACAAAACAGATGGCACTGTGATAAACTGCATCCAGTTTGCTGAGTAGAGTATTGGAAGCTATTTTGTAGATGACATCGCCGAAGTCGAGGATCGGTAAGATAGTCAGTTTTACTAGGTTAAGTTTGGCGGCGTGAGTGAAGGAGGCTTTGTTGCGGAATAGAAAGCCGACTCTAGATTTTATTTTAGTTTGGAGATGTTTGATATGAGTCTGGAAGGAGAGTTTACAGTCTAGCCAGACACCTAGGTACTTATAGATGTCCACATATTCTCGGTCGGAACCATCCAGGGTGGTGATGCTAGTCGGGCGTGCGGGTGCAGGCAGCGAAGCATGCATTTGGTTTTACTAGCGTTTAAGAGCAGTTGGAGGCCACGGAAGGAGTGTTGTATGGCATTGAAGCTCGTTTGGAGGTTAGATAGCACAGTGTCCAAGGACGGGCCGGAAGTATACAGAATGGTGTCGTCTGCGTAGAGGTGGATCAGAGATTCGCCCGCAGCAAGAGCAACATCATTGATATATACAGAGAAAAGAGTCGGCCCGAGAATTGAACCCTGTGGCACCCCCATAGAGACTGCCAGAGGACCGGACAGCATGCCCTCCGATTTGACACACTGAACTCTGTCTGCAAAGTAGTTGGTGAACCAGGTAAGGCAGTCATCAGAAAAACCGTGGCTACAGAGTCTTCCGATAAGAATATGGTGATTGACAGAGTCGAAAGCTTTGGCAAGGTCGATGAAGACGGCTGCACAGTACCGTCTTTTATCGATGGCGGTTATGATATCATTTAGTACCTTAAGCGTGGCTGAGGTGCACCCGTGACCGGCTCGGAAACCAGATAGCACAGCGGAGAAGGTACGGTGGGATTCGAGATGGTCAGTGACCTGCTTGTTGACTTGGCTTTCGAAGACCTTAGATAGGCAGGGCAGGATGGATATAGGTCTGTAACAGTGTTACCTCTGTCAGTGACCTTCGAGTCGACTCTGACCTGTGGAGGACACAGTCATCCACTGCAGTAGAAGCATGGCTCTCTATGGGGAAGAGGAAGATTTGGATGGGATGTTCGGATGTTTATCGACAAGCCATCTTTCTGTGATCGAAATACAGTATGACATAATTATGTGTGTGTATGCCTTCATGCATATGCATTTATGCTCGTTAGAATTACACCTCTACCTCATCAGTGCACTTCTATCTACAGTAAAACAGCTGTTAGACAGAAATGTAGCGTCTTATCAACAAGTTATCAATGCTTCTCCATCTGTAACCTACCATAACCTGCTGGGGTTCTGCCTCCATACCAATAATGCAATGCTTAGCTTCCACCCAACATGCCATTTTAAAGTGCTGATGCCTATCTCTCTGGTAGTGCATGTTTGTGTGGTAGCTAACACACACACACACACACACACACACACACACACACACACACACACACACACACACACACACACACACACACACACACACACACACACACACACACACACACACACACACACACACACACACACACACACACACACACACACACACACACAGGTCCCCTAAGGTACTGTAGAGAGCTGGGAGGGACAATATTCCAATCATGTACTGTACAGGGTGAAAGCTAATCAATGGTTTGTCTCTATACAGCCAGAACCCTTAGTAACCCACAGTAAGCCAGAGAGATGACAGTGTATTTCTTCCTTCCTGACCTTTTCAACCAGCAGATACAAAAAGCTTTAGTGTCCATTCTCATCCCCTGGCTGTGTGTGTGACGGCCAGCAGAGGACAGGAGACATTAAAGGCCTCTGGAATGACAAGGATAGGATTTTTTTTGATGTAGTTACACAGTTCTCAAAGGGCTGGAAGACACGTCATTATAGATGTATGATCAGGTCTTGGTTTATGCTTCTTATTTGCTGGTAGAGAATGTAATCAAGTGTGTGTGTCCTCTAACAGTGTATGGATAGGGAGGCAATGCTTCACTCTCAGCTGTGAGCAGCCAGAGAGGCACTGTGTGCAGAATATTAACTAACTTTCCGTGTGTGTGTTTGTGGCGTGTGTGTGCTTGTTTGTGTGTGCGTGTGCGCGCTTGTGCATACGTTCTAGGAGTCAGCTCCCTTGGGCTCGACAGGGGAAAAGCCAGAGGGCCTTCACCACAGTACTCAACCTGACACAGGCAGGAATATAAAAAGAGCATTTAAACCCACTGTTTTCATAGAGGTTATTGGCATACTTATTTCACCGTCCCTCCCCTAAGGCCTCGTGCCATCTTACATTCATTCCCCTTATCTGGGTATAATGAGCCAACGGGATGAGATCGCCTGACAAGTAGTAACAATTAAAAAATAATCTCATCCTGATGTTTATTTCCATTCTTTGTCTTCTTTCTGTCCCGCGGAGCCCCTTCGTTGCTGGGGACTTCGGCACAGAGACACCTCACAGAGAATCAGCCACAGCTTCTGACTTTCAACACAACGCTTTTGTATTGGAAATTCTTCAAAAATGCTACCCGTACTTTTCTGAGGCAGACAGTGAAACGGTGAACTTGGTTGACATTCGTCAGGAAGAGTTTTGAATGTTTGTTTAGTTGTCTGGGCCTTTGTTTTCTTCTAGGACACTTTGGAGATGTGTGCCAGGGAGAATGAGTTTAAGAGCATCCTGTTTGCGCTGTGCTACTTCCATGCGGTGGTGGCTGAAAGGAGGAAGTTTGGACCTCAGGGCTGGAACAGATCTTACCCCTTCAACACAGGAGACCTCACCATCTCCATCAATGTACTCTACAACTACCTGGAGGCTAACTCGAAAGTAACTAGTCCACACACATGCTGTATCTTATGTGCCACAATAGTAATAAAGACAACCATGTTCCATGACAGTAACACCCTTTTCACACTATTGTGCCGACCCTAAACCAAATGATGGATATTTTATTTGGCAACTATGATGGATGTGTAAACCAGGCCAACTTAGTAGAACTTGGTTTTGCTCAGCTCGATTCGGTTCTATAGTGTGAAAAGCATTTAAGATTCTAAGGTGCATTATAACTCATTTTATCTCTCCGCCCCAGGTGCCATATGATGACCTGCGATACCTGTTTGGAGAGATCATGTATGGAGGTCACATCACTGATGACTGGGACAGACGACTCTGTAGGACCTACCTGGAGGAGTTCATCAAACCTGAGATGATGGAGGGAGAGCTGTACCTGGCTCCCAGCTTCCCCTTGCCTGGGAACATGGACTACAACACCTACCACCAGGTCAGTAAAGAACCACATCTACCATCAGACCCCCCGATTCTCCCTGCCTGGGAACATGGACTACAACACCTACCACCAGGTCAGTAAAGAACCACATCTACCATCAGACCCCCCGATTCTCCCTGCCTGGGAACATGGACTACAACAGCTCTCAGGTTACCTAATGATCTTACCTCACATGGCTTAAAGCTGCAATATGTCACTCGTTGTATTTTTTCAATGTTCAAAAGCTCCAATAAGTGGGTAGTGGTCATCCAATGTGATGCAACAGTAAGGCTATTGCGCGTCTAGCCTGCCTGAGAACCGCTGTATTCATTGGTTTTCGTTTCCCCGGGTCGGGTCAGATTTTCCATCAAGATTTTGTGTGCACAAGTGACATGATTTCCATCAGTGAGGAGGACAGCTCAGGGATATTCTAACGGGTAGCGTTATAGCTAGCTAGTTGAGCCCATGGCCAATGCTTGGCTAGCGGAGCTAACTAGCTTACAGACATGGCAGACGCATAAGTAAGTCATGTCAATTATTAAATAGCAACCTTGAGAATGTGGGGGGGGGGGAGTTGGTTCCTTATCTATAACTTATCTATAACTATATTGTATACTTGGTTGTTGTGTCAATTGCGGAAGTAAAAAAATATCATCCATCATTTATTAGATAGCAACCTTGACAGTCTAAGGTCTAAGTCTGTTGTGTCAATTCAAATCTACTTGTTTTCCCCATTTTCGGCGTGCTGATATTTCTCTCCAACTCTGGAATCTGTTCTGTTTGCTTCTCTGTTATGACAGCAGGAACTTTGCTTCACCACAGCCCTCTTTTAAAGAAAAAAAATGACAACTGCCAAGATTTATATCAGTAACACTCTCTTGCTAAAATGTCTGCCAGCCCTCGCAGCCTGTCCACATTCCTCCCACCAGCTCCCCAGGGAGAGGTTGTATTTAATTATCCCCAGCCCGGGTGTTGTTCGCTGGGCATGTCTAGGCTGACAGAGACACCTGGCATGGAGGTCTGGAGCGTTTTACACTTGGCCAGCAAACAGATAGAGAGGGAGCTGAGTGGCTGAGACTTAGCTGGAGCGCCTGGAACTGGAAAGGCCTGGTGGTCCCTGGGGGTCTGTTAGGCCATGTCCACTCCCTCATCCATCTGTACTGCCCATTGTACAGGAGAGAGATGGGGATGGAGGAGGGGAAAGGGAAGGAGGGCAGGCTATGGGATTATTTGAGATACTTCTCAAAGAGGTTTTGAGATGTTTTCAGAACATTTAGGGACCAGGACAGAGAGGAGCTTTGACTGGGATAAGCCGGTTGAGTGGGGGGGTTGGAGGAGAGAGAGAGAGAAAACCAATACGAAGTAGTGATGAGAGACATGGATGGGTAGCAGGGGGATTCGTAGACTACAGCATCTGGTGAAGATAAGGACAAGCACATTGACTGCCTTGTGAGTGGTAGGGGACTGAGAAAGTGTGAAGTCAAAGAGGAAAATAGTGGAAAGAAAGAGGTGGAAAGAAATGAATCGAAGGAAGGCGTTGGGAGGTTGAAATCTCAGAGTACGATTTTCGGTGACCATTGTCAGGAAGTGAACTTATCACGGCATCGATCTTATTAAGGAACTCTCCAAGGGCACCTGGTGGGCCATAGATGGCAATAATGTTAAGCTTGAGTGGACAAGTGACAGTGACAGCATGGAATTCAAATGAGGATATGGATCGGTGTGAAAGGGGAAACCTTTCAAAATCTCCAGGAGAAATGAGTTGCCCTTTGCCACCACAATGGCCAGATGTTCTAGAACTATAACATGTCTCATTCTTTCCTTTGCTTTAACAGAGCTTGGCAAAGTATATACTATATCTGGCATCCACCATATTTTCTTAACCCGTTTTTTTTTTAGATCAGTGCAGATGAAGGACGGGAATTCACTGTAGAATATTGAAATGCAAACTCCCACTAATTTGGTGTTCTAACGTGTAATTCCCTCTTCCTCCAGTACATAGATGACACACTTCCTGCAGAGTCACCCTACCTGTACGGCCTCCACCCCAACGCTGAGATCGGCTTCCTAACGCAGACGTCTGAGAAGTTGTTCCGGACTGTGCTGGAGATGCAGCCCAGAGACGGAGGGGCCGGGGAGGGCAGTGGGACCACCAGAGATGAGAAGGTAGGGATGGACTAACTGTATGGAGGAGGAGAAATGCGACTGGTAAAACCAGTCTCCTGGACACAGGCTAACAGCCTACACACATTGAGGTTCTCCATTGAGCATGGTTTTGGAGTCCAGGCTTCATCTGTGGCCCAGAAACCGGCCCATAGAGTGTAGAGGAAGTTGGGCCAATGTTAGAGCGATTGCTGCCTCTGAGATTCAGTTCTGTGAACTGATTCATATTTTGAAAGTGTCAAACCTGAACCATACTGATTGTAAGGTAAAGAACAAGGTAGTCTTTGGTCCAAGGCTCCATCAGGTCATAGATCTATAACACCCATCTGGCACTGACAGGAGTGACATAATACAGCACACATCACCTCTACCCCCTGACAACCTATATGGGTTACCTTAACTACACTCTCCCAAGGTCTGGACAATCTTATTCCCTTGTTCCCAATCCCCATATGCCTTACCTTAACTACACTCTCCCAAGGTCTGGACAATCTTATTCCCTTGTTCCCAATCCCCATATGCCTTACCTTAACTACACTCTCCCAAGGTCTGGACAATCTTATTCCCTTGTTCCCAATCCCCATATGCCTTACCTTAACTACACTCTCCCAAGGTCTGGACAATCTTATTCCCTTGTTCCCAATCCCCATATGCCTTACCTTAACTACACTCTCCCAAGGTCTGGACAATCTTATTCCCTTGTTCCCAATCCCCATATGCCTTACCTTAACTACACTCTCCAGGTCTGGACAATCTTATTCCCTTGTTCCCAATCCCCATATGCCTTACCTTAACTACACTCTCCCAAGGTCTGGACAATCTTATTCCCTTGTTCCCAATCCCCATATGCCTTACCTTAAATACACTCTCCCAAGGTCTGGACAATCTTATTCCCTTGTTCCCAATCCCCATATGCGTTACCTTAAATACACTCTCCCAAGGTCTGGACAATCTTATTCCCTTGTTCCCAATCCCCATATGCCTTACCTTAAATACACTCTCCCAAGGTCTGGACAATCTTATTCCCTTGTTCCCAATCCCCATATGCCTTACCTTAAATACACTCTCCCAATGTCTGGAAAATCTTATTCCCTTGTTCCCAATCCCCATATGCCTTACCTTAAATACACTCTCCCAAGGTCTGGACAATCTTATTCCCTTGTTCCCAATCCCCATATGCCTTACCTTAAATACACTCTCCCAAGGTCTGGACAATCTTATTCCCTTGTTCCCAATCCCCATATGCCTTACCTTAAATACACTCCCATGTGTTACCTCAGAAAAGCTAGTCCAATGTCTGAAACAAATATGATCAAAGTGAATGAGCTCAATCCCCCCCTTACAATCTAAAGCACTCAGAAAAGTGTTATACTTAAGCAATAAGGCCAGAGGGGGTGTGGTATGTGGCCAATATACCACGGCTAAGGACTGTTCTTACACACGACGCAAAGCAGAGTGCCTGGACACAGCCCTTAGCCGTGGTATGTTGGCCATATACCACAAATCCTGAGCTGCCTTATTGCTATTATAAACTGGTTACCAACGTAATTAGAGCAGTAAAAATAAATATTTTGTCATACCCGTGGTATACGGTCTGATATATCACGGCTGTCAGCCAATCAGTATTCAAGGCTCCAACCACCCAGTTTATAAATTCCAATACATTATGACCTCACTTTTCTAATATGCAAGCTAGCTTCCTGTTTAATGGGTGTTTGATAGATGTAGAGCAGTGACTTCTCCTTGTGTCCCTACACTATCTCACGCTTTAGTGCTGTCTGACTTTTCATGATATAGAAGTGTGTGTGTGCACATACATGTGGGTGCGTGTTTGTACGTGTGTGTGTGTGTTTGCCTGGGTGTATTATGACGGCTGACCTTTACAACTGAGAGACAGAGATAGTTATGTCTTAACAGATGACAACCAACCCTAGCGAACGATGTCCGTTTGAGCGCTTCCTGTTTGATATGCAGGCTGCCGCGGAGCTGAAGAAGACAGCTTCAATATTTGAGTGGAGAATCTATAATTATGATGACCTCCAATCCTTTGTTCAATGTTTAATCCGTGGATTGATCTGTAGTGCTGGAAAATGTGGACACAGATATAAGCGTTCATCACTTACCCAACGGAAATATGAGACGAGGATTGATTCTCTGGGGATTTGACTTTTATTAAAGACAAACGGCTGCTGTTGTTGCAAATAATTCTCATGAATATTTATAATTTTTTTTTCTTCCATAATTTTCTTCTCAAGGAGTCATTAGTGCTTGGAATTCTTATCATGTTTACTCAACGGATGTAATCTTTTTTTGATTCCGTACTTTTCAGTAACAAAATGTGACACCGGCACTGAGAAATCCTTGACAATGAACACAATCTATCGTTCCGTCATTAATACCGTCTTCACAATACATACAAATACAAATTCAAGGTTAATATTTACCCCCTCTTTTGTGACTGTCTTATCACACACACCACACACACATACACACACACACACCTTTACCCCAGGTACGGTCTGTGTTGGAGGAGATAATGGAGAAGTTACCAGAGGAGTTTAACATGGTAGAGCTGCTGGGGAAAGCTGAGGAGAGGACACCCTACCAGGTGGTGGCGCTGCAGGAGTGTGAAAGGATGAACACACTCACCCAGGAGATAAGGCGATCCCTACGCGAACTCAACCTTGGACTAAAGGTGAGTCAATCAATCAATCATTCTATCAAAGTCAGCCAATCACAAACAGTCTTCTTTGTCTACTTCTTCTACTCACTCCCCCACAGTTACTTTGAGTTAACTTTGCTTTGAAGTTCAGATAATTACTTGTTTTGGGGTAAACAATGCCAGTGTCCACCGGTGGTGGGTGGCTGGCCACTTCTAAGAAAAAGAAACAATGGCATTGGAGTCAACTTCCCCTTTTAGGATTGAAAAATATATAATTTTATAATTGGGGTAATGAGTCACGCTCTGTTGGTTAAGCCTGTATACAGTAGCTGTAGCAGTCTGGTCTGCTCTGATTTTATTCCTGCATAACTTTGTGTCACTAGTATTCCTCTGAAACGCAGGCTGTCTTCTTAAGTAGTGGTGAATCAGCCCTCTGGCCCCTAGTGTGTGTACATGTGCACGTGTGCGTGTGCGTGTGCGTTTCGTCTTGAATGTTAGTCATAGTGAGGATTTGAGAAACAATGACCTTAAACACTGGAGAGAATATATTTTTTTAAATACATAAAAGTAAAATGACATTTCATGACATGGCCTGTTCTGGAATCCCAGCTGTATATTAGCTCAGTGTTGTCTTAGCAACTGCTGGTTTAGGGTTAAGGCAGGTGGCTATGTGCGTGTGTGTGAGTGCCTTTTCTAAGGAGTTATGAGCTTCGATGCCTCAACACATTGCCTCTGGTAAATGGCCTCAGTGAGTTAAAAGCTACGTACTTTATTTTACCAGTCAAATGTACTCATATTTCGACTTTACTGTGCAAATAAATTGGAACTATCAGAATCTCAGCCTTGGCTGGAAGCATTTGGGGGGTGCGAGGGGGTGTCCTGACTTGTTGAGGGATCTGAGTGATTTGGGAGAGAGTTAAAAGGGTGACTGGTTCAGGGTTAACGCTCTGCAGTAGATGAGATACGTCTGGGAACTCTTTATCGCCTCAGTAAAGAAGGGTTATGACGGCGAGACATGAATACATTCATCAGCTAGCTACGGTACCATTCGGTGGAGGACACACTGTGTGTCATAGCCATTTAACTTGTTAGCCTCCATCCATATAATTATTCTGTTTTCTCTTTGGATAGAAATTGAAGAAAGTGAGTGACTGCTTTAGTTTATGCATGCTTCACCAGCTATGGGTTGCTGTTGCTAGTGGTTACAGGGTGGTATTGCTCAATGACACACAGGATTTAAATTTTAGTGTGAAAAAGACAACTCCAATAACTGTGAGATTTCTCCTCAGTGTTCTTGCAGAAATCCACAGGAAAAAGTACATTATTAATTAAAACGTTGTTTGAATACAAAATGTGCCTTACTAATAAAACATTTGACACAAACTCATTCCATAATTGACTGCCAATAAAGGTTCTCTGAATCTCATTCCCATCGCTTTTTCTGATTGGTTCCTCCCTCTCAGGGAGAGCTGACTATGACCAGTGACATGGAGAGTCTCCAGACGGCCATCTTCCTGGACCTGGTCCCAGAGTCGTGGACCAGACGGGCCTACCCGTCTATGTGTGGCCTGGTCCTGTGGTTCACTGACCTGCTGGGGAGGATCAAGGAGCTGGAGGCCTGGGCCACTGACTTCATCTTGCCCTCAGCCGTCTGGCTGGCCGGCTTCTTCAACCCTCAATCCTTTCTGACAGCCATCATGCAGGCTATGGCTCGCAGGTAGGTTGGCATGATAATCGATATTACAGAAATATAGCCTGAAAAAGTGGATTCAATGATACTTGTGCTAACGCAGGCTCGGCACGATCACACATATTATCAGATAATGGAAACAAAACTGTTATTCGCTTTAAAATAATGTGAGAAGTACAGTTTTTCTAATTTCAAAACAGTTTCCTCTGTGAGAATAGAATTCACCTTGTACCTAGAATTCCCACTGTCAATTATCACGATAAAAGCTGTTCTCACGATACTACTTTTTAAAAATATATATTTTTTAAATCACCTTTATTTAACCAGGTAGGCAAGTTGAGAACAAGTTCTCATTTACAATTGCGACCTGGCCAAGATAAAGCAAAGCAGTTCGACACATACAACGAGACAGAGTTACACATGGAGTAAAACAAACATGCAGGCAATAATACAGTAGAAACAAGTCTATATACAATGTGAGCAAATGAGGTGAGATAAGGGAGGTAAAGGCAGGTGATTGTGATACAACATTCCATGATGTTCCCATGATTCCTCCTGTCAGGAATGAGTGGCCTCTGGACAGGATGTGTCTGCAGTGTGACGTCACCAAGAAGAACAGAGAGGACTTCAGCACTCCTCCCAGGGAGGGGGCCTACGTACACGGACTGTACATGGAGGGAGCTCGCTGGGACACTCAGGTACAGAGAGGGGTTATATAGGGGACATATAGATGACACAAAGGTGACATAGCTAGTGAGACTTGGGTATGTATGTCAGAGGGGGCCTACGGACATGGACTGTACGTGGAAGGAGCTTGCTGGGACACACAGGTGGGGATGTCACCTCATTGAGGAGTCGTGTGGCTGCCGTTATCAGTGACTTAAGAGTGACATAGTCGTGTTGTGTGTGTGTGTACATAGGTTTCCCACCTTACATTTACATTACATTTAAGTCATTTAGCAGACGCTCTTCTTCAGAGCGACTTACAAATTGGTGCATTCACCTTATGACAGCCAGTGGAACAGCCACTTTACAATAGTGCATCTAAATATTTTAAGGGGGGGGGGTGTGAGAAGGATTACTTTATCCTATCCTAGGTATTCCTTAAAGAGGTGGGGTTTCAGGTGTCTCCGGAAGGTGGTGATTGACTCCGCTGTCCTGGCGTCGTGAGGGAGTTTATTCCACCATTGGGTGGCCAGAGCAGCAAACAGTTTTGACTGGGCTGAGCGGGAACTGTACTTCCTCAGTGGTAGGGAGGTGAGCAGGCCAGAGGTGGATGAACGCAGTGCCCTTGTTTGGGTGTAGGGCCTGATCAGAGCCTGGAGGTACTGAGGTGCCGTTCCCCTCACAGCTCTGTAGGCAAGCACCATGGTCTTGTAGCGGATGCGAGCTTCAACTGGAAGCCAGTGGAGAGAGCGGAGGAGCGGGGTGCCGTGAGAGAACTTGGGAAGGTTGAACACCAGACGGGCTGCGGCGTTCTGGATGAGTTGTAGGGGTTTAATGGCACAGGCAGGGAGCCCAGCCAACAGCGAGTTGCAGTAATCCAGACGGGAGATGACAAGTGCCTGGATTAGGACCTGCGCCGCTTCCTGTGTGAGGCAGGGTCGTACTCTGCGGATGTTGTAGAGCATGAACCTACAGGAATGGGCCACCGCCTTGATGTTAGTTGAGAACGACAGGGTGTTGTCCAGGATCACGCCAAGGTTCTTTGCGCTCTGGGAGGAGGACACAATGGAGTTGTCAACCGTGATGGCGAGATCATGGAACGGGCAGTCCTTCCCCGGGAGTAAGAGCAGCTCCGTCTTGCCGAGGTTCAGCTTGAGGTGGTGATCCGTCATCCACACTGATATGTCTGCCAGACATGCAGAGATGCGATTCGCCACCTGGTCATCAGAAGGGGGAAAGGAGAAGATTAATTGTGTGTCGTCTGCATAGCAATGATAGGAGAGACCATGTGAGGTTATGACAGAGCCAAGTGACTTGGTGTATAGCGAGAATAGGAGAGGGCCTAGAACAGAGCCCTGGGGGACACCAGTGGTGAGAGCGTGTGGTGAGGAGACAGATTCTCGCCACGCCACCTGGTAGGAGCGACCTGTCAGGTAGGACGCAATCCAAGCGTGGGCCGCGCCGGAGATGCCCAACTCGGAGAGGGTGGAGAGGAGGATCTGATGGTTCACAGTATCGAAGGCAGCCGATAGGTCTAGAAGGATGAGAGCAGAGGAGAGAGAGTTAGCTTTAGCAGTGCGGAGCGCCTCCATGATACAGAGAAGAGCAGTCTCAGTTGAATGACTAGTCTTGAAACCTGACTGATTTGGATCAAGAAGGTCATTCTGAGAGAGATAGCGGGAGAGCTGGCCAAGGACGGCACGTTCAAGAGTTTTGGTGAGAAAAGAAAGAAGGGATACTGGTCTGTAGTTGTTGACATCGGAGGGATCGAGTGTAGGTTTTTTCAGAAGGGGTGCAACTCTCGCGTGAAGAGGCTTACAGTGCATACATGGTTAGAGAGGGTAAAGTAGTTATTGAATTAAAGTTTATCTCAAGGTTACTTCAGTTACTAGTGTAGTATGGAATACTGTGTGCGTTAGTGTGCCAGTCAGGCTTGCTTTTTATTATATATATGCATCCAGCTCTCCTGCAGGGTCCCAGTGGACCTGTTAATTAGTGAATGTGTCGAGTATGCACTGGCACACTTTAATCACCCTTATGAGTGGCACTGCTGTGTTCTCTCTTTATTAAAAGCTGGAGACAGACAGACAGGGAGAGGTATAGGCAGACAGTCAGACTGAGAGACGAGCAGCGAGGGAGACAGGCGGGCAGTCCGGGAGGGAGGAAGGCAGGCAACGATGGAGACAGTCAGTGTCCTCTCCCGTCCTCTCTCCCTCTCCGCTCCGCTCCTCTCCTCTCTCCTCCTAACTTCTGTCTTGCACTCATATTGGCTCCTCTCATCTCCACTCCTCCTCTCAGCCCTGGGCCAGCACTATGCCCGTGTAGTGTCAGGGTGTAACGGAGTGTGAACGGGAGTGTGAGCAGCATCCCTCCATCTGGAGCCCGGCTCTGGCGCTGCAGCTGTACAAGTCAAAGATTTATGATAAACCAGCTCATCTGTATGAATGAGCCAAGCTACTTATTCAGGGGATGCGGACATCAAAGGCGAGGGAATACACAGTAGCACTCTGTGTATATAATACAGATCTAGAGATGATAGTGGGGGGATGGGAAGGGTGTGTGTTTGGTACTGTAGCTTATTTGCTTTGTCATTTTTTTGTTGGGGGGGTTGCAGGTACAATATTCAATTTACACAGTTTATACCACACGTACCTGTAGGCTGCCACTCAAAAGTAAAGAAAAAATACAGAGAAATTATCAGATTGATCACACATGATTTAGTAATAATACAATTGGTATGTAAAGAAAAGAGAAACAAAAAGAGTTGGGCCTACACCCCCATCCCATTCCCCACAGCCCAACATGTCTCCGTCCAACCCTCCCCCCCCTCACTTTCCACTCTTTCCCACCCTGCCTGGCAACACAGGTTGGTTGTCTGTCTCCACCACTTATCCCCTAAGCCCCCACCCGCCCCCACCACTTATCCCCTAAGCCCCAACCCTCACCCTGCCACTTATCCCCTAAGCCCCAACCCTCACCCCACCACTTATCCCCTAAGCCCCAACCCTCACCCCACCACTTATGCCCTAAGCCCCAACCCTCACCCTGCCACTTATGCCCTAAGCCCTAACCCTCACCCTGCCACTTATCCCCTAAGCCACAACCCTCACCCTGCCACTTATCCCCTAAGCCCCAACCCTCACCCGCCACTTATCCCCTGAGCCCCCACCCGCCCCCGCCACTTATCCCCTAAGCCCCACCCCACCACTTATCCCCTAAGCCCCCATCTGACCCCCCCACCACCACTGATCCCCTAAACCCCCACCTGCCCCCACCACTTAGCCCCTAAGCCCCCACCAGCCCCCCGCCACTTATCCCCTAATCCCCCCCACCCCTCACTACTTATCCCCTAAGCCCCCACCAGCCCCCCGCCACTTATCCCCTAAGCCCCCATCTGACCCCCACCCCACCACTGATCCCCTAAACCCCCACCTGCCCCCACCACTTAGCCCATAAGCCCCCACCAGCCCCCGCCACTTATCCCCTAATCCCCCCCACCCCTCACTACTTATCCCCTAAGCCCCCACCAGCCCCCGCCACTTATCCCCTAAGCCCCACCCCACCACTTATCCCCTAAGCCCCCATCTGACCCCCACCCCAAAACTTATCCCCTAAACCCCCACCTGCCCCCCACCACTTAGCCCCTAAGCCCCAACCCGCAGCCCGCCACTTATCCCCTAATCCCCCCCCCCACCCCACCCCTCACTACTTATCCCATAAACCCACACATCAGGGTTAACACTGAAGAGAAAAAAAGATAGAATCAGGATTTTTCTTTGCTGGTCTCTGGGTAGATAAATCTAGCTAGCTAAGTCAGCCATTGGTTAGGCTATCAGTAGCTAGATAAAGGCATCTGCCATTCAACCGTATACGGGCAACATTTTGGAGTGACAGTGGAATCAACCAATCACATTTGGTGGGACCGTTTTTGGCTGGGAGCGTTTTTACAAAAACGTATGGAAACTTCTGCCTTCTTGAAGGCTAACAGGTCACTGCACAATAGCGAGCAATAGTTTTCCCACGGTCTAGCTAGCTGGCTTTGTTGTTGGTTAGTTTGCAGTGGCTGCAGCAGGTGTCAGCCATCTCTCTTTGTTGCATTTAAAGTGGAACTGACAGCATTTCAGCAACATCAGGGGGGTTGTCAAGTGACTACTGAGATATGGTCATTTTCACATTTTCATAAATGATTAGAATGTTTGGGAATTACATATACTAAGGCATTTATGGTCCTTCTGTAGCTCAGTTGGTAGAGCATGGCGCTTGTAACGCCAGGG
The DNA here is from genome assembly GCF_021184085.1 of Oncorhynchus gorbuscha. Lineage (NCBI taxonomy): Eukaryota > Metazoa > Chordata > Actinopteri > Salmoniformes > Salmonidae > Oncorhynchus > Oncorhynchus gorbuscha. The sequence goes on along the minus strand of NC_060179.1, from coordinate 58,965,396 downwards.
TAGTGGGTTTGATCCCCGGGACCACCCATACGTAGAATGTATGCACACATGATTGTAAGTCGCTTTGGATAAAAGTGTCTGCTAAATGGCATATATATTTGTGAAAATCTGATAGCAAAATAGAGTGGGAAAGCAGCCTTGTGTTTGGACAATAATAGACACTGCAGTAAATAAAAACAGCTGTCTTGTCCAGGACCGGTCGACACAGACCCATGCGCTATAGCCAGTCAGATCTACAGTAGGCCTTTATGCAAACAAGCCATTTGCCACACGGCCCTGCCATCATTCACTTTGAACTGGATTGTGTGTTTACAGGCAGTTGCAACAGCACGACTTTAGATCTTTAGAACTCATTCGCCAAAACTAACAAAATACACCCGAATAGATTTCTGCAAATATGTAAACACCTTGGGGGTCCTCTTACATTTGGTCAAACAACCATGAAAAGGTAGTCTCTCTCTCCCTCAGTTATGCACATCATGAACAACAAGATCAACAACTAATTCTAGCCAGAGCAAGATGAGCTCAAATCTAATGTAGGAACATTAGATAAACCCTCTCAAACTTTTTCATCTATTTGACTGTCAAAATTGCAATAATAAACCATGGGGAATTGTAGCCTCCTCGTCCTTATGCAGCTTGCCTGCCAATGCATGCTCGTCCCAACCAAGGACCCAAGCTCACTGGCTAAAGTTGGCTAGCTTGCTACTTCCAGACACAACTGAGAGAACCCTCACTCTGACCCTTTTACTCGCCATAGCAGAGCTGGTTAGGCTGTTTACATGTTATCTAGAGCGTTTTTTTACTATAACTTTTTTTTGTCTACGTTTACTGACACCAGTCATATTCAGCAGGTGTTGCGTGTTTCTAAATTCATCAGTTGTTCTGCACTCTGGCACACTCATATGAGAGTGCTCTGAAATCGGAGTAGATAGCCAGAGTGAATTTGCGAACTCAAGAAAGATGCTAACTGGATAACTGTTGATAAAGTTATTGGTAGCTGTGTATAGCCACCAAAAACGATACGAGAGGAAACATTTTGTTACTCACCGAATCCTTCAATGACATGACATCCTCCTAGCAATCTAGCTAATGTTAGGCTCTGTGTTTTTAGCTTGCTACATAAATAGGTACGCTAGCCAATTAGCCATGTTATGACTGACTTGTGATCATTGCCCTTGCTTGTTTGATTGTATTGACATTCCCAGCCTTAGTTACATTCGTCAATTTTTGTCCAGAATATTGAGTCGTTCAAACTGAAACAGTGAATCCCAAATGGAGGCAGCAAACTATGTACCAGGCCAGCTGGGATTTACAACCTGATAGCAAATATTTTTGGGACTACCAATAAATGTATTGGGGAATTATATTAATGCATTGAACTGCATCCTTCTATTCTGCCAACAATGCCTTAGTGTACGTTGTGGAACGTTGAGTCCAATATAACCTATTTTTAAAACCTCTTATGGAGTTGATTTTGTAGCATAAACAGTAAATTAGATATTTTTGACTGATATTATGATTGTCTGTTTGTTTCATATCTGGAAAGGAGTTAAAACTCTGTCAGTTCCAGTTTAAACATTAGGTGACTGGATACTTTGTGTGTCAAACGTGAAATGTTTTTTTTTTTGCAATGGGAAGTAATCGTTGTACATTTTGATTGGGAAATGATTAATGGTTGTGTTTTTCTATTCTTATGATTGGGACCTACTGGCGTATCATGTCCAGGTGAATGGACTGCTTATTCTTTAACATCATGCTGTGTGTGAATGCTGTCTTTCCGTTGGCCCTATGCAGTGGTATAGTGGTTCCTGGAGAAGGGGGTATACTCAAATGTTGCCAAAAAGTTCCCAAATGGCCCGCCAGGCGAAGGAAAGGCACCCTGGGTGAAAAGTCCCATGTTTTCCTGTTATTTTAATGAATTCCCCTATAGATTTTTCAGATATTCACTCTCAATCACTTTTTTAATAGAATATTGTATTTAAGTCCACAACAATGCTTAAACCACATCATTCTGACAGGCCACCAGTGGGTGGGCCTCTGTCCTGCCAGGCCCATCCATGTCTACGCCCCTGATGCAAACAGGGCATGATGACAATTGCACATCACAAATAGCCTACTAAACAACACTTCAGACTCAACTTTTTCAGTACCTGGTTTGCATACCCATCGTTGTCTTAGTTAGCATTTACTGGTAGATATCATAAGTTGAAATGTCTTTCCTACCCTACCGGCTACCGATGTCATTCTTCTGTGAGCTGCTCCATGCCAAAACCAGCTGAGAGCTGCACACTCTTGCTGCCTGCGGATGATGTTCCTCTGAAACGAGGCTATGTGTGCGGCGCGCAGGTGAATATATTTCACGTGCTTTGTGTTTGTGTAAGCCGCTGATTGTGTAGGTATGATTTCTCTATTGTAGTAAGTAATTTGTAAGTAGTATACCTCCACTACACTACTTTGATACGCATCAATAGGGATTAAGAAGTGATTATACGCAATGCCCACTGAATAAAAGTGTGTATACAGTTTATACCTACAAATAGCCTCCACTACACCACTAGCCCTTGTTTTTTTAAACAAAAAGTGCTCTCCTACATGAGTATACTAGTATTACGGTTGCTGTCCTTTCAGAATCATGAACCTGGTACACACTGAAGGCCTATAGGTTCACCACTGTACTAACCTGTCACACGCTGAAGACCTATAGGTTCACCACTATACTAACCTGTCACACACTGAAGACCTATAGGTTCACACACTGAAGGCCTATAGGTTCACCACTATACTAACCTGTCACACACTGAAGACCTATAGGTTCACCACTATACTAACCTGTCACACACTGAAGACCTATAGGTTCACCACTATACTAACCTGTCACATACTGAAGGTCTATAGGTTCACATACTGAAGGTCTATAGGTTCACCACTGTACTAACCTGTCACACACTGAAGGCCTATAGGTTCACACACTGAAGACCTATAGGTTCACCACTGTACTAACCTGTCACACACTGAAGGCCTATAGGTTAACCACTGTACTAACCTGTCACACGCTGAAGACCTATAGGTTCACCACTGTACTAACCTGTCACACGCTGAAGGCCTATAGGTTCACCACTATACTAACCTGTCACACGCTGAAGACCTATAGGTTCACCACTGTACTAACCTGTCACATACTGAAGGTCCTATAGGTTCACCACTGTACTAACCTGTCACACACTGAAGACCTATAGGTTTACCACTGTACTAACCTGTCACACACTGAAGGCCTATAGGTTAACCACTGTACTAACCTGTCACACGCTGAAGACCTATAGGTTCACCACTGTACTAACCTGTCACACACTGAAGACCTATAGGTTCACCACTGTACTAACCTGTCACACACTGAAGGCCTATAGGTTCACACACTGAAGACCTATAGGTTCACCACTGTACTAACCTGTCACACACTGAAGGCCTATAGGTTCACCACTGTACTAACCTGTCACACACTGAAGACATATAGGTTCACCACTGTACTAACCTGTCACACGCTGAAGACCTATAGGTTCACCACTGTACTAACCTGTCACACACTGAAGACATATAGGTTCACCACTGTACTAACCTGTCACACGCTGAAGGCCTATAGGTTCACCACTGTACTAACCTGTCACACACTGAAGGCCTATAGGTTCACCACTATACTAACCTGTCACACGCTGAAGACCTATAAGTTCACCACTATACTAACCTGTCACACGCTGAAGACCTATAGGTTCACCACTGTACTAACCTGTCACACGCTGAAGACCTATAGGTTCACCACTGTACTAACCTGTCACACGCTGAAGGCCTATAGGTTCACCACTGTACTAACCTGTCACACACTGAAGGCCTATAGGTTCACCACTATACTAACCTGTCACACGCTGAAGACCTATAGGTTCACCACTATACTAACCTGTCACACGCTGAAGACCTATAGGTTCACCACTGTACTAACCTGTCACATACTGAAGGTCCTATAGGTTCACCACTGTACTAACCTGTCACACACTGAAGACCTATAGGTTCACTGTACTAACCTGTCACATACTGAAGGCCTATAGGTTCACCACTGTACTAACCTGTCAAGACCTATAGGTTCACCACTGTACTAACCTGTCACATACTGAAGGTCCTATAGGTTCACCACTGTACTAACCTGTCACACACTGAAGACCTATAGGTTTACCACTGTACTAACCTGTCACATACTGAAGGCCTATAGGTTCACCACTGTACTAACCTGTCACACACTGAAGGCCTATAGGTTCACCACTGTACTAACCTGTCACACACTGAAGGTCCTATAGGTTCACCACTGTACTAACCTGTCACACGCTGAAGGCCTATAGGTTCACCACTGTACTAACCTGTCACACACTGAAGGCCTATAGGTTTACCACTGTACTAACCTGTCACACACTGAAGACCTATAGGTTTACCACTGTACTAACCTGTCACATACTGAAGGCCTATAGGTTCACCACTGTACTAACCTGTCACACACTGAAGGTCCTATAGGTTCACCACTGTACTAACCTGTCACACACTGAAGGCCTATAGGTTCACCACTGTACTAACCTTTCACATACTGAAGGCCTATAGGTTCACCACTATACTAACCTGTCACACACTGAAGACCTATAGGTTCACCACTGTACTAACCTGTCACACACTGAAGGCCTATAGGTTCACCACTGTACTAACCTGTCACACACTGAAGGCCTATAGGTTCACCACTGTACTAACCTGTCACACACTGAAGACCTATAGGTTCACCACTGTACTAACCTGTCACACACTGAAGGTCCTATAGGTTCACCACTGTACTAACCTGTCACACGCTGAAGGCCTATAGGTTCACCACTGTACTAACCTGTCACACGCTGAAGACCTATAGGTTCACCACTGTACTAACCTGTCACACGCTGAAGACCTATAGGTTCACCACTATACTAACCTGTCACACGCTGAAGACCTATAGGTTCACCACTGTACTAACCTGTCACATACTGAAGGTCCTATAGGTTCACCACTGTACTAACCTGTCACACACTGAAGACCTATAGGTTTACCACTGTACTAACCTGTCACATACTGAAGGCCTATAGGTTCACCACTGTACTAACCTGTCACATACTGAAGGCCTATAGGTTCACCACTGTACTAACCTGTCACACACTGAAGGTCCTATAGGTTCACCACTGTACTAACCTGTCACACACTGAAGGTCCTATAGGTTCACCACTGTACTAACCTGTCACATACTGAAGGCCTATAGGTTCACCACTGTACTAACCTGTCACACACTGAAGGTCCTATAGGTTCACCACTGTACTAACCTGTCACATACTGAAGGTCCTATAGGTTCACCACTGTACTAACCTGTCACATACTGAAGGCCTATAGGTTCACCACTGTACTAACCTGTCACACACTGAAGGTCCTATAGGTTCACCACTGTACTAACCTGTCACATACTGAAGGCCTATAGGTTCACCACTGTACTAACCTGTCACACACTGAAGGTCCTATAGGTTCACCACTGTACTAACCTGTCACATACTGAAGGTCCTATAGGTTCACCACTGTACTAACCTGTCACACACTGAAGGCCTATAGGTTCACCACTGTACTAACCTGTCACATACTGAAGGTCCTATAGGTTCACCACTGTACTAACCTGTCACACACTGAAGGCCTATAGGTTCACCACTGTACTAACCTGTCACACACTGAAGACCTATAGGTTTACCACTGTACTAACCTGTCACATACTGAAGGCCTATAGGTTCACCACTGTACTAACCTGTCACACACTGAAGGTCCTATAACCTGTCACATACTGTTCACCACTGTACTAACCTGTACTAACCTGTCACATACTGAAGGCCTATAGGTTCACCACTATACTAACCTGTCACACACTGAAGACCTATAGGTTCACCACTGTACTAACCTGTCACACACTGAAGGCCTATAGGTTCACACACTGAAGGCCTATAGGTTCACCACTGTACTAACCTGTCACACACTGAAGGCCTATAGGTTCACCACTGTACTAACCTGTCACACACTGAAGACCTATAGGTTCACCACTGTACTAACCTGTCACACACTGAAGGTCCTATAGGTTCACCACTGTACTAACCTGTCACACACTGAAGGTCCTATAGGTTCACACACTGAAGGCCTATAGGTTCACACACTGAAGGTCCTATAGGTTCACACACTGAAGGCCTATTGGTTCACACACTGAAGGCCTATTGGTTCACACACTGAAGGCCTATTGGTTCACACACTGAAGGCCTATTGGTTCACACACTGAAGGCCTATTGGTTCACACACTGAAGACCTATAGTTTCACACACTGAAGGTCCTATAGTTTCACACACTGAAGACCTATAGGTTCACACACTGAAGACCTATAGTTTCACACACTGAAGGTCCTATAGGTTCACACACTGAAGGCCTATAGGTTCACACACTGAATGTCCTATTGGTTCACACACTGAAGGCCTATTGGTTCACACACTGAAGACCTATAGTTTCACACACTGAAGACCTATAGGTTCACCACTGCACAAACATGACTATAATAGATATAAAGGTTGTATTCATGTTTCAAGAAAGGAGTGTATATATTTGACTAAATGGAACCTGATAATGAGTTTTTTACTTCGCTGGTCTCTGCTGATCTCGGGGAGAAATTATGAGTCCTCACTGTCCGAGATCGAGTCAAGACCTAGTACAAATGTATTCGATACAGAGACAAGACCGATACACTCAATATGTGGTCTCGAGACCGTATTACTACAACACTGGAAAATAGGTTTATATATTTTGTTTGTATGTACAGCACATGGCCAAAAGTATGTGGACACCCTTTCAAATTAGTGTATTCAGCTATTTCAGCCACACCCATTGCTGACCAGTGTATACAATTGAGCACACCGCCATGTAATCTCCATAGACAAACATTGGCAGTAGAATGGCTCGTAGTGAAGAGCTCAGTCACTTTTAACGTGGCACCGTCATAGGACACCACCTTTCCAACAAGTCAGTTTGTAATATTTCTGCCCTGCTAAAGCTGCCCCGGTTAACTGTAAGTGCTGTTATTGTGAAGTGGAAATGTCTAGGAGCAACAGCGGCTCAGCCGCTAAGTAGTAGGCCACACAAGCTCACAGAAGGGAACCGCCGAGTGCTGAAGCGCATAGCGCATAAAAATTGTCTGTCCTCGGGTGCAACACCCACTACCGAGTCCCAAACTGCCTCTGGAAGCAATGTCAGCACAAGAACTGCTCGCCCGGAGCTTCATGAAATGGGTTTCCATGGCCGAGCAGCCACACACAAGCCTAAGATCCCCATACGCAATGCCAAGTGTCGACTGGAGTGGTTTAAAGCTCTTCGCCATTGGACCCTGGAGCAGTGGAAACGTTCTCTGGAGTAATGAATCAGGAGGAATAATGGTCTGGGCTGTTTTTCATGGTTCGGGCCCCTTAGTTCCAGTGAAGGGAAATCTTAACCATGCAGCATACAATGACATTCTAGACGATTCTGTGCTTCCAACTTTGTGGCAACAGTTTGGGGAAGGTCCTTTCCTGTTTCAGCAGGACAATGCTCTGTGTACAAAGCGAGGTCCATACATACATTTTTTAGGGGGATTGGTGTGGAAGAACTTGACTGCCCTGCACACAGCCCTGACCTCAACAACATCAAACACCTTTGGGATGAATTGGAACGCCGACTGCGAGCCAGGCCTAATCGGCTAACATCAGTGCCCAACCTCACTAATACTCTAGTGGCTGAATGGAAGCAAGTCCCCGCAGCAATTTTCCAACATCTAGTGGAAAACCTTCCCATAAAAGTGGAGGCTGGGAGGGGGGTCCAACTCCATATTAATGCCCATGATTTTGGAAGGAGGTGTACGACGAGCAGGTGTACACATACTTTTGGCCATGTAGTTTAAGTGTTGGGCTTTATAGATTGTTTATATGTATGTGTTGGGCTTTACAATCATGCACCTGAGCTCAATTTCGAGTCTGAATACTTATGTAAATAAGGTATTTCTGTTTTTTATTTTTAATACATTTGCAAACATTTTTTAAAACCTGTTTTTGCTTTGTCATTTGTCATTGTGTGTAGATTGCTAAAAATGCCAAGGTCATATTTGTCCATATTCTGTTCCAGTTAAAGCGTTGTTCAGATTCACTTAGATCTGTGGAAGTACAGTAGCTTATTAATAAGATACACTATAGCCAGTTTTGTCTTTGCAACAAATAAATATCTATTCTCTCCTAATGGTGACGGTTGCTGTTATCTTTTTATATTTCCATCAACCCAATACACCTTCAAGAAGATGATTGTCATGAATTTCAATGAGATGGGGCGGTGTCTTTTACGACCCTCATTATTCCTATTTACCTAAATACACATAAAGCTATTAATGTTTAAAAGAATGCAAAAAAAAATGTACCGACTGCTGATGCAATTAGGGCTGTAATTCAGACGAACGTCATAAAGTGGCTTCGTCTCTTCGTCCTCCAAGCTTCTCCTCCAAAGTCATTAGGATTTACATTTGTTTCCTGGAGTCAGCTAGCTTCATGGTGGAACTTCTGTCTCCTGGACACTAAGTGGAGAGAGGATTAATTAGTGAGATGGACCGCTCTGTTTCCTGTTTGAGCGTGTTTGGAAAGTCTGCTCTGAAAGGCAGGAGAAGACAGGATAACTTCAGACTTATAGTGACTTTCACACACTGTTCAAGGGTACCCCAAATATTGAGCCCCTAAATTGTCCCTCTGCCAACTCAGTTAGATTAATTTAATTACATTTGCTGTATTGTTTAAGAATGATTTAATTCAGTTTGACCAAATACAACCTTCAGGAAATAAAATTGCTTTAGTTATATGGTAATACTTAATTTTCACATTATTCCTGTTGTTTGTCTTAAGGGCACCTACACTGAAGAAAAGTGTATAGTTGAGATACTTTTTTCTCAAAGACCATGTCATTGTCCTCTCTCCCTCTCCCACCAGGCTGGTATGATGGTGGATGCCCGTCTGAAGGAACTGACCCCCACCATGCCCGTCATCTTCATCAGAGCTATCCCTGTGGACAAGCAGGAGGTGCGTAACGTCTACCAGTGTCCTGTCTACAAGACCAGACAGAGAGGACCCACCTATGTATGGACCTTCAACCTCAAGACCAAAGAGAACCCTTCCAAGTGGACCCTAGCTGGGGTGGCCCTGCTACTGCAGATCTAAATGCAAGTTGTATCTTGTTTTTGTAGATCCAAAGTTCTAAACATACTGTGACGTTTCGGTCAGAGACCTTCATCAGACATAATCTTGCCAGCCAACTTCAGAATGGAGTCGCTTTGACTGACCTTTTTCTTTGCACAGAGACATGAACCTAGCTAACTGTACAGCACACTTATCAGACCGTCTTTTAATAGTTGTTACTAGTTGAGTTCTAGATTGATCTCACTTGTCGAAAGGAGGAAATGTTCCTGTCAAAATGAGGAACGAAGTGAGAAGGTTCAAAAGAAAGATTTATTATGTCTTAAAGAGAAGAGAAACCCTACACCAAATAGATAGGTTTGTCCTGTAATACTTAAAATCAGTATAATCTAAAAATAATCTACTCTGGAGATCTCAAATAGTAGTTTCTTCTTTTTTTAAACACCAATTTTGTAGAATAAAGACTTTTATACTGAACCATCCAAGAGTGCAGTCAGGTGATTTGCGTTTCACTGCGTTGCTCCTTTCCCCTCCATTCTCTCTCATATACAGTCATTCTCTCTAACTTTCTCAAAGCATTCTTCTCCACCAACCACCTCCTTCCTAAATAACCTTCCCAGCTGTAAAGCTCATTCTGCAGTCTCACATATACTGTATACCCATCCATTGCACCCAGACATGTGCAGACTGCACACATACACACGCACTCACACGGACACCTTAAAAGGATCACGAGGAGGGATTCATTTTATCGTGGTGGTGTATAAGTTATGATGCCTCAGCTATCTCTATTTCGCTCTCTTTCTCTCTCATCAGCTCCGTCTCCCTGGTGTCTCCTATATCCAGTTATTGGAGGGCCTTAACAAAGCACCATGAGACAGAGAGGCATGAGGAGGAGGGATGGAAAGAGGGAGGAAAATGAAGAAAGCAATAATGCAATGGGAGGCAATCTATGTAGAACTTGCAAATTACACCTTCAGGTAGTGTTATGAAAATAGATTGTGCCTTTGCCTATGTGGCGCATACCGGTATACACAGTACAGATGATGCATGGGACTCAGGAGAAATTATTACCCTCTTATAAGCTTAGAAGAAATAATTCAAAGTGCTTTTGAAGTGCTGCGTTTTTGTTGACTCTTTCTATTCTATGAGCTCTTTGGACCAAAGAGAAAGTTAGCACGTATCTGCCTTCAAACAATACTGTTGTGTCTCGTGGGTTTCATAACCACACCTTTATAAAAATGCAATAATGTTGAGACGGGAGACAGGAATCAGTTCAACCATTTATCGGGAACGTGCTAGGTCTAGAACACATACAACACCATCATGCTTTGCGGCACACCCCCAATACACCACACCTTTTCCCCTTCGACTTAAATTGTAACCATTGTGAACAACAGTCCTGAAAAGTTTACCTTGAGCCCCCAGGTGAAAACAGAGTGTAACAGTTCTGGACGATTCACGACTGGTGTTTCTGTCAATGTAGCTTTACTCAGCAGTAACTGATCTACGTGCCTTTTCCAGATGACATCCTCTGCAGTCTCGACAGTGTAGGACACAGGACCAGTCTGAGCAATAACTGTAGCAGGAACCCACTTTGTTCCGCTGAGGTAGTTCCTCGCTAAGAGTTTCTCCAGGATTAAAAGCTTGGTCCTTTGCTTGCAGTTCATGATGTTTGACTTGGCTCTCCTGTTGATATTGCATTGTCTCCTTTGCTTTCGGAGGTTTGTGTAGGTGGACGCTTGTGCGTTGCTCTCTTCATGAGTAGCTATACAGACAAACCCTTGGTTGTTTGTGTGAGGTGTGTTCCTGTAGGATAGCAGGAAGCTGTTTGAGCATTGGTGCAATGTTCCTTCCTAAGACGCTTTTAAGGCCTGTTTCATGGTCTGTACGAATGAACCTCTCCACCAGCCCGTTGGTTGATGGATGTGACGGGTGGATCTGATGTGCTATATGCCTTTCACCTGTAGGAACGTGGCCAATACTTGGGACAGCTGCAGTCCGTTGTTGCTAACAAGTTGGAGTGGAAATCCAAACCTACTAAACACTTCTCCAAGCTTCTCGATGGTCTTCTCAGCAGTAGTAGACCTCATGATGGCAACCTCTGGCCACTACCTATCAGTATCCACAACCACAAGAAACATTCTGTCTTCGAATGGATCTGCGAAGTCTACATTTATGCATTGCCACACCTCTAGCCAATCCCAGTGATGAAGAGGTAGAACCTTCTGCGAACCTTCTGACATGAGGAATATGCTTTCTCCTCAATGCTTCCATCCAATGCAGACCACCAGAAGTAGCTTTGTGCGATTTCCTTAATGTGAACCATTGCACAATGACCTGAGTGTAACTGTTTCCTCTGGTTTCCTTTGTGAAGGCCCACAGCAGGCAACCGGACTGTACTGACATCTGCATTGCAGTGTAGTTCTGACTTGCGGAACCTGATGTCGTAGTTGTTGTGGTGGACATACTATGCTGTTTTTAGATAAAGAATTGTCCATTTTTATATGCAAGTGTTTTTTTGCTGATGCAGGCTGGTCTTGTGTGACTTAGTCATAAGTCACACCCGAATGCAGTATGTGACATCCCGTTTGTACTATCTGCAGGAACTCATCTGTGTGGAAACTTGCAGGAAGGAACACACAATGGTGGCAACGTCAGCTATCGTAATCTGCACAGACAAGCTAAACGCCTTTTATACACTATTTTCCCCACCCCTGTTTGCATACATCTGCTAACTGCCATAGGTTTGACTTGACTTGACTTGTCTATAAAAGCTGAGAGCCAACTCTGTTTGTTGGGCTTTTAACGCTGCACCATTGAGTGATTGTTAACCACTCCATTTTTGCAAATCTCATAAAGTTATTTGAAGAATCTCTCTTCTGGTTAGTGTGTGCTGACAACAACAAAGCCTTGCAGCAAGTGATGGAATCCCAGTATGCGGTGCAAAGATGCTTGTCTGCGGACAATGATCTGTAAGAAAGGTGAACTTCACGTTCAGTACGCTTAACGTTCTACTGATTAGTTCATCTGCCTTTTATTATTATTAAACTCACCTTCTGCACCTGCACCCTGACTCCCAGCGTATACAAAGCAAAACATGCATCTCATATCATGGAAATAGCCGTTCTATCATTCAGCCTACAGTATCAGCCAATGCGTGATGTTCAATGTAGGCCTACATTCCATGAGACTTTTGAAAAAAACATGCCAGGCTTAATATTAACCTGTTTTTCCACTTGTCCTTCAGACAAGGAAGTGACTGAAAATGTGTTGTTTGATGCAACAAAAAAAAAAACAGTTCACAAAATAACATTTATTATTCCCATACCATTATTACAGAGAATCAGACAAATTTTGCTACTCTCTGCCTATTGGCTACTTGGCTTATTCAAGACCATCTCAAAATACAAAACTGCCCCTTTAAGACATGAAAAAACCTCTTAACCTGACTCTCTTTTCAAAGATGGTTAGAAATTCACACATCTTGTAGAAAACAACCACCTTGATTACTCTCCCTTTATTTAGCCCTCAGTAGCCTCAGTCATTATTTGTTTTGGTACGTTAGATTGAAAGTGGCTAATATAGCATTGTTTTGATCACAATTCCAACGGTAGAGTGAAAAATGGATAGTTTTAACTAATCTTGTGCTTCTCTGCCGGGCTGATATTTCTTGTACGCAGCAGTCCGAGGGGAGCTGTGTGCCCGAGCACGCGCTCAGCTTAGAGGAAACATTGGTTCCATATATAACCCTCTGACATGGGACACAACTGCTCCTACACCATATGGATTAGAATCACAAGCTAGTTGGCTGGGCAATGCAGCTTTGAATTTTGTCAGTGCGGCAGATTTCAGTCGTGTTTCCTTGGTTTTCACGAATGATTCTTAGCATTGTTCTGTCCATTTCCATGTTTTGTCCTGACAAAGAAACTGATGCAGTGGCTTCAGCTTCATTGCTGAGCTTGGGATAAAGCATCGGTAGCAATTCAGCAACTCCAGGAGGATATATGCTGATGTTGTCTTGGACATTCTAACGTTCTGAGGAGCTGGGATCTCCAAGATAGACTTGTCATTGGACGGAGCCTTGTGGAGGCCCGTAGCTGCGATGACGGGTATGAGGCATTCAACCAATGATTGGAAGAATGCACATTTGTCCTGACAAACTCGCAGCCTGTAGTCCTTCAATCTCTGTAAGGTCACATTCAAGTTCTCTAGATGGTCCTCTTCGTCCTTTCCAGTAACACGGATGTCATCCAGGTAGCATTATGCTCCTGGCAATCCACTCAAGATCGGGTCCATTGTCCTCTGGAACAGAGGTGGCGCACTTGTGATTCCAAATGGTAGACGACAGTACTTGAAGAGCCCGGTGTGTGTCACGATGGTCAGCAGCGCCTTTAGCTTTTCATCTACTCGATTTTGAGGAACTTTTGACTCCCAGCTATGCCCTTGAAAAGGTTGTCAATGTGTGGTAGCGGATACTGCTCAGCGGACAACACAGGGTTAACTGTGACTTTAAAGTCTCCACATATCCTGATTCCCTCCTTAAGGACTGATACAATGGGTGTTGCATATTCACTCATGCTGACTGGCTCCAGTACTTTGTTCTTGACTAACGCGCCCTCGACTTTTGGTCTGATAGCTATGGGTTGTGCTTTCAGAAACTTTGGGATCTTGTCTGGCTTAATGCTAAGCTTCACTGTAATGTCTTTCATGCAACCCAGCTCTCCATTAAAGACTCCACCATGTTTTTCTAAGACGGCGGGTAAGATATGTGTCTCCATGTATTATTGTAGTCACTAATGGCCAGTCCAGTGTGATTGTCTCCACCCACGAATGTCCCGGTAGGGATGGATAGTCTCCTTTCACGAAGTATAATGGCAGCTTTTCAGTTTGTCAGTTTAATTGACCGGTGACCTCAGTGATGCCTCTCACGGCAACAGATTCACTTGCGTAAGTCTGGTTGAAGTGGAAGGTGTTTGAGTTGAGTTGATTTTATTTTTACAGGGACAGTGCACATTAATCGACGTTTCAGTAAAAGTGTCGGTTTTAGCCAACCGGCTAATTTTCAACTGCAGTCCCTGGGCAGGTTATTAAAAACAATTACAATATAGACAATAGCAACATAGGACAAGAAAGACAAAGCATACAGACAGAGCAACATAGAACAACCAAGACATAGCATACAGACAGAGCAACATAGAACAAAAAGCAGCAAGACAAGCAAGTTTCAGGGTCTTTTTGTAGACTGGGTCTGACACGAGATACAGCTGCTCCCGTGTCAATCTCCATTCACACTGGTTGCCTCTCTAGCAACTGAGAGACATGGTAGCCGTGCGGTCCCCCAGCAACAGTCAGTACATTCAGTGACTTCCTCGTCTGATGAGTAACTCACCTCGCTGTTCTCTTGTTCAACAGTGTGAACATGTCCCTTTTTCCTTCGTTGGAATGTCTTTCTTGTTTTCAGTCTTTAATGTTTTCTGTGAGCTCCTTTTGTTTCTGCAGGCTCGCTTGATGTGGCCCGTTTTTACCACAGGCCCAGCAATCCATGTCCTTATACCAGCATGTAGATGCCTAATGTCCCGCCGTGCCACAGCGGAAGCGTGTGCCTTGATTTCCCCGCCTCAGATTTTCAGTTGCTACTCTGTGCCCTCGTCCTGATGAACTCGACTGCCGGGCTTCGTGAAGCAGCTACTTGACATCATGAAGTGCAGCATAATAACGTTCGGTACCGCATGATTTATATAGCTTCTGAAATGGTACAGGAGGGATGGGTTTTCGGCAATAGCGAGTTACAACCCATGAGTCTTTAAAGGCCAAAAACGGCATGGCCATTCATATTTCATTATTTAGGGAGAGCTTCTGGCATGGAAGTGTGGGGCGAGAATGTTAGAATTTTGGGGTTGGTTGGGAAAGATTCTTATCAAAAGGGGCTCCTGCTCAGAATGGCAAAGAAGGTAGCTTTAATCATCTTCTGAGCCACACGTCAGCCGGTTGCTAGGTTACAGGTCAGTTCTGAGAAACTGCTAATGTGAAAAGCTTGCAATGGTTTGCTGTGTGTAACATGAAAGCAAGTGACATACTAATTTGAAGGAAATGGCTGCAGTTCTTCAGTTGCCTTCGGTAATGACAGGGATCATGCGATGTATTTTTCCCTTGCCCCAGGCCCCTTTGCAATCATTCATACATTATCTTCAGACATGCAAAACGAAATCAGGAGTCACTGCACTGCACAGTCACATTCAGATACTGTAGTAGCAGGTCATGAAAGAATGGAAGCTTAATATTTTACCCCAATAATACCCATAGAGTTTAACCCCCTTCCTCCTTTTTCAGTTTTCATAATATGTTTTTCTTATTTTTAAAGCTAGACATTGATGTTCATTATAAAATGTCACTTGTTCTCTGAAATACTTTCTGTGAAAACAGCAGGGAAGGTGGCAGCCATGACGGCAAGCTTCTTCAATAACGAGCAAGTGCTACCTGGGGGGTTTCTGATTTGTTTTGTTTTTACCAAGCAAAAATGATTGGATGCCAACTTCAGTAGTATACTTACTTGTATTATTATAACTTAAATAACCATTTATCAATAGTATTATCAGATATTAACACCAGCAAAATGTTCCATCAGACTTTTATTTTGCTCTTTATCCTGAAGTAACAGGTTTGGTTATGTTTCCACTTGCCACTGCAGAAATATGTGTTCAATGTTTATGTATTTCTATTGGTTGGTTCAAGTCAATAAGTTGTTATGTCTTTGGCTACGCTTGAAGACAGGGGGAGATTGCGAATGTCAATTCTTCCCAGTCTGATATATACATGCAAGTGGTAAGTCACGTTCTGAAATAGTGCATTCTATTTACGTATTTACAATGTGTATGAGTTCACTATGTACTTTTCCTGATATATATATATACACACACTCACACACACACACACACACACACACACACACACACACACACACACACACACACACACACACACACACACACACACACACACACACACACACACACACACACACACACACACACACACACACACACACACACACACACACACACACACACACACACACAGTACCAGTCAAAAGTTTGGACACACGTACACATTCAAGGGTTTTCCTTTATTTTTACTATTTTCGAAATTGTAGAATAATAGTGAAGACATCAAAACTATTAAATAACACATAAGGAATCATGTACTAATTAAAAAAGGTTTAGCAAATATAAATATATTTGAGATTTGAGATTCTTCAAAGTATCCAACTTCTGCCTTGATGACAGCTTTGCACGCTCTTGGCGTTCTCTCAACCAACTTCATGAGGTAGTCACCTGGGATGCATTTCAATTAACAGGTGTGCTTTGTAAAAAGTTAATTTGTGGAATTTCTTTAGTTCTCAATGCGTATGAGACAGTTGTGTTGTGACAAGGTAGGGGTGGTATACAGAAGATAGCTCTATTTGGTAAAATACCAAGTGCATATTATGGCAAGAACAGCTCAAATAAGCAAAGAGAAACGACAGTCCATCATTCCTTTAAGACATGAATGTCAGTCAATCTGGAAAATGTCAAGAACTTTGAACGGAAAGGAAGACCCAGAGTTTCTTCAGAAGTGCATTAGTCGACTCTAAAACCAAAATTGTCATGTTTTGTCATTAATTATCATGTGCTATGATGAAACTCTTTCCCTCTTTTTATCCCTCTCTCCCCCTCCCTCTCTCACTCGCATCGTTCCGTTCCTGCTCCCAGCTGTTCCTAAATCACATTTAGTCTTCCCACAGGAAATTAGGTCCCTAAGACCTCATCTATAATTCACCGAGTTACCTCTGTTGCAGATGCTGCGTGGTGAGATGTCTGACGTTCATTAGGCAGTTCTCGACCAGACTCAGAAATTAAAAACTCTGCCCAAATTCATAGCCCAAATAAATGCTTCAGAGTTCAAGTAACAGACACATATCAACATCAACTGGTCAGAGTAGACTGTGTGAATCAGGCCTTCATGGTCAAATTGCTGCAAATAAACCACTACTAAAGGACACCAATGATAAGAAGTGACTTGCTTGGGCCAAGAAACACGAGCAATGGACATTAGACCGGTGGAAATCTGTCCTTTGGTCTGATGAGTCCAAATGTGCGATTTTTGGTTCCAACTGTCATGTCTTTGTGAGACGCAGTAGGTAAACGGATGATCTCTGCATGTGTGGTTCCCACCATGAATCATGGAGGAGGAGTGATGGTGTGGGGGTCCTTTGCTGGTGACACTGTCTGTGAGTTATTTAGAATTGAAGGCACACTTAACCAACATGGCTACCACTGCATTCCGCAGCGATACGCCATCCCATCTGGTTTGTGGTTAGTGGGATTAACATTTGTTTTTCAACAGGACAATGACCCAACACACCTCCTGGCTTCCACAATCACCTGACCTCAATCCAATTGAGATGGTTTGGGATGAGTTGGACCGCAGAGTGAAGGAAATGCAGCCAACAAATGCTCAGCATATGTGGGAACTCCTTCAAGACTGTTGGAAAAGCTTTCCATACTTTGAAGAATCTCAAATATAAAATATAATTTGATTTGTTTAACACTTTTATGTATACTACATGATTCCATATGTGTTATTTCATAGTTTTTTTTTATTTCATAGTTTCTACAATGTAGAAAATAGTTAACAAAGAAATGCCATTGAATGAGTCAGTGTGTCAAACTTTTGACTGGTGCTGTATATACGGAACAAAAATATAAATGCAATGTGCAACAATTTCAAAGATTTACAGATAAAGGAAATCAGTCAATTGAAATAAATCAATTAGGCCCTAATATATGGGTTTCACATGACTGGGAATACAGATGTACATCTGTTGGCCACAGACACCGTATAGATAAGGTAGGGACATGGATCAGAAAATCAGCCAGTATCTGGTGTGACCGCCATTTGTCTCATGCATCGCGACATATCTCCTTCAAAGAGAGTTGATCAGGCAGTTGAATGTGGCCTGTGGAATGTTGTCCCAGTCCTCTTCAATGGTTGTGCGAAGTTGCTGGATATTGGCGTGAACTGGAACACGCTGTCGTACACGTCGATCCAGTGCATCCCAAACATCCTCAATGGGTGACATGTCTGGTGAGTATGCAGGCCATTTTCAGCTTCCAGGAATTGTGCACAGATCCTTGCTACATTTGTCCTCAAGATCTTGTCACTGTATCTCTTTGCATTCTAATTGCCATCGATAAAATACAATTGTGATTGTTGTCCTTAGCATATAGCTGCCCATACCATAAACCCAAAGCCACCATGGGGCACTCTGTTCACAACGTTGACATCAGCAAACCGCTCGCCCACACAACGTCATACATGTGGTCTGCGATTGTGAGGCCAATTTGGCATACTGACAAATTCTCTAAAATGGCGTTGGAGGCAGCTTATGGTAGAGAAATGAACATTCAAATATCTGGCAACAGGTCTGCTGGACATTCCTGCAGTTAGCATGCCAATTGCACGTACATTTACATTTAACATTTACATTTAAGTCATTTAGCAGACGCTCTTATCCAGAGCGACTTACAAAAAAACGTACCCTCAAAACGTGAGATATCTGTGGCATTGTGCTGTGCGACAAAAATGCACATTTTAGAATAGCGTTTTATTGTCCCCAGCACAATGTGCACCTGTGTAATGATTATGCTGTTTAATCAGCTCCTTGATATGCCGGATCCATCAGGTAGGTGGATTATCTTGGCAAAGGAGAAATACTAACAGGGATGTAAACAGATGTGTGCACAAAATTTGAGAGAAATAAAAAAATCTTTAGTGCATATGGACAATTTCTGGCATCTTTCATTTAAGTTCATGAAACATGGGACCAACACTTTACACGTTAAGTTTAGATTTTTGTTTTGTGTGTATATATACAGTATATACAGTGCCTTCAGACACTATTCACACCCCTTTACTTTTTCCATATTTTGATGTGTTACAGACAGAATAGATAATTTATTGAATTGGGATTTTTTTGTCACTGGCCTACACACAATAGCCTATAATGTCAAAGTGGAATTATGTTTTTTGCAAGTGTTCAACACCTTTGTCATGGCAAGCCTAAATATGTTCAGGAGTAGAAATGTGCTTAGCAAGTCACATGAGTTGCTTGGACTCATTGTGTGCAATAATAGTGTTTTAGATGATTTTTGAATGACTACCTCATCTCTGTACCCCACACATACAATGATCTGTAAGGTCCCTCAGTCGAGCAGTGAATTTCAAACCCAGATTCAAACCAGGGAGGTTTCCCAATGCCTCCATAAGGGAACCTATTGGTAGATGGGTAAAACAAAGCAGACATTGAATATCCCTTTGAGCCTGGTGAAGTTATTAACGACAGTTTGGATGGTGTATTAATACACCCATTTACTACAAAGATACTGTGCATTTGGAAAGTATTCAGACCCCTTGAAGTTTTGCACATTTTGTTACATTACAGCCTTATTCTAAAATGATTTAAATATATTTTTCCTCAGCAATCGACACACAGTACCCCATAATGACAACGGAAAAACAGGTTTTTATACATTTTGGCAAATTTATAAAGAAAACCCCCTGATATATCAGATTGACTTTCGTATTCAGACCCTTTACTCAGTACTTTGTTAAAGCACCTTTGTGTCACGCCTTGGTCATTGTATTTTGTGTTTTTGTTATATGTTTGGGTAGGCCAGGGTGTGACATGGGTTTATATGTTGTGTTTCGTATTGGGGTTTGTATTATTTGGGATCGCGGCTGATTAGGGGTGTGGTATAGGCTTGGCTGCCTGAGGCGATTCTCAATTAGAGTCAGGTGCTTTTCGTTGTCTCTGATTGGGAACCGTATTTAGGTAGCCTGAGTTCGCTTTGTATTTTGTAGGTGTTTGTTCCTGTCTTTGTGATGTATTCACCAGATAGGCTGTAATTAGTTTCACGTTTCGTTTGTTGTTTTCGTATTTCAGTTATTTTCATGTACCGCTATTCTGTTCATTAAAGTCATGAGTAACCTACACGCTGCATTTCGGTCCGACTTTCTTCATTCAACAGACGAACGCCGTTACCCTTTGGCAGTGATTACAGCCTCGAGTCCTCTTGGATATGACGCTACAAGCTTGGCACACCTGTATTTGGGGAGTGTCTCCCATTCATCTCTGCAGATTCTCTGCAGATTTTCATCAAGGATCTCTCTGTACTTTCTTCTTTCCCTCGATCCTGACTAGTCTCCCAGTATCCCACATCCCATCAGCACGATGCTGCCACCACCATGCTTCACTGTAGGGATTATTTCAGGTTTCCTCCAGACATAATGCTTGACATTCAATCTTGATTTCATCAGACTAGAGAATCTTGTTTTTCATGGTCGGAGAGTCTTTAGGTGCCTTTTGGCAAACTCCAAGCAGGCTGTCATGCCTTTTACTGAGGAATGGCTTCCATCTGGCCACTCTACCATAAAGGCCTGATTGGTGGAGTGCTATGGTTTTCCTTCTGGAAGGTTCTCCCATCTCCACAGACGAACTCTGAAGCTCTGTCAGAGTGACCATAAGGTTCTTGGTCATCTCCATGAGGCCCTTCTCCCCCAATTGCTCAGTTTGGCCGGGCGGCCAGCTCTAGGAAGAGTCTTGGTGGTTCGAAAATTCTTCCATTTAAGAATAATGGATGCCACTGTGTTCTTGGCGACCTTCAATGACTTCAATATCTGACCAAATTATGAAAGATGAGAATTGTACTTTTGAATTCCAAAGTCAGTGTGTAAGAGGTGAAAAAATGATTGTTGTCTATCAACAATGACAAGTCACCGGGGTCTGACAGCTTTGATGGAAAATTACTGAGGATAATAGAGGACAATATTGCCACCCCTATTTGCCACATCTTCAATCTAAGCCTACTAGAAAGTGTGTTCCATCAGGCCTGGAGGGAAGATAAAGTCATTCCTCTACCCAAGAATAGTAAAACCTCCCTTGCCGGCTCAAATACCCGACTAATCAGCCTGTTACCAACCCTTAGTAAACTTCTGGAAAAAAATATGTTTGTCCAGATACAATGCTATTTTACAGTAAACAAATTGACAACATACTTTCAGCACACATATAGGAAAGGACTCTCAACATGCACGGCACTTACACAAATGACTGATGATATGCTGAGAGAAATTGAAGATCAAATTATTGTGGGGGCTGTGTTGTTAGACTTCAGTGCAGCTTTTGACATTATCGATCATAGACTGCCGCTGGAAAAACGTATGCGTTATGCCTTTACACCCCCTGCTATAATGTGGATAAGAGTTACTTGTCTAACAGAACACAGAGGTTGTTCTTTAGTGGAGGCCTCTCAAACATAATCCAGGTAGAAGCAGGAATTCCCCAGGGTAACTGCCAATTTTCAATCTTTACTAATGACATGCACTGGCTTTGAGTAAGGCTAGTGTGTCTATGTATGCGGATTACTCAACGCTATACACGTCAGCTACTACAGCGTCTGAAACGACTGCAACACTTAAGAGCTGCAGTTAGTTTCGGAGTGGGTAGCAAGGAATAAGTTAATCCTAACTATTTCCAAAACTAAAAGCATTGAATTTGGGACAAATCATTCACTAAACCCTAAACCTCAGCTACATCTCGTAATGAATAATGTGGAAATGGAGCAAGTTGAGGTCATGGTCATGTCATGGTCAAAACATATTTATACAACAGTAGCTAACATGGGGAGAAGTCTGTCCATAATAAAGCGCTGCTCTGCCTTCTTAACAGCACTATCAACAAGGAAGGTCCTACAGGCCCTAGTTTTGTTGCACCTGGACTACTGTTCAGTCGTGTGTTCAGGTGCCACAAAGAGGGACTTGAGAAAATTGCAGTTGGCTCAGAACAGGGCAGCACGGCTGGCCCTTAAAAGTACACAGAGAGCCAACATTAATGGCAAAGAGTACGCAAGTATAAACACCATGGGACCGCGCAGCCGTCATACCGCTCAGGAAGGAGATGCGTCTGTCTCCTAGAGATGAACGTACTTTGGTGCAAAAAGTGCAAATCAGGGCCTCCCGGGTGGCGAAGTGGTCTAAGGCACTGCATCACAGTGCTAGCTGTGCCACCAGGGACCCTGGGTTCGAGCCCAGGCTCTGTTGCAGCCGGCTGCGACCGGGAGGTCCATGGGGCAAAGCACAATTGGCCTAGCGCTGACCAGGTCTCTAGGCCACGGTGTTTCCTCTGACACATTGGTGCGGCTGGCATCCGAGTTGGATGCGCGCTGTGTTAAGAAGCAGTGAGCATGGTTGGGTTGTGTTTTGGAGGACGCATGAATCTCAACCTTCGTTTCTCCCGAGCACGTACGGGAGTTTGTAGCGATGAGACAAGATAGTAACTACTAAAAACAATTGGATACTACGAAATTGGTGCGAAAAAAGGGGGTCAAATTTAAAATAAAATTTTAAAAAGTGCAAATCAATACTAGAACAACAGAAAGGACCTTGTGAAGATGCTGGAGGAAACAGGTATAAAAGTATCTATATCCACAGTAAAACGAGTCCATAACCTGAAAGGCCGCTCAGCAAGGAAGTAGCCACTGCTCCAAAACCGCCATTAAAACGCCAGACTACGGTTTGCAACTGCACATGGGGACAAAGATCGTACTATTTGGAAAATTGTCCTCTGGTATGATGAAACAAAAATATAACTATTTGGCCATAATGACCATCGTTATGTTTGGAGGAAAAATGGGGAGGCTTGCAAGCTGAAAAACAACATCCCAACCGTGACGCACGGGGATGGCAGCATCATGTTGTGGGGGTGCTTTGCTGCAGGAGGGACAGGTGCACTTCACAAAATAGATGGCATCATGAGGGAGGGAAATTATGTGGAAATATTGAAGCAACATCTCTAGACATCAGTCAGGAAGTTAAAGCTTGGTTGCAAATTGGTCTTCCAAATGGACAATGACCCCAAGCATCCTTCCAAAGTTTTGACAAAATGGCTTAAGGACAACAAAGGCAAGGTATTGGAGTGGCCATCACAAAGCCCTGACCTCAGTCCCATAAAATATTT
Source organism: Oncorhynchus gorbuscha (assembly GCF_021184085.1). Classification (NCBI taxonomy): domain Eukaryota; kingdom Metazoa; phylum Chordata; class Actinopteri; order Salmoniformes; family Salmonidae; genus Oncorhynchus; species Oncorhynchus gorbuscha. Next base: position 58,942,065 of record NC_060179.1, on the reverse strand, counting down.
GTGAGCAGAACTGAAAAAGCGTGTGCGAGCAAGGGGGCCTACAAACCTGATTCAGTTACACCAGCTCTGTCAGGAGGAATGGACCAAAAATCACCCAACTTATTGTGGGAAGCTTGTGGAAGGCTACCCAAAACGTTTGACCCATGTTAAACAATTTAAAGGCAGTGCTACCAAATACTAATTGAGTGTATGTAAACTTCTGCTCCACTGGGAATGTGATGAAAGAAAGAAATGCTGAAATCAATCATTCTCTCTACTATTATTCTGACATTTCACATTCTTAAAATAAAGTGGGGATCCTAACTGACCTAAGACAGGGAATTTTCACTCTGATTAAATGTCAGGAATTGGGAAATTTGAGTTCAAATGTATTTGGCTAAGGTGTATGTAAACTTCCGACTTCAACTGTAAATAAGGTATTTCTGTTTTTTAAAATCTGTTTTCGAATTGTCATTATGGGTTATTGTGTTGTAGATTGATGAGTGAAAAAAAAGGCAACTGTAATGTAACATAATGTGGACAAAGGGAAGGGGTCTGAACACTCTCTGAATGCACTTCATATGGAGCATTGTGTGTAGGCCAGTGACAACAATGTATCATTTTAGCTCATTTAAAATTCAGGCTGTAACACAACAATTTGTGTGAAATGTCAAAGTGGTGTGAATACTTTCTGTCTGCAGTGACAGAAGGCCTGGATTAGTGATCTGAATTCCTAAACCGTGTCTAGGTTTCCTGGGTTTTAACTCTGAATCCTCTGCCTCTCTGGGTCCCAGTTAGTGCTTGTTGTGAGGACCAACCATCTGTGAGCAGTGTTAGCATGGTGCTAGCTGGGTTCTGGCTGGGCTCAGGCCTCTGTGAGCAGCTTTAACGTGGCACTAGCTGGGTTCTGGCTGGGCTCAGGCCTTGGGTAATTAACTCTGACAGAGTTGATGAGCTGCTAATTAAATGTTTATCTGGATTTGGCATCTGTCGTTAAACAAAACGTCTGTTAGCTGCCTCTCCAATCTGAGGATTATCAAGAGTGAAAGCTATTGGGCCTGGATCCCTGTGCTAGGAGGAGATAAGGTTGGAATTATGGATTTGGCAACAACATTTTCAACATAGAAATAGTTTTTTACTCAGGTTTCTTTCAGCTGATTGTTTCCTGAATGAAGATGGACTAGTTCATTTGGACTGTTCACTGCCACATGGACACTTCAAGACAGTTTATTGTAGAGAAGTTTTAAATGTTGCTATTATCATCTTATTGCTGTGTATTAAGTTTTAAGATCCCCACTAAAATATCAGATTATGTCAGATTAAAGCCAAAATATCCTCTTAATGTCTCTGAGTTCCAACACCAGTCCTAATTGCAAGATAAACTAACCAGCATCGCTCTCAGGGTGTGGAGCTCCCGCCAGCTCAACTCTTATTGACTTGTTTGCAGGTGGATTAGAGGCACAAACAGAAGAAAAGATCCTTCTGAACACACTATTACACAGATATCCATAACATAGATTAGCATAGGCCTGTGGGTCTTCAGAGCAGTGTGAAGGACAAATTATTATTTTTACTTGGGAAAGGTGAAATATGGAGTTCTATATGTTTCTCACTGCTATCGCTCATTGGAAATGTGGCACATTGTCCTCTAGGTTATCCCATGTGCTGTGTGTATGGGTTGAGAAGAGGAAGGTCAAAGTCTGTTGTAGGACATTTGAAGGTTTCCATGGATTGCGACGTGAACTGGCCAATGTTTCCTTCCTTCCCAATCAAAGATGACAATTCTCTCTGAGGGCAGAATAGGAATGACAAAGGCACAGGGACAAATGGAACAGCAACGATAGCTAAAACCAAATATTTCCAGAACAAAAAAAGTCCTCAGTCCGCCCTCAACTTTGTCAGCATTAAAACTGGAGGAGTGATAGAATGAAGTCTTGTATTGTGGAACGAGACGCTGTTTTTAAAATGTGGAGACAGTTTGAAAGCTCCTGATTATGTTATGGAAAGCCCTGTTCTTGGCCTGATTCCCTTTTCTCACAGTGGATATGGCTTTAACTTCAGTCTCCATAACCGTCCTCCTGGGCATCTTAGGCCTACCTTTTACGCTCCAGCTGATTCCCCCATCCATAGATTTATTTTGATTGGAGTGTCATATTTTCATCTAAATGCTGATCGGTTAGAGGATTGGGTGCAAATTGGAAACCGAAACTTATTCCGGCTTAGTTCCCTACTCTTTTGTATTTGTGGACCAATGTGATTGCGGGGGCCTCTTTTGTGTTCTGTGAGAATTCACGTTTGAAACCCACAGGAGTTCAATGAATTTAAAGAAGGTCTGAAATTGCAGTGGCTACCATACTAATTCAGATATCAGAAGTAAAGTACTGCGGTAGCCTGCATCTGTGGCATATTTCTAGCTATGGCAAGGCTGTCACGTAAAACTGTCTGTCAACGTGACAGACTATATGAAGATGGTGCCGATAAACATGGCAGCTCTGCTTCTAGATCCTAAGCATCTTCACACTATTTTGTTTTTGGATAATTAGCCCAGAACGTTTTTGGGTTATTACATACAGCCGGAAATACCTTTTGACTATCAGAGCGAAGATAACTCGCCTGCATTCCGACCAGGAATATGACTTTTCCGAATTGGATCCTTTGGCAATTGAACTTATCCCAGAAGCTGACCCAAGACACCACCGGCGGAGAAGAGGTATTTGGAGTGGACTTCTAGTCCAACTAAGGAGGCGTGCACACCATTCACCGCTTCCAAGTATATTACTCACTGATGTTTAGTCCCTGGACAATAAAGTAGACAAGCTCAGGGTGAGGATCTCCTTCGAGAGAGATATCAGGGACCGCAACATACTCTGTTTCATGGAATCATGTCTCTCTCTGAATATACTGTCGTTCATACAGACAGCTGGGTTCTCAGTACATCACGCAGACAGGAATAGAGAATTTTCAGGGAAGAAGAATGCCGGAGGTGTATGTTTCATGATTAACTACTCATGGTGTGATTGGGATAATGTACAGGAACTCAAGTCCTTTTGTTCACCCGACCTAGAATAGCTCACAATCAAATGTTGACCGTATTACCTCCCAAGATAATTATCTTTGGTTATAGACACAGCCGTATATATTCACCCTCAAGCCGATTCCACATCCGCCCCCAAGGAAGTACACTGGACTTTGTGGCCACCAACGTGGGCTGCTCAAGAGGACTATGGGCTCTCCTTCTCCATGGCCGGTGTGAGTGAGACATTTTAGTATGTTTACCCTCGCAAGGCTGCCGGCCCAGAAGGCATTCCTAGCCGCGTCCTGAGAGCATGCACAGACCAGCTGGCTGGAGTATTTATGGACATATTCAATCTCTCCCTATCCCAGTCTGCTGTTCCCACTTGCTTCAAGATGTCCGCCATTGAAAGTAAAGGTACTGTAACCGAACTAAAAGACTATCACCCCCATAGCACTCACTTCTGTCATCATAACATGTTTTGAAAGGCTAGTTAAGGATCATATCACCTACACCTTACCTGACACCCTGGACTCACTTCAATTTGCATACCGTCCCAATAGATCCACAGACCTACTGCACCTACTTATTCAAAGGTTTTTCTTTATTTTGACTATTTTGTAGAATAATAGTGAAGACATCACAACTATGAAATAACATATGGAATCCTGTAGTAATCAAAAAAGTGTTAAACAAATCAAAATATATTTTATATTTGAGATTCTTCAAAGTAGCCACCCTTTGACTTGATGACAGCTTTGCACACTCTTGGCATTCTCTAAACCAGCTTCCTGAGGTAGTCACCTGGATTGCATTTCAGTTAACAGGTGTGCCTTGTTAAAAGTTCATTTGTGGAATTTCTTTCCTTCTTAATGCGTTTGAGCCAATCAGTTGTGTTGTGACATGGTAGGGGTGGTATACAGAAGATAGTCCTATTTGGTAAAATAAAAAGTCCATATTATGGCAAGAACAGCTCAAATAAGCAAAGAGAAATGACAGTCCATCATTACTTTAAGACATGAAGTTCAGTCAATGCAGAAAATGTCAAGAACTTTTAAAGTTTCTGCATATGCAGTCACGAAAACCATCAAGTGCAATGATTAAACTGGCTCTCATGAGGACCGCCACAGGAAAGGAAGACCCAGAGTTACCTCTACTGCAGAGGTTAAGTTCATTAGAGTTAACAGCCTCAGATTGCAGCCCAAATAGATGTTTCACAGAGTTCAAGTAACAGACACATCTCAACATCAACTGTTCAGAGGAGACTGCGTGAATCAGGCCTTCAATGTCGAATTGCTGCTAAGAAACCACTACTAAAGGACATCGATAAGAATAAGAGACTTGCTTTGGCCAAGAAACACGAGCAATGGACATTAGACCGGTGGAAATCTGTCCTTTGGTCCAATGAGTCCAAATTTCATGTTTTTGGTTCCAACCACCGTTTCTTTGTGAGATGCAGAGTAGGTGAACGGATGATCTCTGCATGTGTGGCTCCCAACGTGAAGCGTGGAGGAGGAGGTGTGATTGTGTGGGGGTGCTTTGCTGGTGACACTGTCGGTGATTCATTTAGAATTCAAGGCACACTTAACCAGCATATCTACCACAGCAATCTGCAGCGATACGCCATCCCATCTGGTTTGCGCTGAGTGGGACTGTCATTTGTTTTTCAACAGAACAATGACCCAAAACACCTCCAGGCTGTGTAAGGGCCATTTGACGAGGAGAGTGATAGAGTGCTGCATCAGATGACCTGGCCTCCACAATCACCTGACATCAAACCAATTGAGATTGTTTTGGATGAGTTGGACTGCAGAGTGAAGGAAAAGCAGCCAACAAGTGCTCAGCATATGTGGGATCTCCTTCAAGACTGTTGGAAAAGCATTCCAGGTGAAGCTAGTTGAGAGAATGCCAAGGGTAAAAAGTTAAAATAAGGAAAGAAACCTTGTAATGAGTAGATGTGTCCAAACTTTTGACTGGTTCTGTATATTTATACTCCGGACTCCGACGTTGATCATCCTAATATTTATATATTTCTTAATTCTATTTTAAATTTGTGTGTTTGAGCTAAGAACACAAGCATTTCGCGACACCCGCAATAACATCTGCTAAATAGGTGTTTGCGACCAATAACATTTGATTTGATTATGATAGGGATAGGTGTGACCACCCCTGAGAAAAACAAGATCACTGTGTCATGGGAAAAAATGAATCCCACCTCTAATTTGTGTTCTCTTTAACGTAATGAGATTATGTATTTTCATGTATTTTCACATTTTGGTTATTCTATGAGATGATCAATTGCTTGAATATGTACAGGCAAAGGAAAGGCTACCGTTTTCTAAACGTTCTCATGTGTAAGTGTACGAAAACCCCACCTTCAGCTCTCACTCAGCCCTTTCAAACCCCTGCAGGTATTGATTGGCCATGCTGGTCAGCTGTACCAACGTAAAATGATATGATTGACATATGCTCTTTTTCGTACACATCAACAAACAGAGCACAAATATAGTCATTTCAGAAGAGTATTGTCTGTTTAAAAAAAATATGGATGGTTTATTTGACCCTACTGCAACAAGCATATAATCCATCACCGTGTTTTTCAACTTCTCATATTAGTCAATAGAACACAGTTTACATCCAAATATGAACAGTGGTATAGTTTTTATCAACACATTCGTTCACTTCTCATTCTACAAACATAGTTGAAAAGACACACATAATAGTATTCATTTATCCTGTCAAATACTTGGTTAAGTGGGTTTGCTAGTCTGAACTGATCACGAAACGGTGGTGGTTTACAACTTGTTCAGAATCTACTGAAAACATTAGACCGTCTAATACAAAAGCCAACCAGTATGGACTGGTCCATAATACTGCCTCTAGAATTATAGCTTATTTACAATCACCTATGAGCTAGCCATCACCGAACAAATTTATGAAAGAAAGAACAGAAACAGAGTATCTCATTAATTGATTGTGCTTTTGAAACCCACGAAAACCAATTCTCCATTTTGTAAAAATGGAACACTTGTCTCAGACTGAGGCACCAATAAAAGTGCTAGTAACGTTAGTTTTGATTTATTTCAAGATCTCTCTACAGCTATGCGTAAGACTGGCGTTACAAACGGTAGTTTATATTTATATATTTATAAAGTTGTTACAGGGCCGTCCCGGTTTCATCACCCGTGGTTGTCTTGTCGTGTCTTTCAACAACACTTGTCTTGGAGACATCGATTGGATCAGTCCTTGTGTTTTACCATGCAAAGCCCTTTAGAGTTGCGGTAGAAGTTCAAAGAAGAAGAGATTTGTGTTGGACGGTTGGACAGAAAGGCTGCCTGAGCCTCGGTATTCTCATATAATCAATGTCCCCTCATATGGGGGAGCTGGTGCTTAGGGCACAACAGGAATAACAGTAGAGTAGTTTGCCAATTTCACAGCACACTACCACAGCTGAGCCATGTTTATCTGGAGTCAGTCTTTATGGAGTTTGTGTCTACAGAAGAACTCCAGTCTATTACAATACAGTACTTGGTTCTGGTGAAGTCCGGAAAGGCAAAGAGATGAGGGTATTATCTTTTGATTGACTTAGCAGGAAACTAAGCTACAGAGTGTCATGTCCCACCTTACAAACAGTTAGTCTCTTCCCATCCCTTTCCCCACACAAACATAATCCTTCCCATACTAACGATTAGCTGTTAGCGAGTTAGCAATACCCATTGCGTCACTCTCAAGCTAGCCGTTAGCGTGCTAGCCAGCGTTAAACAGTCACTTCGGTCTTGCTGCCTGTGCGATAGTGCTGCTGCTGCTGCTGTTGCTGTTGCTGTTGCTGTTGCTGTTGCTGTTGCTGTTGCTGTTGGTGGTGGTGTTGGGGGATGTAGTGGAGCTGCTCCACAGTGTGGGTCCTTCTAGAGGCAAACTGCTGCCTCTTATTAGTTGTGTGGTTCATGGCTAGAGTGTTGGAGTGTGCCCCTTGTCCTGGTCCTGGTCCTGCTCCGCCTGCCGCTCCTGCGTTGTTCGAGGCACTGGGATGGGAGTGCATTTTGGTCATCTTGTAGCGGTCCATGAGTGGCGTCGTGGGCATGAACACGTCCGGGTGCGAGATGGCGTGCGACATCGACTTGTCGTTGTTTCCCCGGAAACCGCCGGACACGCTGCCAACTACACCACGCTTTAGCGACATCATCATTTTGTCCGGCGAGATCAGAGGATCCTGAGATAGCAGGCGGTCTTGGGAGTACAAGCGGTCTTGCGAGTAGAGGCGGTCTTGGGAGAAGTGGCGGTCTTTAGGGTACATGTGGTCTTGCGATTGTAACAGCCTGTCTTTGGAGTACATGCGGTCCTTGGAGTACAGCCGTTCCTGGGACATCAAGCGGTCCTGAGGAAGCAGGCGTTCCTGAGACCTCAGCCTCTCAGCAGACAGTAGCTGCTCATCAGACAGGATTCGTCCTCCATGCTCGGTCATCCCCATCCCATAGGAGATGCTATAGTCTTCCTGGGGGCCTCGGTGTGGGGACAGAACCCGGTCCTGAGACATGGCCCTTTGGACTCGGGGAGGCCTCTGTCTCCTGGGGGCCTGCTGGGCCTGGGGCTGCTGGGGTGGGGCCTGGGTCACCTGGGGCTGGGGGGGCTGGCTCTGGAGCTGCTGCTGCTGCTGCTGTTGGAGGAATGGATGAAGATACAGTCAACTCTTGATATATTCAATGGCTTGGGACTTTTGTAAATGCATGCTCTGAACAGGCACCACTGCCTAACAAAATGCAGATTTATACAAATATGTAGATGCAGTACTTGTTCCTGGTTCATTTTGATGACGTGTAAGGGCAGGGTGCTTCTGGCTGCCAGGTCAGGGAGGTGACGCTTGCGGGTGTAGTAGTCGTCGACGTCTTTATCCGCTGTGGAGAGACAGAGGGAGACAGAAGAGGTGGATTAGGAGAGAGAAAGAGGGAGGGAGAAGGTAGAGAGGGAGAGAGAGTAGGAGGGAAAGAGAGAAAAGGGAAGTAAAGGAGATTGAATAGTGGGTCTGAAAGGTGCTCCGAGAATACGACAATCCTGGCCCCATCTGTGATTTTACCGGCGTTTCTGGCTGTGGACGTTCCAAAGGTTGCGTACAAGTCTGTTAACAAACAGTGTCATACACCACACAAAGACGTCATACACAAAGGCTATTTGAAAAGACGCAGGATCACGTAACATGGATGAAAATTAATCTGCACGTTCATGTATTAACAAATCGAACATGGATGTGGGTTGTGTCCAAGAACAGGTCTAGAGATATGTGCATGTCTCCAGATTGTCTTGGCAGGATGTGTGATATCACACCCTCACACCTTGTATGTGTTATAAAGGAGACTCACTGGGGACCATGCATCAACCATTAGTCATACGTACGGATTTGACATATTCAGACACACACAATCACGTGCGCCACACACACACACACACACACACACACACACACACACACACACACACACACACACACACACACACACACACACACACACACACACACACACACACACACACACACACACACACACACACACACACACACACACACACACACACACACACACACACACACACACACACACACACACACACACACACACACACACACACACACACACACACACACACACACACACACACACACACACACACACACACACACACACACACACACACACACACACACAGATGTACAGTACACACATGCTCACATACAAACATCCTGTCAAACTAAGATGTAAAGAATATATGTTTCATGGTCACATATACCGGATAGGTGCAGTGAAATGTGTTGTTTTACAGGGTCAGCCATAGTAGTATGTCACCCCTGGTGCAAATTAGGGTGAAATAACTTGCTCAAAAACACATCGACAGATTCTTGACCTTGTCGGCTCCAGTATCCGAAAACAGAGACTTTACGGTTCCTATCCCAACGTTCTAACCACTAGACTACCTGCCGCCCATGACTAAGTAAAGCTGCGGCAGAGATGATATATATTTATATATATCTAAAAAATGGAAACCTTTGAAGTTCACACCCAAAAAGACAGCTGTCTTCCTCTGAGTTGGTTCCTTTTCACTTTGGCTTTGAACGTTTTGCTGCTAAAGTCAGATGGAGATTAACTTTCATAACATGAATCCGTTAATAATATTCATTATTCATAAATTGAAAAATAAAACACCTCTCCAGAAACCAGAGAACAATAATACACCATTGTAGAATAGATCCAGCTGTATAAATGATGGACACAAGGCTTTTAATACACCTCAGGCTGATCAGTCCTTTCACACAAACGTCAATTATGACAGGGCGCTAAAAGGGGATTGGCTAAAGCGAATTACCAGATGAATAACAAAAAACTCATAGAACGCCGCATATATGGTGTTCAACCTTCCCATTCTATCATATATCCGTTCTATACTGGCTAGTTGATATATATAAGACCATATATACTGTATAGGCTTTTAATTGGCATGAAAATTATGTGTGTTATTAAATAAATTAGCCTAAATCAGTGAAATATACATCTTCTTAATGAATAAAAGAGCAAATAAAAGTAAGATGCCATCATTAATTCTAATAGATTAATAGATTCGAGAAACATGTACTATGCATTTGAATTCCCTATGGGGAAGAAGGCAAGGCCAGTTCAGGCTGAAAAGAAATCATCTGGAAAAGGACTGAACGTGTGTGCAGAGACACACTGTACGCTTTACTTTCAATTTATACATCAATTTACATGTATTAGTAGATGCTGAGATTTGCCATTTCATTATTCCAATAAAGGAAATGCGTCTCTATCTCGCCTCTGGCTCTATCCTACATGATCTATCAGTAGAAAGATGCCTTTTGGCTATTTGCTGCTGCAAATGATTTGCGTTGGAAGCAGATAAAGACAGTCAGGCTGGGCTGGCACTGCCTGAGGACAGTGTTAGGTTTTTAACATGGCAACAACATTCACCATGCATTTTGTAACATTACTTATTAAGACAATTTCCCAAGCACTGACATTTCCCATGCAATGACATAGCATCTTCCAATCAATATGCAGTCCAATATCTATTAGACAATAACAAGCACAAGAGACACCTGAGACAGGCACATGTATAACGATTTTGACCCACTCTAGAGATAGCAAGCACTGATGGGATCAGATCCTTCACTTTGGAATACATTTTATGGATTTCAAGTCTCCCCATTAGACCCTGTAAACTCAATAGGTGCTTTTTTTGGTTGAATAGATCTCGTATTTGATTCAGTGTGAGTGTGTGTGCGTGTGCACGCGTGCGTGTGTGTGTGTGCGCGTGTGTGCGCGTGTGTGTGCGTGTGTGTGCGTGTGTGTGTGTGTGTGTGTGCGTGCGTGCGTGCGTGTGTGTGTGTGTAACAGCACCGACTTTAGACACACCGACTTTGAATTGTAGACTACAATAGATTCAGATCTCTCCCTTTAGTCCCATGTGGCTCAGTTGGTAGAGCATGGTGCTTGCAATGTTAAGGTTGTGGGTTCAATTCCCATGGGGGACTGGTGTTCAAATGTATGCACTCCCTACTGTAGGTCCCTCCAGACAAGGGCATCTGCTTAATTACTCAAATGTAAGTAGGACAGCCATGATGCAATTACACAAGCCTTAAGGAATATTTGTGTTCTGCTCAATATGACGAGATGAACCCCAGCGTAGTACACTGAATCAATACAGAGCTGCAACTAGAGCACAGCACCGAGCTTAATGTGGTTAAATGCTCACACTGAGAAATGGTGGCTGCTGCTTTTCTAAAGAGACATCTTTAAAGAGAGAGAGTGACTGTGTGGTGTATTGGAATGGAATACCACTGAGGTGTGGTTTTGATGAAGTTATGGAGGGGCATGTTTGATGTGTGTATTTGTAATTGTCTGTCCCCTCTCATCCAGGCACTCTGTTTATGCCTTCAAGAGTCAGCACTTTCTGGAAAGGTTGTGAATGCTGATACACTGAATATTAGGACCCTTTCAGAAAATGAGAATGTAGCCTTTCATTTTGACGTATCCCATCACTACATTTTAAGGGGCGTGTGGTATAATCCTTCATAAACGTAACGAGTCGAGTGTAGACTTTTTAACATGGCAGAGTAGGCATTAACTTATGCATTAGAGTTTTTAACATGCCAGAGTAGGCATTAACTTATGCATTAGAGTTTTTAACATGCCAGAGTAGGCATTAACTTATGCATTAGAGTTTTTAACATGCCAGAGTAGGCATTATCTTATGCATTAGAGTTTTTAACATGCCAGAGTAGGCATTAACTTATGCATTAGAGTTTTTAACATGCCAGAGTAGGCATTAACTTATGCATTAGAGTTTTTAACATGCCAGAGTAGGCATTAACATATGCATTAGAGTTTTTAACATGCCAGAGTAGGCATTAACTTATGCATTAGAGTTTTTAACATGCCAGAGTAGGCATTAACTTATGCATTAGAGTTTTTAACATGCCAGAGTAGGCATTAACTTATGCATTAGAGTTTTTAACATGCCAGAGTATGCATTAACTTATGCATTAGAGTTTTTAACATGCCAGAGTAGGCATTAACTTATACATTAGAGTTTTTAACATGCCAGAGTAGGCATTAACTTATGCATTAGAGTTTTTAACATGCCAGAGTAGGCATTAACTTATGCATTAGAGTTTTTAACATGCCAGAGTAGGCATTAACTTGTGCATTAGAGTTTTTAACATGCCAGAGTAGGCATTAACTTATGCATTAGAGTTTTTAACATGCCAGAGTAGGCATTAACTTATGCATTAGAGTTTTTAACATGCCAGAGTAGGCATTAACATATGCGTTAGAGTTTTTAACATGCCAGAGTAGGCATTAAGTTATGCATTAGAGTTTTTAACATGCCAGAGTAGGCATTAACTTATGCATTAGAGTTTTTAACATGCAGGTCATTCAGCGAGGCAGTGGGAGCTCTTTCAGCGTTTCTGCTGACGCTGGACTATGCTGTGGCGAGGACCTACTCAGTCTCTTGAGGGAGGAGTATCTGTTGAGGTCGGCCTTGACGGCGGCCTCGTAGGTGGGCGGCAGGTGGGACAGGCTCTGGAAGGAGCGCGAGGAGGACAGGTCGTATGGCTCCGTCTGCGAGGTCAGGATGCCACTCATCCTAGTGTTCTCTGGGGAGACACAGCAAAACAAACAAGATGGGAAATGGGCAGGCTTCCTAAAACATACCCGGAGTCAGAACAAAGGCAACGCTGGTAGAGCACAGCTGCTAAGGAAGGGAGGGAGGGGAGTGAAGGGAGGTGTTCATCTGACAGGAACTTGTTCATAGAGCGTTTGGTGGAGTCTGGGAGGTGGGGGGTGGGCTGAAAGGAGAGGGGGGTTAGGGGACGTGGGTTGAAGGAGGCGGACACTAGGCACTGTGGGATTGTTTGGCACGGAGGAGATGACAACGGACCAATAACAACACCACATCAAACAACGGATGTCTGCTTCAGAGTGACCCTGATTGTGACAGTTTGTGTGCTGTGATCTGAGGAGGATGGGGAGTGGGGTGGGGTGGGGAGAGGGATGGGGAGTGGGGTGGGGTGGGGTGGGGTGGGGTGGGGTGGGGAGAGGGTTAGGATAGGGCAGCAACCCGCTCATCAGCCTGATGCGATGTGATGCCAGAGCGAGAGAGGGGCATACTGGGACTCTGGCCCCTCTCTCCCTCTCTTTCTCTCTCTCTTTGCCCTTTTCATCTCAAACTCCCCTCGCTCTATCTTGCTCCTCTCTCTCCTACTAGCTCCCTCTCTCTCTCCCTCTGACTACTCTCTTTTCCCTCCCTCTCTGCATCCCTCTCCCCATCTCTCTCTCCCCTTCTGGCTGTGAGTCTGTCACGCAGAGCAGTGGGCAGCAGGGTGCGGCTCAAGTCCTGGCTCCAGCGGCCAGATAAAAATAGAGGGATGGGTGACTGCTGCAGGAGAGAGTTGAAGAGGGGGGAGAGTTGAAGAGAAAGAAAGAGAAGTTTGAAAAGGACAGATGACAGCAGGGGTCCGGAGAGAACTGTGGGGGATGAGATTTGGGAGGAGAGAGCCCCAGCTGTGAAAGAAGTGTCTGCAATACACTCTCCACACAGGGAAAATAGACTCACACTGTGGCATGCTGTTAGCTACCTCCATAACCAGAAACACACGTCACTGCTAAATCACCACGCACAGTACAGCCACACCACGGACTATGTGGACAGGGGAAGGTACAAAGGCTAAGGGTTGGTGAGTGTGTGGAAGGATGTGGCGGTGAATGGAAGGGTGTGTGTGTTAGTTAATTCATGTGGGTTTATGTGTGTGTGCGTGTGTGTGTGACTTACCCCGCCTCAATGATCGGTGAGCTACCCCACCCAAGTGGAAAACAAACAGTTCAGAAACATGTTGATGGTGTGAAACAGCATTCAGACCAACCCAACCAACACACACCTCATTCAATGCCATCAGTCCAGCAATTACCTCTGGAATAAACCAACGATGTATATAATTTTTATGTATTCGGAACAGACCAAAATCTAATGTGCCTTTAGATATAGTAATAATGCACCTCATATGTACAAAGAGCAATTTTGTATACCCTCTTTAATTGACGGAAGGTCAGCAGTTGCTTCACACACAGAGGATAGAAGAGGTTGCACTAGCTGCATAGACCAGCCTTATCGGAGCAACACAGAACACTGGCATACCAAGCCCTGTTTATGCGGCTTGTGATCAAAGCGTGTTCGTTCGATGTGTTGTCAGAATGGATTTCTCATGTTTCCCATAGAATTCAGGGGGTATTTCATTCGTGGAACACTCGTCTGGTTTAGCAGTGTGTAATGGAACACACATTGAGTTGACACACAGGAGCAGATGCGTTACGACTACAGATTCTCCTTAAGACGCAGCGGAAGCATCGGAGGGGAAAGCTTCTACACAGGGTTGAGCAGACACTGAACGTCAGCCAGAGAGGCCAATCCGATGTTAAACAAACACAAAGAAATGTTATTTTCTCTCCTTTTCATTCTTCTTTATCCTCGCCTCACCCTTTGTCCTTATGCAACCAGCACTCTTCCTCCTATCTATTCATAAGCCTCTATCCCCCCTAAACCCAGCTCTTGTGAATGAATAGAGAACATTGGCAGAAGAAGATCTGTAAATGTAATGAAGCTGGGGGTGATTTCCTCACAGAGAGCAGGGGTTACAGTAATAGCACTCCATCTTCTAATGACAGAGGAGGAACGTGTACGATGGTCGTACGCTATAGCCGGGACACTGTGACCTTAAAAGGAGGTTCACTTGATGCCCAGCCAATCGCATTTCCTTTTAGTAAGGTGATGGACATTTATTTGTTTTTTATTCGCTCCGTTCAAAAGAATACCTGGTCATGATGATGAAATGTGACACTTCTGTGATTCTATCGTTAATAAAAAAATATATATTTTCAATAAGAGAATGTTCATTTTCAATAAGAGAAATTGAAGAGTAGGTTGGCATCAGTGGTAGCATATATTTGTGTCAAAAGAGTGTTTCAAAGTTAATTCCCCAAATCTGGGCTACATTACTTTGAGAGAATGGCCTGAGAGAATGGCCTGAGAGAATGGCCTGAGAGAATGGCCTGAGAGAATGGCCTGAGAGAATGGCCTGAGAGAATGGCCTGAGAGAATGGCCTGAGAGAATGGCCTGAGAGAATGGCCTGAGAGAATGGCCTGAGAGAATGGCCTGAGAGAATGGCCTGAGAGAATGGCCTGAGAGAATGGCCTGAGAGAATGGCCTGAGAGAATGGCCTGGTTTGGGGGAAAAAAAGTGATTTAGTGACATTTGTCTTTCTACAAATAACTGTGTGGCTCTGATTCAGCATCCACACTAAGTAATGTACTGGGCATGAATTCTAAGTAGTAGCCTATGCTAGAGTGGGTATTGGAACATAACCCTGTATCTGGATGCTAGTGCTGTTCGCTGTCCTTACCATTCTGGGTGCGTGTCGGGCTACCTAGAACCACATGGTTGTAGTTTTGCTGATGGGTACCTGTGAAAAGAGCAATGGAGAGGATCATTCAATGTGCATGAGATAAGCATATCAGATATCGCATCTGATCAAAAGTAATGACACGGTTAATACAAGCAGAGAGCTAGAATTGGCATCATTAAAGGGATGGTTCATCACGAAACAAAAGCTTGTCAGATGTTTTCACACTTCAAAAATGGTGTTTAAATCCATCTTAATAATATCTTTTTTTTTAAACATCTGACAAACGTAGATTCAGACATAGAGAATCCCTTTAACAACTTCCAGCCAATGACATGGATATCATGGTGAAGCAAGATGAGAACAGTAAGGAGAGGAAGGGCAGGTAAAATAGGGGCGCAAGGGGAAAAACCGGGCGGGATGGAGAGGTGGAGACTCTGGAATCATTGAGGAGAATGTGCAGAAGAAGAGCAGCATGTACACTGAGCATGTGTTATTCACATACACACTGACATGGGACATGAGTGCCCTTGTTCTTTCAAAAAAATTGCATTACTGAAAATTAATTGCATTACTGAAAAGACACCATAATAAAAATAGTAATATATCTGAACATCTCATTTGAGTTGGATCGTTCTTTGTGATATTATGATCCTTGGATTCAGACGTTTTGGGATGACAGTGAAGGTGAGAGCGCTTGGATGAACATGCTGTAGCATTGCACCCCTCGGCACAAGCCCCTGTCACTTAACCAACTGTCCATCCCGACCATGTGGACTGTTTTGGGCTGAAATGAGATGGCAGAGAGATGGTCCCTTTAAAGATCCCATTGTATTGAGTCAGGTGATGAATGGCAGCTATTGTTTGTGTGTGTGTGTGTGTGTGTGTGTGTGTGTGTGTGTGTGTGTGTGTGTGTGTGTGTGTGTGTGTGTGTGTGTGTGTGTGTGTGTGTGTGTGTGTGTGTGTGTGTGTGTGTGTGTGTGTGTGTGTGTGTGTGTGTGTGTGTGTGTGTGTGTGTGTGTGTGTGTGTGTGTGTGTGTGTGTGTCTCTGTGTGTCTGTGTGTAGTGGTGGAAAAAGCACTACTTCAGTAAAAGGAAAGATACCTTAATAGAAAATGAGTACATGAGTAAAAGTCTAAAAGTATTTGGTTTAAAAAAAGACTTAGGTATCAAAAGTAAATGTAAAAGTATAAACCATTTCAAAAGCCAGGGCCACACTCCAACACTCAAGACATCAAACAATGCATGGTTGTTTAGTGAGTCCGCCAGATCAGAGGCAGTAGGGATGACCAGGGATGAGTGTGCGAATTGGACAATTTTCCTGTCCTGCCAAGCAGGGAAAATGTATGGAGTGAAAACTACATTATTTTATTTAAGAATGTAGTGAAGTAGAAGTAAAGGTTGTACAAAATATAAATAGTAAAGTACAGATACCCCAAAAAACGACTTAAGTAATAATTGAAAGTATTTATACTTAAGTACTTTATACCAGTGTGTGTGTGTGTGTGTGTGTGTGCGTGCGTGCGTGTGTGCGTGTGTGTGTTGCGTGTGCAAGAGTGATCCAGGTGAAAAAGCAACGATACTGTAGATAGATGGAAGACACACCGACGACCGAGTGCGGCCACCGTTGACACACATTCATTTGGCTGTGTGCTGTTGTGCATGTTTAATCATGCATTAGCAGTCACAGTGCTGAGAGGGGATAGATGACGCTCGTTCTCACATCATGGGTTTTAATATTTGTTATAGGAAGATGGAATGTGTCATCAGGAAGGTGGGCGTGTAGGTGCGTATTTTATTTCTATAAAAGAGTTTGGTTTGTGGAGAGAGAGACTGTTTGCAGACAAAGTGAAGTCACAGACGTGAGAGCAGTGTTTGGTTTGTGGAGAGAGAGATTGTTTGCAGACAAAGTGAAGTCACAGACGTGAGAGCAGGGTTTGGTTTGTGGAGAGAGAGAGACTGTTTGCAGACAAAGTGAAGTCACAGACGTGAGAGCAGGGTTTGGTTTGGGGAGAGAGAGACTGTTTGCAGACAAAGTGAAGTCACAGACGTGAGGGCAGGGTTTGGTTTGGGGAGAGAGAGACTGTTTGCAGACAAAGTGAAGTCACAGACGTGAGGGCAGGGTTTGGTTTGGGGAGAGAGAGACTGTTTGCAGACAAAGTGAAGTCACAGACGTGAGGGCAGGGTTTGGTTTGGGGAGAGAGAGACTGTTTGCAGACAAAGTGAAGTCACAGACGTGAGGGCAGGGTTTGGTTTGGGGAGAGAGAGACTGTTTGCAGACAAAGTGAAGTCACAGACGTGAGGGCAGGGTTTGGTTTGGGGAGAGAGAGACTGTTTGCAGACAAAGTGAAGTCACAGACGTGAGGGCAGGGTTTGGTTTGGGGAGAGAGAGACTGTTTGCAGACAAAGTGAAGTCACAGACGTGAGGGCAGGGTTTGGTTTGGGGAGAGAGAGACTGTTTGCAGACAAAGTGAAGTCACAGACGTGAGGGCAGGGTTTGGTTTGGGGAGAGAGAGACTGTTTGCAGACAAAGTGAAGTCACAGACGTGAGGGCAGGGTTTGGTTTGGGGAGAGAGAGACTGTTTGCAGACAAAGTGAAGTCACAGACGTGAGGGCAGGGTTTGGTTTGGGGAGAGAGAGACTGTTTGCAGACAAAGTGAAGTCACAGACGTGAGGGCAGGGTTTGCTGAATATATGAATGTATTTAATGTTCTTGAAAAGCACCAGACATAAAGAACACACACACGCACACACATGCACTGTGATCTCCATTTTAATTACATTGTGCCATAGCTGTAAAACCAAAACACTTTCCATTCACTTTTGTAGTTAATCCACACACAGTGCTGACACCCCAATCACACCTTTGAACTTCAGGCTTGGCCCCACACTGTCAGTGCCCAGATAGAGAAAGCACTGAGACCTCCATAGAGAAATAGAGAGAGCCAGTACTACAGAGCTCCCCATAGTGAAAGCACTGAGACCTCCATAGAGAAATAGAGAGAGCCAGTACTACAGAGCTCCCCATAGTGAAAGCACTGAGACCTCCATAGAGAAATAGAGAGAGCCAGTACTACAGAGCTCCCCATAGTGAAAGCACTGAGACCTCCATAGAGAAATAGAGAGAGCCAGTACTACAGAGCTCCCCATAGTGAAAGCACTGAGACCTCCATAGAGAAATAGAGAGAGCCAGTACTACAGAGCTCCCCATAGAGAAAGCACTGAGACCTCCATAGAGAAATAGAGAGAGCCAGTACTACAGAGCTCCCCATAGTGAAAGCACTGAGACCTCCATAGAGAAATAGAGAGAGCCAGTACTACAGAGCTCCCCATAGTGAAAACACTGAGACCTCCATAGAGAAATAGAGAGAGCCAGTACTGCAGAGCTCCCCATAGTGAAAACACTGAGACCTCCATAGAGAAATAGAGAGAGCCAGTACTACAGAGCTCCCCATAGTGAAAGCACTGAGACCTCCATAGAGAAATAGAGAGAGCCAGTACTACAGAGCTCCCCATAGTGAAAGCACTGAGACCTCCATAGAGAAATAGAGAGAGCCAGTACTACAGAGCTTCCCATAGTGAAAGCACTGAGACCTCCATAGAGAAATAGAGAGAGCCAGTACTACAGAGCTCCCCATAGTGAAAGCACTGAGACCTCCATAGAGAAATAGAGAGAGACAGTACTACAGAGCTCCCCATAGTGAAAGCACTGAGACCTCCATAGAGAAATAGAGAGAGCCAGTACTGCAGAGCTCCCCATAGAGAAAGCACTGAGACCTCCATAGAGAAATAGAGAGAGCCAGTACTGCAGAGCTCCCCATAGAGAAAGCACTGAGACCTCCATAGAGAAATAGAGAGAACCAGTACTGCAGAGCTCCCCATAGAGAAAGCACTGAGACCTCCTCCCCATAGAAAGCACTGAGACCTCCATAGAGAAATAGAACCAGTACTGCAGAGCTCCCCATAGAGAAAGCACTGAGACCTCCATAGAGAAATAGAGAGAACCAGTACTGCAGAGCTCCCCATAGAGAAAGCACTGAGACCTCCATAGAGAAATAGAGAGAGCCAGTACTACAGAGCTCCCCATAGAGAAAGCACTGAGACCTCCATAGAGAAATAGAGAGAGCCAGTACTACAGAGCTCCCCATAGTGAAAGCACTGAGACCTCCATAGAGAAATAGAGAGAGCCAGTACTGCAGAGCTCCCCATAGAGAAAGCACTGAGACCTCCATAGAGAAATAGAGAGAGCCAGTACTACAGAGCTCCCCATAGAGAAAGCACTGAGACCTCCATAGAGAAATAGAGAGAGCCAGTACTACAGAGCTCCCCATAGAGAAAGCACTGAGACCTCCATAGAGAAATAGAGAGAGCCAGTACTACAGAGCTCCCCATAGTGAAAGCACTGAGACCTCCATAGAGAAATAGAGAGAGCCAGTACTGCAGAGCTCCCCATAGAGAAAGCACTGAGACCTCCATAGAGAAATAGAGAGAGCCAGTACTGCAGAGCTCCCCATAGTGAAAGCACTGAGACTCCCCAGAGCTCCCCAGAGAAAGCACTGAGACCTCCATAGAGAAATAGAGAGAGCCAGTACTACAGAGCTCCCCATAGAGAAAGCACTGAGACCTCCATAGAGAAATAGAGAGAGCCAGTACTACAGAGCTCCCCATAGAGAAAGCACTGAGACCTCCATAGAGAAATAGAGAGAGCCAGTACTACAGAGCTCCCCATAGTGAAAGCACTGAGACCTCCATAGAGAAATAGAGAGAGCCAGTACTGCAGTGCTCCCCATAGAGAAAGCACTGAGACCTCCATAGAGAAATAGAGAGAGCCAGTACTGCAGAGCTCCCCATAGTGAAAGCACTGAGACCTCCATAGAGAAATAGAGAGAGGCAGTACTGCAGAGCTCCCCATAGAGAAAGTGTAGACAGAGAGAAGTTTTACTGAGTTAAGAGCCCCTGCACTGCACTGGGCCCTAATTAAGAAGGAAGAAGGACCAGTTCAATGATCCCGCTGTAATCGGGGGACCAATTAGTTGTGTTAGAGAGCGGCAACACACACACACACCACAGCAAGCACATTGGTTCCTTGAAAGTTGTGGAAACTTATATTTTTTTGGTTTCACATTGGTTGTGGGAACAAAGTCATACCAGTAAAATTGATTCTTTTTTTTACATTCTGAGGACAGAAGTGAACATTTTGCCTGTTCTGGGAACACTTATTTTTAGGTGGCAGGGAGGTTCAGAGAACGTGTTTGTCTGGTTCCTTGAATGTTTTCCTAGGAGGCTTTCTAAAGGCTCTGAGAATGGAAATGATGTTCTTTTGAATAACTTCCTTCACTGAATGTTTCAATAGGACGTCATACCACTGCCAGCTTATTCCAAGGAACCATGAACATGTATTTCCTCAGGCATTAATCATGCAAACACATTTATGTTTTATTGTGACAAGTCATCTTTGGGATTCAAACCTATAATCTTCTGTTCTCTATCCATGGAATTAGTCCACTGCGCCACCAGGATGGAGCCAGCGTGCCATGTTTTTTTTTACACATACAAAGCTGTTCATTTGAGTATATTCAAACAGACCCCATTTCAAAGGAAACAAGCACTCATTAAGATCAGGTGTGGCCAATTAGTGGGCGCGGCCAACACACCTGAACACACTTAGGATAGAGAGGGTTTTGTTGATGCTGAGAACGGAATTTATATATTTTTTAAATAACATTATTACTAAAGTTTTCTTGTGGTTTTTATGGAAAGTGTTCTCATGATTCTAAGAAAGGAATGTTTGTTTTTAATAACATTATTAGAATGTTCTCTGAATATTACTTACCCACGAACAGGACCAAGCCTGGAATGCAGAGGAGTGTCTGCGCCTCGATCTAGGTTGGGCAAAACTTAACATGGTGGTGCTTGCCTTAGCAATCTTAATGGTACTCGATACCATCTACTGTATCTTGCCTATGCTGCTCTGTACCATCACTCATTCATATATCCTTATGTACATATTCTTTATCCCCTTACACTGTGTATAAGACAGTAGTTTTGGAATTGTTAGTTAGATTACTTGTTGGTTATTACTGTATTGTTGGAATTAGAAGCACAAGCATTTTGCTACACTCGCATTAACATCTGCTAACCATGTGTATGTGACAAATAAAATTTGATTTGATTTGGAATAAAGACCTCCTCCATTCCTTTCATTATTGAAAGAGATTGTGATATCTCACATCTCAAAATAGGGCTACTTAATGTTAGATCCCTCACTTCCAAGGCAGTTATAGTCAATGAACTAATCACTGATAATAATCTTGATGTGATTGGGCTGACTGAAACATGGCTTAAGCCTGGTGATTTTACTGTGCTAAATGAGGCCTCTCCTCCTGGTTACACTAGTGACCATATCCCCGCGCATCCCGCAGAGGTGTTGCTAACATTTACGATAGCATATTTCAATTTACAACAAAAAAAAGATTGCATTTTGCCTTTTGAGCTTCTAGTCATGAAATTCATGTAGCCTACTCAATCACTTTTTATAGCTACTGTTTACAGGCCTCCTGGGCCGTATACAGCGTTCCTCACTGAGTTCCCTGAATTCCTATCAGACCAGATAATATTCAAATTTTTGGTGACTTTAATATTCACATGGAAAAGTCCACAGACCCACTCCAAAAGGCTTTCAGAGCCATCATGGACTCCAACATTTTGTCCAACATGTTTCCGGACCTACTCACTGCCACAGTCATACTCTGGACCTAGTTTTGTCCAGTGGAATAAATATTGTGGATCTTAATCTTTTTCCTCATAATCCTGGACTATCCCATTTTATTAAGCTGTTGTGCTGCGACTCACTGCCTTCCTGAAGACAAACAATGTATACGAAATGCTTCCATCTGGTTTTAGACCCCATCATAGCACCTAGACTGCACTCGTGAAGGTGGTAAATTACCTTTAAATGGTGTAAGACCAAGGCTCTGCATCTGTCCTTGTGCACATTCTTTTGGAGAGATTTGAAACCCAAATTGGTCTACACGGACAAGTTCTTGCCTGGTTTAGATATTATCTGTCGGAAAGGTATCAGTTTATCTCTGTGGTTGGTTTGTCCTCTGACAAATCAACTGTAAATGTCGGTGTTCCTCAAGGTTCCGTTTAAGGACCACTTGTTTTCACTATGTATTTTACCTTTTGGTGATGTCATTTGGAAACATAATGTTAACTTTCACTGCTATGCTGACGATACACAGCTGTACATTTTGATGAAACACTTTGAAGCCCCAAAATTGCCCTCCCTGGAAGCCTGTGTTTCAGACATTATGAAGTGGATGGCGGCAAACGTTTTACTTTTAAACTCAAAACATAGATGCTAGGTCCCAAGAAACAAATGGATCTTCTGTTGGATATGACAATTAATCTTGATGGTTGTACAGTCATCTGAAATAAAACTGTGATGGATCTCACATTGCTCTGGACCCTGATCTCTCTTTTGACAAACATATCAAGAATATTTCAAGGACAGATATGTCCATCTTCGTAACATTGCAAAAATCTGAAACTTTCTGTCCAACAATTATGTAGGAAAATTAATCCATGCTTTTGTCACTTCTCGATTAGGCTACTGCAATGCTCTACTTTCTGGCTACCCGGATAAAGCACTAAATAAACTTCCGTTAGTGCTTAACATGGTTGCTAGAATCTTGACTAGCACAAAAAAATGTGATCATATTACTCCAGTGCTAGCCTCTCTATACTGGCTTCCTGTTGATTTCAAGGTTTTACTGCTAACCTACAAAGCATTACTTGGGATTGCTCCTACTTATCTTTCCGATTTGGTCCTGCGGTACATACCTATGGCACAAGACGCAGGCCTCCTTACTGTCCCTAGAATTTCTAAGCAAACAGCTGGAGGCAGGGCTTTATCCTAAAGAGCAACATTTTTATGGAATGGTCTGCCGATCCATGTGAGAGACGCAGACTCGGTCTCAACCTTTAAGGCTTTATTGAAGACTCATCTCTTCAGTAGGTCTATTATTAGATCCTATGATTGAGTGTAGTCTGGCCCAGGGGTGTGAAGATGAATGGAAAGGCAACGAACCACCCTTGCTGTCTCTGCCTGGCCGGTTCCCCTCTCTCCACTGGGATTCTCTGCCTCTAACCCTATTACAGGGGCTGAGTCACTGGCTTACTGGTGCTCTTCCATGCCGTCCCTAGGAGGGGTGCGTCATTTGAGTGGGTTGAGTCACTGACATGATCTTTCTGTCCGTGTTGGCGTCTCCCCCACCCCCCGGGTTTGTGCCCTGTGGTAGATCTTCGTGGGCTATACTCGGCCTTGTCTCCGGGTAGTAAGATATCCCTCTAGTGGTGTGGGGGCTGTGCTTTGGCAAAGTGGGTGGGGTTATATCCTGCCTGTTTGCCCCCGTCTCAGGGTATCGCCAGACAGGACCAGAGTGTCTCCTGACCCCAGTATTTATGCTGCAATAGTTTATGTGTTAGGGGGCTAGGTTCAGTCTGTTATATCTGGAGTATTTCTCCTGTCTTATCCGGTGTCCTGTGTGAATTTAAGTATGCTCCCTCTAATTCTCTCTCTTTCTCTCGGAGGACCTAAGTCCTAGGACCATGCCTCAGGACTACCTGGCCTGATGACTCCTTGCTGTCCCAGTCCACCTGGTCCTGCTACTGCTCCAGTTTCAGCTGTTCTGCCTGCTGCTATGGAACCCTGACCTGTTCACTGGATGTGATACCTTGTCCCGGACCTGCTATTTTTGGACTCCCTCTACCACACCTGTTGTTTCTAACTCTGAATGATCGGCTATGAAAGTCCAACTGACATTTACTCCTGAGGTGCTGACTTGTTGCACCCTCTACAACCACTGTGATTATTATTATCTGACCCTGCTGGTCATCTATGAACTTTTTAACATCTTGGCCATATACTGTTATAATCTCTTCCACCAGTGTAAGACTGGCTGGACTGTCCACCAGTCCTACACTGGTGGCCAGTCCAGCTAGAAGAGGACTGGCCACCCCTCAGAGCCTGGTTCATCTCTAGGTTTCTTCCTAGAGAGGGAGTTTTTCCAAGCCACCGTGCTTCTACACCTGCATTGCTTGCTGTTTGGGGTTTTAGGCTGGGTTTCTGTACAGCACTTTGAGATATCAGCTGATGTACGAAGGGCTATATAAATATATTTGATTTGATTTGATTTGATTTTGGGGATTTATGTTGGGTTTCTGTTCAGCACTTTGTGACATCGGCTGATGTAAAAAGGGCTTTATAAATACATTTGATTGATTGATTGATTAATAAAGTTTTTTTATGGAAAGTTATAACATTCTCGGGAACAATTTTAGAACTACTTTAAATAGAACAATGAGGAAACCTGTAGGAAACTTTTTTTCTGAAATACTGAAATTACAACAGAATAACGTTTTTTTTTTTAGAACATTCCCAATGTCAAACCAGTTGGAGAATGTTCCTACAACTACCAAAATGTAAATGAAGTAACCAAGCAATTTGTTTATGAATGTAGCTTGCTTGGGGTTAGGTAAAAGACCCAGTGTAGTCAAAAACATGACTTCTGGGTTTTAGATTATTTCCAAACTGTGAGGTAGGAATAATACTGTGAAATTGTGAACCTGTTGATAATGCCCTTTTAGTGTAAAGGGCTGTTTGAAAAGACCGCCTGTTTTAGTGTGAGTTTGGCCTGCCTGGTGACATTAATAGACCGGTAAGAAAGAGAGTTCCAAACCTCTGTCAGTAACAGCCAGTTTCCAGTTTTCCTCTCTCCACTCCCAGACAGTCCTAGCAAAACCCTTGCTTGAGAAATTGCTCTTGCTAAGAAGCTTCAATTTTACCAATTGAAAACAATCACAGTAAGGTACTTCATTGTTACCCAGAAATGTTTTGATATTGAGATAAAAATGGCTGCATTGGCCCCTTTAAAGGAGGGACGGGCAAAATATTGTTGGATTTGAGTCATTTTAAAGACGCCTGCCTATTAGCTGTATCAGTTATTGGTTCTGCCAGCTGAATGAGAAGGAGAGAAGGAGATAAGCACAGGGACTGAGCATATAATTACACTGTATATTGATTATTCCTGATTGAGAGGTTAACCAGGTCTCCAATCTAAATTGATAAAATGGGTATTTTGTCTGTCTGCAACTTGATGACGCAGCTGTGCACTTTGTCTGTTGCCAGTCAAACAAAATGAGATGATAAACCCAGATTTATGCCGGCTTGTGTGGTTCCGTGAGGTATTTGACATCATCTCTCTTCCTGTAGGCACATATTGCATCATATTAATATTAATCAGTATTTTCACACCTGATACAGCACATGTGAGCCTGCATATTAACACCCAGATGGCTCAACACTGACTCACTATCCTGACATAACTTATCCTATCACACAAATCATGACATCCAGGAATGTGATAAAACGGTGGGTAACGTCAGTGGAGGTAAGTGGTAAGTTAACACCTTAACACTAATGCTAAACGCACTAATATGGCACAATTGGTGCATAAACACCTAGTAATGTATAGCCCACCAATAAATATCTTAGCATGACTCTCCTTCAAAATGGATGCGGCAATCTGAGCACATTGTTAAAGCTCAGGGCTTAAGAATCCTTCTAAACGTCCCATTAATGTTAATGACATCCTGTGAGAACACTCCAACCCTCAGTAATGAGGAATGAGCAACCCTCAGTAATGAGGACACTCCAACCCTCAGTAATGAGGACACGGCAACCTTCAGTAATGAGGAGACTCCAACCCCCAGTAATGAGAACACGCCAACCTTCAGTAATGAGGACACGCCAACCTTCAGTAATGAGGACAAGCCAACCTTCAGTAATGAGAACACTCCAACCCTCAGTAATGAGAACGCTCCAACCCTCAGTAATGAGGACACGCCAACCTTCAGTAATGAGGACACGCCAACCTTCAGTAATGAGGACACGGCAACCTTCAGTAATGAGGACACGGCAACCTTCAGTAATGAGGACACGCCAACCCTCAGTAATGAGGACATGCCAACCTTCAGTAATGAGGACACGCCAACCTTCAGTAATGAGGACACACCAACCTTCAGTAATGAGGACACGCCAACCTTCAGTAATGAGGACACGCCAACCTTCAGTAATGAGGACACGCCAACCTTCAGTAATGAGAACACTCCAACCCTCAGTAATGAGGACACGCCAACCTTCAGTATTGAGGACACGCCAACCTTCAGTAATGAGGACAAGCCAACCTTCAGTAATGAGAACACTCCAACCCTCAGTAATGAGGACACGCCAACCTTCAGTAATGAGGACACTCCAACCCTCAGTAATGAGAACACTCCAACCCTCAGCAATGAGAACACTCCAACCCTCAGTAATGAGAGCACTCCAACACTTAGTAATGAGGACACTCCAAACCTCAATAATGAGAACACTCCAACCCTCAGTCATCAGTGTTCCCTTTGAAAAGAGAAAAACAGAAAACAAACAAGGTCATCAGTGAGCAGAGGGTGAGCAGCTGTGTATCTATCCCCTATCCCCTCTCTCTCCTCCACCCAACCCAGAGATGGGTCCCTAACATCCCCTCCAGAGCCCCTCGGGGTGTAGCAGAGTTGGTGTACGCAAACTCTTCTCCTTTACTCCCAATACAAAAGACAGTTCGGAAACACAGTCATGCAACAACTTCCACATTCTCAGGCAATTTGAACCCTTTCACGTATAAATTTTAGTTTTGGGATGATTTTGGTTATCATAAGAGTATCATAATTGCCTGACTGTCTGACTATACAATTTCACTTAATATGAGTGAAAATTATAGGATGACATTTGGTGTAATTGCTCAACCCCTGCCTGATCTTTTCGTTCTAAATAATGTGCAATGACATTTTCACAGATGCATCTTCCATTTATTTTTCAGTATTTGAATAAACACGTGTGTATGTACATGCGCCTGTGCGAGAGGGTGTCAGACCAGGGGTCTCTCTATCCTATTGGCTTTGTTGACATCGAAACACTGCCAACACATCTACCCTGCCCTTCTCGCCCCCTCTCCTCCCTCTCTTTTCCACCTCGCCGCGCCATGGGGCTGAGAGCCACTGTGGACTTGGCATTTAACAACTGACAAAGAGTGTTAACATTTAATCGCTAAATGTTAACTGCCAGCTTGACTCAGTACGGCGGGCGGGGAGACTTTATTTGACCAATGGATGGAACTTCTGTCTCGTTCTGCCTTCCTCTCATCCCAACTGTGGAAACAGCTTATTTCTGACCCAATTGTGGCACCAGCGATACTGGTTATGAAGTTATATCTAATGCTGCTGCCTCCAAATGTAGACCTATAGAACTCATTTTAGACTCAGTGTGCCTAAGTCTCTGGGTGTTAGACTTATGTACAGCCAGACTTTTATAGACTATAGGCTAATCATTTAGAACCTGACCTAGATTAACTGGTAGAAGACTACGCCAGCTGATGGGATAATTAAAGTCAGTGGGGCAAACATATTTTGTTTATAAGAGGTAATCATATACAGTAGCCTACAGGATATAGAAGGGCTAGTAGTATTAGCCTGTCAGTAAGACATGACAGAATAACAGTAAGAAGTGCCCGTTGTCATGTAAAAATCCTCCCAGCGTGAAATAGTTCCCAATCGTTCTGATTGTGTTGTGATTGTAACGTCATGCTGTAAAACTTCTCCCAGCGGAAAGATGTTTCCAGTTCACTAATTGCACGTGCGTCTCTTTATGTGGATGGCTGAGCTTGTGCGGATGTTTCTCTCACACCCTCCCGTAGTGCCAACGTCTTTGTAATCGCAAAAGATCTCTCCTCACATCAACCCTCGGGACATTGACGCGCGTGTCTGGGTGTTTATATGCTGACCTCACGCCTCAACAAGCTTCAATACTCCTGGCCACCATTGATTGGCAGATGTGTGAAACAAATGTGCGTGCCCACAGAGCAGTTGTTCAAGGTCGAGGAAGGGTGTGAGAGAAACATCCGGGCTGCGTTTCAAACTCATTCAAGGTACACCCTCGTCCACTTACCCTCATTCCCTTGGGGGAATCTCTGCGGCCATATTTGTCGTCGGTCCAAACGATTAGCCAAGCAAGGGAAGTTTGCAACGTAAGCCCCTCAGCCCTCGTTTTTAATGGAGTTTGCGAGTGTACAATTGTGTTCACTTCGGGGCCTGAAACACCACATAATTCAATTCACGATGATTGTACATCCGCTAAGAAAAGTCTGCCAAAACTTAAAACCTCAACGTCAAGATGGAGTCAGCATACAAGTGTAAGTAAAAAACAAATGTAAATAAGTTAGAAATGGTGCTACTAATGCACAAACACGTCTCGTAAAAGTAATGATGCTTTTGTTTGGTTAGCTTCGGAAATTGTAGAAATAAAACATTTTAACAGAGGCAGGCTAATGTTATTTAGCTAATTAATTTGCTAGCTATCATACAGCACTAAGGCCCGATGGAGTGTGGTATATAGCCAGTATACCACAGCTAAGGACTGTTCTTATGCATGACGCAATGCGGAGTACCTGGATATAGTCCTTAGCTGTGGTATATTGGCCATATACCACAATACCCTAAGGTACCTTATTGCTTTTATAAACTGGTTACAAATGTAATTAAAGCAGTAAAAATAAATGTTTTGTCATACCCATGGAATACGGTCTGATATCCCACGGCTGTCAGCCAATCAACATTCAGGGCTCGAACCACCCAGTTTATAACAATATATTATATATTTAATGTAAGTAGACATGCAATCATAATTGACTGTAGCACATATAAAGCACCCACAAGCTACCGGTGGCTGAAAACACAATCATAGCAGGATGAACGAGTGACGAATTTACGGGCAAGGGTGGTCCATTTAAAAATCATTCCTCCCTCGCCTCTTTCCCAGCAAGTGTATACTCATCATACGTCATGATACATCATCAGAAGCATCCACTTAATTTAAGGGCTGAGGGAAGAGGGTGTGCTGCAACATTGAAGGTCCCCAAGAACAGTGGCCTCCATCATTCTTAAATGAAATAAGGATCCACCAAGACTCTTCCTAGAGCTTCCCAAACTGAGCAATCGGCGGAGAAGGGCCTTGGTCAGGGAGGTGACCAAGAACCCGATGGTAAAATGTTCACACTGGGAGAAATTTTACAGCATGACGTTACAGTCAGAACGATTGGGGACTATTTCAGGCTGGGAAGATGTTTACATGGCAGGTGGCAGGTAGCCTAGCGGTTAAGAGCTTTGGGCAAGTAACTGAAAGGTTGCCGGTTCAAATCCCCCGAAGGACTAGGAAAAAAATATGCAAGCTACTGAACCTTAATTGCTCCTGTAAGTTGCTCTGGTTAAGAGCATCTGCTAATTAACTGAAATGTAAGTGCCAGTTTTAGAATGGTAGCGAGCATTTCATTTCAGCGTCTCATCTCTCTCAATAACCCAAAGGCATTTAAGGCTCACTTGCTGCTGTAAATGCCAATCTCTGGTGACAAATGTGTGTTCATTTAGCAATATGATGGACGCTGAACAATCATCTACCAGAGTGACCCTGTGTTGTCACATAATACTTTTTTTTTTAATCTTGTATTCTAGACCTCCGAGGCCAGAGTTTTGCTGACATTTACAGAGACCTTGAGAGACCTCATAGTCTCTCTAGACAACGTAGAAGATAATGATGTTCACCACTATGTCTTGGCCTCCTCAAATCACATGGGACCAAGAAGAATAGACAATATGTCAGGATTCAGTAAATGGAAAAAAATACCTCATCCTCATATTTTCACACCCCAACTGTTCCGTTAGAACTATACTGATCAGAAAATATAAACGCAACATGCATACGAAGTTACTGAGTTGCAATTCATATCATTGAATGTATTAGACCCTAATGAATGGATTTCACATGACTGGGCAGGGGCACAGCATAGGCTGCCACTCACTTGGGAGCCAGGTCCAGCTAATCAGAATGGGTTTATCCCCACAAAAAAGGATTTTGACAGAAATAGCCCTCGGTTTCATCAGCTGTCTGGGTGGCTGTTCTGGTGGACATTCCTGCAGTCAGCATGCCAATTGCAAGCTCCCTCAACTTGAGACATCTATGGCATTGTGTTGTGTGACAAAATTGCACATTTTAGAGTAGCCTTTTATTGTCCCCAGCACAAGGTCCACCTTTGTAATGATCATGCTGTTTAATCAGCTTCTTGATATGCCACACCTGTCAGGTGGATGAATTATCTTGGCAAAGGAGTAATGCGCACAAACAGGGATATAAACAAATTTGTGCACAAAATTTGAGAGAAATAAACTTATTGTGAGTATGGAACATTTCTGGGATCTTTTATTTCAGCTCATGAAACAAGGACCAACACTTTACATGTTGCATTTATATTTTTGTTCAGTATAATAAAGTAATATCTCTCTCTGTGTAAATTCTTTTTTACATACCAGCTCCCTCGTAGTCCTTCAGACTGTTGGTTGTGAGGACAGGATAAGGGTTGTAGTGTCGCTAGCAAGGATAAGCACAGATTTATCTGATGTCTTCTTTAAGTAATAAGAAGTAACATCATTCAAAGCTGCCTTTATCCGTACCTCTAGAGAACTCCTCTTGGTATGTTGAGGACTGAAAGAGTCCAGGAGCATAGCACAAACAAACAAACAAACAAACAAACAAACAAACAAACAAACAAACAAACATACATACATACATACATACATACATACATACATACATACATACATACATACATACATACATACATACATACATACATACATACATACATACATACATACATACATACATACATACATACATACATACATACATACATACATACATACATACATACATACATACATACATACATACATACATACATACATACATACATGGGATAGTACAGTAGCTAGGACCTGGGTATAAATAGCATTTTTATCCCTTGAAACACTTAAGCTGCGCTTGGTTTAGTGGAACCATTTAGATAGTCCCGAAAGTGCCAACAATACCAATCCAGTGTGCTGGGTGAGCTAAACCAAGCACACTTAATGTATTTGAGAGAAAACACTGTTTTAACACAGGCCTGATGGTACAGTAGGTTAGGAAAAGATGGACAGTATGGGACAGCTTGGGCTTATTAAGGCACAACACGATGGAACAGAAAACCACTTTACTTGTCAGGTCAACTGCAATGAAAATCATCAAGAGATTTTCTCATTTCCATTTCCACTAAGATCATCTTATAGCCTACTAATAGTACTTTAAAAAACTCTTTTTTTTACACAATAGCTCATATTTTGATTGCCACTTTGTGGTCAGGGGTCACTGAAAGTGCCAGTATGGGTTAGTTGTGCTTGAGATTTTCTCTTTGGTTGATAGACCTTGCAAATCCACTGTGGGTGATTTTAATTAAGGAATTAGCTTTTTCAAAGGTTTCACAATATGTTTGAGATATTTCAATAAGACAAGATAAACTCCTCATCTTTGCAATTGACTCGACACTGATCTAGATGGTCTGCAGCGAATGTACACAAACAGATGTCACACATGCTCCACCACACACAGTGACAGGAGCTAGAGGTCAAAGGTTAAAGGTCAGACAGAGGTCAAGGAGAGATACAGGACACTCAAGGTGAAAGTCACCACTCACCACAGATATAGGATCAGATTACCTTAGCCCAAATCCTAGCCTAACTATTAGGAAGTTGATATAAGCTCTGACCGTGTATCAGTGGTTAGGAGCAACCTTTACCTATTCCACACACAACGGCCATTCCTACCATGGTGGCTTTGGGAGCGGACGGGCCAATGCTTTTCACCTAGAATGCAGAAGGAACCAGGCACAGTAAGTAGTGGAGAGGACAGAGAGTTTACAGCATATCAAACCAAGAGAGGAGAGCCAGATAGAGCAACAGAATACAGCTGAAACATCAGAACATATTATATATTTTCTTTCAAATGTCACATTTGCCAATCAAATAAAGACATGGTATTGTACAGATCACTTCGTATGATCACATAAGTAGAAATGAATGCGGGACATTTGATCAGCCCTTACTAAAGGTTATGCCACACACTCCAAGTAAAATACAGCTAACAGCAGACTGAACACCACGCTACTAGATTAGGTAAAAGGAGGTAAAGATTGAAGGTTATACGCGTATAAACGAGATGAAATGTGAGGCAGAATGAAGGTTGGAGGAATTACGAGAGAAGAAGGGCTGCAGGTTAAAAGGATGGCAAAGAAGGTACAGATCCAATACCAGAGGAGTGGAAAGGGGGGAGATTAAATGGAGAGATGAAAGAGACGAGGAGATGTAGAAGTCAGCTGTGTTCTGTACACCATGTTACCACCGAGGCGTGTGCACACACGCACACCCACCCACGCATGCATGCACACGCGCATGCATGCACACACATTGTTGGGTGTGAGGGTCCAGCCATGCGAAACTTTGATCCATCATTATAGATGATGGATCAGCTCCTCATACAGGCTGCCTCCCACACAGCAACAGATATTGATATTTTTAAAAATTGGCTACAACCTTATTCTAAAATGTAATAAATAGTTGTTTTTCCTCATCAATCTACACAAAAAAACATAATGACAAAGCAAAAACAGGTTTTTAGAAATGTTTACTAATTAATTTAAAAAATGATAAACTGAAATATCTCATTTAGATAAGTATTCAGACTCTTTACTCAGTCCTTTGCAGGCAATTACAGCCTCGAATCATCTGGGGTATGACGGTACAAGCTTGGGACACCTGTATTTTGGTAGTTTCTCCCATTCTTCTCTGCAGATCCTCTCAAGCTGTGTCAGGTTGGATGGGGAGCGTTGTATGTGAGGATGGCTGTGGGCTGTGGGGTGGTCCGGAGGGAAGCTAGGCCCCCTCGACCGTAAGTTGGAGAATTTTGCATTTTTCAAACACGTGAAAACAGCTTTTTCCTTCAATCTAGAGCCATAAGCATTATGCTTAATACTATGAACTCTTGAGCTGTATCCTGGTGGTTGTTTATTTAAAGTATCTGGATATGCTTCTCTGCTTCTGCTTCTGCTAAAATCTTGGTGAAAGATTGAAAGGAATGTGAGACTTCTGTACTTGCTTTTCTAAAGTCGACCAAACTTGCCAGCAGACATGCCAGCTAAGATAGTTAGACTAGCTAGATACTCTAAAGGCATTGATACCCTGAAATGGCTTCTTGGTAGCTAGTTATGAGAGTGGGACATTGGGAACAACAACAACAACAACTATTTTAAACAGGACAAATCTGAGGAGGCACAGTCCTGTTCCTCCTTAGGGCAGGAGGCCTCTGACTGGTTGAATCAACGCGGTTTCAACATCATTTCAATAAAGCAATTCAATGTGATGACGTTGAATCAACATGGAAAAACTGATTGGATTTGCAAATAGTCATCAACGTCAGGGAGACATTTAAAAAAAAAAATCTTTTTAATTCACACTAGTTGACAACTCAACCAAATGTAAATCAACGCTAGACGCTGAAATAACGCCTGTGCCAATGGGACTGCAGTGAATGCTATCGTGACTAAAGCAACAGAGATGTCACCGCCCTGAGGGACACCCTCAAATGGCCAGCCGAGCTTGTATACCGTCAGCGAGAGCCAATGTTTGCGAAGATTTTCATTTAGATTTGTGCTCAGGGTAAATACTTCTACAATGGCCCTGGTGTGTTACTCTAACCTGCTACTCCGGCCTCCGCGGCAACATCCCTATAAGTCTGATGAAATCAATGAGCTGGAGTTAGCCTGCCTGGAGGTCATTTCAAGAACAAATGTGTGGCTTTTTGCAAAACACAAACAGATAAAGGACGATTGGAGAGCTAGAATAACATAAAAAAAAATGCTTCTCTCCCTCCACGTCGCTTCTTTCTCCCTTTCCCTTCTACCTTTCCTCCTCCCCTTCCCAACCTTGCTATTTTCATTCCTCTCATCTCTCTCTTTTCTTCCTTTCTCTCCTCTGCCTCTCTCTCCTCCCCTCTCTCTTTCATTTATCACTCTTCAAAGTTCAGTCAGTTTGTTCTGTGTGAGCAACACTCGAGAGTCATTCAGCATATAGCATAATCAATTGGCACGGTGTTTCTTCTCTCCATCTCTCTCTGTCTCTCTCGCTCTCTCTCTGGTATAACAGAAAACAGGCTGGGACTGGGTGTGATGTCATGTACTGCATGTGTGAGTGAGTGTTTGTGTTTCTGCTTCCCTGCTGAGTGCGTTGGGCTGTTATCTCTCCCTCTGATATCTCATTACATTACATAACAAATCTGCCTGATAGCTAGCATTATCATCCTCCTACAGCACCAGAAGCCATGCGAGATGATTACATTCTTAATAGCGTCATATGTCTTTGATTTTTTTTTAAACACCACATACGCAGGTGTGTTGGTAGGACTCATATCACACCTGGGATTTGAGTCTCCTGTGGCACAGGTGAAAGAACACATTGAACCAATACAGAAGAACAGCAGTAGAAACGGATGTATTTGGATGGGCTTGAAGGTTTCAGTGAAAGTGTTTAAGCAAAAGATTTAGCTGCGTCAGAGCTCCCATAAAGAACAAATACCAGCCACTGATCCCTACTGTGTAGCTTATGCAAATCATACAAAGATACAGTCGATTTACAGAGGTTTAGAAGTGTGGTGCTAAATATGCATGTTAAACTGATACAGTGGTTTGGGATCAGTCAGGCATCAAAGCGGATTGTGTTGGTGATAATTAACAGCAGCACAGAGCAAATGTGTTGTCAGAGTTTTACCAGTCTGCTCTGAAACAAGCTTTCTTCATTAACTCTCCATCTAGCAGCAATCCCCCAAGCACAAATAGAAGACAGAGAGCAAGAGAGAGAGAGAGAGAGAGAGAGAGAGAGAGAGAGAGAGAGAGAGAGAGAGAGAGAGAGAGAGAGAGAGAGAGAGAGAGAGAGAGAGAGAGAGAGAGAGAGAGAGAGAGAGAGAGAGAGAGAGAGAGAGAGAGAGAGAGAGAGCAAGAGAGAGAGAGAGAGAGAGAGAGAGAGCAGAGAGAGAGAGAGAAGAGAGAGAGAGAGAGAGAGAGAGAGAGAGAGAGAGAGAGAGAGGGGTGGGGTTAGAGAGAGAGAAAAAAATATAAAGGTAAGTAGAGATGGAGAGCGAGATTCGCTAAAAATGTATGTAGGGTGATCAAAGTGAAAAATGCTGTTTTAATTCCTGGAATCATATCGTCCTGTCGACAAGCTCATTACAGAGAAACACTGCTGCAGGAGAGAGATGGGGAGGGAGAGCGAGAAATAGAGACAAGTAGAGCGCAAGAGAAAAACAAGCAACTGAAACCCACAGATGAGGCCGACAATACAGATGCTGTAAAATGGCAGGACTATAATGCTCTTTCAAATGGAAGGACTATAATGCTCTCTCACGCATCAGTCTGTGGGAAGACTGTCTTTGGCCAGTTGAGGAAGTTTCATTTGAGGGGCTTTGACCTCTGATCTGTTCAGATATGCAGTACAAACATCTCGTACCGTTTACAGTACGTATAGTTTTAACGTATCCAGCCGTGCTGCTAAGACCTGAATGATACAACATTTGAGATGATGATGATACACATCTCTCTCTCTCTCTTTCATTCTCTCATTCTCTCTCTGTGTGTGATCTCTGATGTGATCTCTGATGTGTTATGGACAAATAACTTCTCCCACCATGGCAGAGAGCCAGCCACCTCTGGGAATATTCCCATTTCACGTCATGCTTGACATGCTTTACATTTCAATGTAATTGGAGATCACATCCGGATTCAAACCACAGTAGTTTCCTTAAATTACCCCCCCTCCTCACTGCGATCACAACAGTGTTGTCAGGCAAACTAATAGGCCACTGTTTTGACATGTTATGTAATGCTTTCGCTTTCGCATTGGCTAAACAAGTCACACAAACACACTGGTTGGTTTCCTTTGTTTCCCATTCTCTCCTTCCACTGTACAATCAAACCCAGCAGGAGTCTCAGTATCCAGTCTCCTGCCAATACGATCAGACTAGAACAATACTGTTAACAAAGGCAAGCGGTGTGGGTGTGCTGTCTGTGTCAGGGAGAAAACACGCCTTTTTCAGTTGACTGTCAGTCGTTTGCTAAGATAAAGGCTTCTTTAAGCCTGACAGGGTATGGAAGACCCTGGTTGCAATTGAATTATGATTTGTCAAGAGTGGTACAAAAGAGACATAAGAATTCAGTGTCATGCCTTGTGGGAGGATTGGTGAGTTAATAAAACAAATAGTTTCCACAAAAGAGTGTTGAATTAGAATCTGGATGTATTCATCAAGAGTTGTCCTCTGGCCTATGGGTGAGTGAGGGAGGAAAAACAAAAGAGTTTGTTGAATATTTCTCCAGAGGCTGCTTTGTGTTGTTCGTACCACTGATCTGGGTATTGGGGAGAAAAGCCTCTAACCTTCCACGACCTCCAGATGTCCCTCTGGCATTGCTACTGTATTTTCATTCACTTTTGTTTTGCTTCTTGACAAATTTGGGATTTTCATAAGTTCAAAAGGGTGACCTGACTATGAAATTACAAATAACACTCAAAGTCACTTTACTTTTGATGAGCAGAATGTCCCCTTAAGATCCTTGCCCTCTTGGCTCTACGCATCACCGAACATTCAAAAGCTATAACCATACCCGACAATTTGCCATGGGTACTTTGGGTGTTGGGCGAGACAAATTTGAATAATGATTAAGGGCATTTAATCTACCTCGGCCCCAATTTATATGCCAATCACACTGGTAAATCTAGTAAACCATGTCAGTCAGTCAGCCTCCAGCGGGAGGGGAGTGGAGGGGAGAGGAGGGGAGAGGAGGGGAGAGGAGGGGAGTGGAGGGGAGAGGAGGGGAATGGAGGGGAGAGGAGGCCCAAGGACAGAGCTCCTTTCAGTAGCTCTTTAATTACTGCTGGCAGCGGCAGCCATAATGACCCAGAGTCATTGAGAATCAGTGAGCAGCCCAGGGCTACAGACCAGAACAGTAGCATTTCAAACCGTTACAACTTTATCAACATTTCAGAAGAGTGCCACAAGCTAAAGCGCCAGCCTTGATCAGGGCATGGTAGATTAGTGTCAGTGTCAATGGTTCATGAGATGAACTTTATGAGGAGCACATCATGAGCAGATCCTAATGTTGCGCTGTGAGTCACCATCTGTTTACTCATAGGGGAGAACACATGCAGACACACACACCACAGGGGAACTGTAGTGGTAATGTTAATCCTGGTGTTATATCGCCATCAGTGGAGGGATGAAAATTAATTAAAGCATCTTAATCAATGCCATGTTTGCCTCCTTCAGTCTCTGATGATGATCCACTCTAAACCACCTCCCGGTGCTGACAGACTGAATTAACCTTCTGAACCTTAAAAAAACATCCTGTAAGTACCAAAACGCATGACTCACTTTGTCAAAAATATAGTTCGGAGAGGGTAACGTTTTGAAGTTCTGGCTAGATAATTGGTTCTAAGCTCTACGAGCAATCAATATATAGTGTGTAGTGAGAGGCAGAGGGGCTGAGGTGAGGGGTGTCACCGTGGGGGGCCAGGGAAATGCCTGCCAGATTCTCACTACCATCCAATTTACTGCAGTAATATCCCTGTAGAATTCATTTCCTGAAAAATAGAGCCAATTTGTTCTGAAATGAGTAATCTACACGGCGAATGCAAGGAATCCTAAATAGTGCGTTAAATTTGTTTTAGCATAAGACCTCCAGTTCCATGATTTTATAGAACTCTAGTTTTGTCTTTCTTGCATTATTTGTATCTAGAAGTGTGGTACAAAATGGATGTGCCTAGGCCTATGTCTTTGTGTCTTTTGTGTGTTCTTACAACTCTCATTCTGAATGCACTCTTCCAAATAGACTAGACGTTGATTTTTCTCCTATTAAATGGGAAATACACATACTACTGCCCTTGAAATATCAACAATGGAACAATACCTGTTGAAACCATTCAAAATCACTCAGTTAGCCAAGACGAGTGATTGTCAAACGTGAAGAAATCGTTCAAGAAGAAGGACTATATCAATCGGAAACCAGCCATCTTTCTCTGTCTTTTTTCTTTATCCTCTCTCTTGCCAAGAGGAAGAAAATAACCCTGTGGTTTAAATAAAATAAAGTATATATTCTCTTCACACCGAAATCCCACTGAGATAACACAAACATTTACTCAGCCAGAGCCATGACGTAAACAACTTCACATATTCAATTTGTAAACAATGAGACAATCTTATTCCGGCTCCCCTCGGTCGTGATAATGATACTCTTCAAGACAATGGTTAGTCAAGGACGCCTGTTACAGTAGTGTTTATTTCAACCAAACATTTTTTACTGAAAATGTATGCTGACAGTTTTCTTTGAATAGTTTGATTTTCTGTTGATGCAAGTGAAATATTTGTTGTTGCTTTATGGAATAAACTGTCTGCAAATAAATATTGTAACTTAACTTTGATCTGTGTATCTGATTTAACAAGAAGAGTCCTTTCCCAGTGAGGACCAGAAATGTCCACATACTGTAGGTTTCCCTTAAGACAAACACAAATCCTTCCAACAAACCCCAGTCAGATCTTTCAAAAACACAAGCTACAATGGGCCTCTGTGAGTATATATAATTATTATGTTCAGTAGAAACTCTCTCTCTCTCTCTCTCTCTCTCTCTCTCTCTCTCTCTCTCTCTCTCTCTCTCTCTCTCTCTCTCTCTCTCTCTCTCCCCTCTCTCTCTCCTCTCTCTCTCTCTCTCTCTCTCTCTCTCCCTCTCTCTCTTTCTCTCTCCCTCCCTCCCCCGGGGCGTCATATTTCACATTGGCATGCATTCAGTCAAATGAAGGGAAGGCAGTTTGATATATGGAGGGGCTCCAGAGATGAAGCATGTCCCCTGTGAATGCTCCCACAGCCATTACTCACATAGCCTGGTGATTACAGAGACTACATCCCAAATGGCACCCTATTCCCTATATAGTGCACGACTCTTGACCAGGGCATAGAGCTCTGGTCAAAAGTAGTGCACTATGTAGGGAATAGGGTGACATTTTGGATGCACCTGAGTCTGTGGCTTGACTGCAGGCTGACTGTAGGAGTTGACGGCCATGCCCAGCCTCATGAGGGAGCAGTCTCCACGGAGAGAGACCCAACAACAGCGGTTCGCTGGTAATCTTTGACTGCCAGTCTCAATCAATGGGGAGTTATAATGGATAATGTACAAAGCTATCAATCACCTTGTAGAGGGGATGGCAATGGAGGGATCTATGCAGAGCAGCATTGAGAGGTGTTCCTCCAAGACAATACACTGTAGCAGTAAACAAATGGGATATTTAAAGTGCAGAGGAAATGTATTTGTATGAACCAGTATCCTGATGAGACTCGCAGCCTTCCCTTACAGCAATAGAACGACCTGTTGGGGGAGGGAAGTGGTTTTGTGTATTACTTTTCATAAGCAATTTGACATGTCAAGTGATCTTTTGGTATTTGACATTGCAGCTACAGCAGCACAACAACAACGTTACTGGCATCATGACATGTCAGCCTATTTCTCTTTGAAAAGGGTAAGTTGTACCCCACACATTCCTACCGCTCGTTAAACAGTCCATTAAGCAAGCATTAGCGACACAGCATTTTGTTACTGGTCAAAAAACCAGAGTACATTACACAATAATATATGCAGCAGTCTGCTTTCAAGTACCCATTTGGTAGAATCTCTATTACACAATTTACAAATGAGACTACATGTCTGTACAAGTTCGTTTTGTGCCTGCAAATAATATACAGCAAACGGACAGTACATTCCTTGTAACCATGGGCAGGAAAAGCTGCAGTAATAATTTGGTAAATTAATTACTACACTGATTTACCTGTCTGAGAACACAACTCCTGCATATAGAATGATAATAGTACTCATAAAAAAGCCGACTAGATTTCACCCCGTCTACATGGTAGGATTAGGTACATACAGTATTGGTTTAAGAAAAGAGGTACTTTGTGAATGCTTACATGCTGACCAGACTGGACACGTTGCATGCGTTGCAAAATAAATGTAGAAATCCATGTTATTCAATTATTTCACGCACACTGCTCACGCGCGCCAACGAGCGTCTGCGACGCCAAGGGCTAAAATAGAAGTCATTCCTATTTCTGACGCAGATCGCGTTGAAAGTCCTCTCTTCATTGGTTTATAGAAGCAGGTACCCACGTACCATCTCCTCATTGGTTATAACCACGTGGGTGATTGAAAGATGAACTTTGTTGCCGGTTGTCATGGTAATACAATGAAAGTTTAGATGCCGATCACTATATAAGTTCAAAGATGAAAAAGCCTGGAAGGAGGAGAGATGACTAGAAACGATTCGGTTGGCCGGATTAGAGGTCCTTGTGCATTTCAGGTAAAATAACAATTCAATGTTTATATCCCAGGACAAATTAGCTAGCAAACAGCAAGCTAGCTAAATAGGACAAATTAACGCTAGCTAGCAAGTGCCATACATGTTTAATGCTTTTCGACTTGTCCCCAAATTAATGTCATTGGTTCAGAGTTTGTTTTGATATTTTAACATGCGTGTCGTGATCGCATTTGGTGTGGGGGGACAAAATAAATATATGCACAATAGCGCACGGTGGCGCACCCGGTTTGGGTTTCGTGTTATGCTGCAGCCTCCTAGCAGGACAGTCTCTATTCAGTGAGGAATGGGTTGCTACGCTACTACTGTACTGTATGGCCTCATCAGTCCCAGTCAAACTGCACGGTCAAATTCAATTAGAGCAAATTAGACAACATTAGTTATGCCCTATTAAATTATTAGGGGAAAGTCATATTAAAGAACGGTTACATAATCATTTTTTCTCTCATATTCTTTCCCTTTTTTCTTTACAATGACATCTTTAACCACATCTGGCCAACCTTAAATGTGGGTGAACACTCTATCCTATATATGTCAGGAAATGCCCATAATTGGATTAAATGTTCAAAATGCAGAATCATAGATGGCCACCTCAGGTGGAGGATGATTAAAACTTCCGATGTTCCCTAATGAGTGGAGCTAACTAAAGCTTGTTGAGCCCTTTCAGAAATAGGCCATGACCTTGGTTAGTCCCCCTTGCCTGACTGAATGCCCCAAACAACTCTTATTGGAGGGATTATGCATTATGTAAGCTCTTTGAGAGGATACTAATTGTCTGTTAATAACAGTTCACTACCACAATATGTCAGAATGATGCGCGTCATGGACTTTGAGATAATCTTTTCAGGGGCAGTATTTATACAGTAGCTAGATAGCGTAGCATCTCCGATGCTCCGTGGCGAGCCCACCGTGAGCCTCTGGAAACAGCTCTAGCTAGCGGGCTCATGAACGAGCTAACAGGCCAGCAGTTAATGAGCCCCAAGCATTCCAGACATCATCCCCCAGAAACACTTTACATTTTTGTGACTACATTTCCCAGGGGGCAGCTGCATGACTGATTCTTCCCAGTTTAATTTAATGCTCTCTTGCTTCCCTAGATTGCTTTATCTGCCAGACAAAACCAGCGAGGCTATGGAGACACTCAAACTCAATCCTCAGATGAAGCCTGTTTTATTTTCTCTCTCCCATGAGCTGACTAAGAAACGATGCTCCACAAGACAGCGGGATAAGATTTTCACATCCAGCTGTTAATAATAAAACATTTTTTTAAAGTCTGGAGAGAAAAACGTTTTTCTAAACTTTGAAGCAGTATTGCAGCATCAACTTTTCTCTGTTAAAGCTACACTTTAACCAGCACTTAGAATTGCCGAATTTCAGACACTAAAAAAAAAGATAGAATACTAATTAACTTGGTGTATTACGAATTTATGCCACCTGTGCATACCAATTGAACTAAATGTGAGGTCCTGAATAATGCAAAACCTGCTTTTGTAGGCAGAGAGAGAGTTACCAATTTTACACTATTCTCGCCCTCGACATCCCTGTCTTTGTCTCTTAGATAAAGCACAGAAACACACTTCTTAAAACGATCCCCTAATGCAAAGACCTTGGAGAAATTATAATTATAGGCTATAGGGAAAGTTCACAGAGTCTGTGACTCACCTATGGAATGAAGGTCAGGCTATACGTGTTTTCGTCGAATCACAGATCTAGGGTCAGATTACCTTCGCCCCAAACCGAACCTTAACCCTTAGTGGGGTAGAAAAAATATCTCTCTGAATCCGTGTTTAGGCCGTTAGAGGCTATTTCTTCTACCAGCTCCCTGTTTCCCATTACATTACATCTCTGTAAGTGAGACACGTAACAGGCCAGGGCTGAGAATGAGTCTGATGTGATATTGATAGTGTTGCTCCAGTCAGCTTGGCCGGTCGATGCTTTCAGGAGACAGATCAATGGCTGTGTCCGTGAGATGAAAAATATAGGAGAGGAATAATGTAGCAAGTCCTCCAGCCGGCCGACACAGCAAATTTCACCTTCCACTGTTCTGTCTTGTGTACCATGTGTGGAGCTAGGCTTGGCTGATACCGTATCTGTCCATTAGCAGCCCTCCTCCTTTGCTTCTCCTCTCCCCCTCCTTTCCTCCTCCTTCTCCTGTCCTCTCCGGGCTGAAACATGCATTGTCAGGACTTCCTCCTACAACTACAACTACAACAACAACAGCCTACACTGATGCTGACCAGAGGTGATTTTGTACGACACATCCAGTCCCGCGTCGGGCTGTTTACGTGGACAAGTGTGTGGTGTAAAAACATCACAACATCTAACATCACAGACATGCTTCTGCTGGCTCCCAAGCATGTTAATGGTGCGTTGGAGGCAACCGGAGGACTAATATTGTCAGACCGAAAAAAAGAGAAAAGCCAAGAAGAGAAAAGCTTATTATTAAAAGCTCACAGAGTTGACAGAGTAGTCATTTGTGTTGACGTTACTGGAATAGGGAGAGCGCAGGCCTACAGTTTCACTGGTGTGATGCTAGCGTTTAAGGGTATTCCCTCTGGGTTTCTGACTGAGCTCTCCACTGAGGGCTTCACTGCCAGAGTCATGCTTTTAGACATCCAACCAGCACACAGAGAATCTGGAAAAGCGCCTGGAACCATTGGAGTTGGTGGAAAGATATGTCAATCCCATCACTGCCTTTTCTCAGAATGTAAAACACACACAGTGACTGAGCAAACAAATGTATCTCCATCTGTGGAGTCAGTCAGTCAGCCAGTGCAGTATACAAAGTGCCATTTTAGTCCCAGTATATAAAGCGCTGAAGGATCACCATCTCGACACAGACCCCGTCAGCATTCCCCAAGGGCAGGGCTTTGGACCGTGACCCTCGACAGACCTCTGAAAGACATTACAGCCAATCACAAGAAAGAGGGAGACGGAGAGAGAGAGAGTGAGAGAGGGAGGGAGAGAGAGAGAGGGTGAGCAAGCAAAAAGGTAGAAAAAGACAGATAAGGCTGAGGAAAAGAGGAATATGTCAAACTAAGCCTCTGAACCGTCTCTCTGTACAGCCCCAGGATATGGAGCTTCCCACAATGTCCTGACTGCCTTCAAGGGGTTCTCCCTTGAGTGATCCCCCCTCTTTCTCATCCTCTTCCTCTTCTTCTCCTCTGGGAGTTGTTCCCTTGTTCCTGTCATCCTGAGCATGTTTGCTGAGGGCCTTGTTCTGCTCTGTCCTCCCATACGTAGCTGCCGTCAGTCTCTTTTCAGTCCCACACGCCCACCATGCACACGCCCACCATGCACGCGCCCACCATGCACGCGCCCACCATGCACGCGCCCACCATGCACGCGCCCACCATGCACGTGCCCACCAGTGGAGGCTGCTGAGGGGAGGACGGCTCATAATAATGGCTGCAACAGAGCGAATGGAATGGCACAAACCACGTGTTTGATGTATTTAATACCATTCCACTCATTCAGCTCCAGCCATTACTACGAGCCCTTCCGACCTCCTGTGGTGTGCGGACACACACACACACACATGCACACACCGTCTCTGTGCTGTCCCTGTGTCCCACAGGCTCAGGACTACAGTACACTACTGCGACCACGCCAACTGTAGTACAATTAAGATAAGGAACTCAAACTCCCTTACAACAACACAGAACACACAGTTGGGAAGTGGATTAAAATACCAATATGCTGAGGTGACAGTCAGGTGGTAAGATAATTAGTGGGGTACGTGGTACGTGGTACCAGTAAAACATGAGCCTATCATAATGTCAAGAAAACTGTAAGTTGCTACATCACTATTTATCATTAGGCTACTGCATGTCAAAGGCATAAACAAACGATTGAATATGGGTGGTGTATGCTCCACAATGTGATGTGGCTCGACTAGAACACTGAAAATTAGCCAAGGCAGTGATGAATGACTTCACAAAATAGATGCATCACGAGGGAGGAAAATGACGTGGATATATTGAAGCAACAGCTCAAGACGTCAGTCAGGAAGTTACCGCTTTGGTCGCAAATGGGTCTTCCAAATGGACAACGACCCCAAGCATACTTCCAAAGTTCTGGAAAAATGGCTTAAGGATAACAAAGACAAGGTATTGGAGTGGCCATAACAAAGCCCTGATCTCAATCCTATAGAACATTTGTGGGCAGAACTGAAAAAGTGTGTGTGAGCAAGGAGGCCTACAAACCTGATTCAGTTACACCAGCTCTGTCAGGAAGAATGGGCCAAAATTCACCCAATTTATGTGGGAAGCTTGTGGAAGGCGACATGAGACGCTTGACCCAAGTTAAACAATTTAAAGGCAATGCTACCAAATACTAATTGAGTGTTTGTAAACTTCTGACCCACTGGGAATGTGATGAAAGAAATAAAAGCTGAAAGAAATCATTCTCTCCACTATTATTCTGACATTTCTCATTCTTAAAATAGTGATGATCCTAACTGACCTAAAACAGGGCATTTTTACGAGGATTAAAAGTCAGGAATTGTGGAAAAACTGAGTTAAAATGTATTTGGCTGAGCTGTATGTAAACTTCCGACTTCAACTGTACATGACAAATCTTTACG
This sequence comes from Oncorhynchus gorbuscha, assembly GCF_021184085.1. Taxonomy (NCBI): domain Eukaryota; kingdom Metazoa; phylum Chordata; class Actinopteri; order Salmoniformes; family Salmonidae; genus Oncorhynchus; species Oncorhynchus gorbuscha. The sequence continues at coordinate 58,897,111 of NC_060179.1, read as the reverse complement.
ACTAGGCCCACAGAGATCTAATTGAGTTAATAGGGATTCTGTATGTAATTCTATAAATAATCGCATGCACTCATAAAGGTCCAGTACCAAGGAAGAAATGAAATCTACTTTCACCCTTTGCTCATACACTGTATGTCACACCTTGTTTTCTTCTACACACATCACGTTCTTCAATATCTATTTGATTTCAATTCACTTTACAGTGTGTGCATGCTATGCAAGCCATGTGACACCAATATGATGATAAAGGAAAGTCTACAGAACATAAAAGAGAATTTCTTCATAGTAAATGCCCTTTCGTGCATCACTCAGCATATCAGCATTGCTTAACACCGTGTTCCAGTCTGTTCATAATGGACCAGTGTGTCTGTAACCCCTCCTCTCTCTCCCTCCCCAGTATCATGTTCTTTTCATTCCCTTCATCCCTCCACTCAGTGAAATGTTAACAGAGCCGGTTATATATGTAGGATCTCCCTCTTCCTCCTTCCTTTCTCCACTTCCTCCCCCTCATCCACCACTAATAGCCCCTAGGGAAACTTCATTATTTATCGCTATTGAAGTGGGGCTTTTGATTATAATACCTAACCCTCCCCCCCTGTCTATTACCCCATAGGTCTGGGGCTGCGGAGGGAGAGAGGAGGGGGATTGATTACCTGTAGCCTCTACCAGACATGATTCAAGTGGGCTGTGAGTGAGGGAAGTTCACTGGATCAACGACAATGACGGTAACGTTTAGGCAATTTCGAATCAGATCCAATCTAATTTTATTTGACACATGCTTCGCAAACGATAGGTGTAGACTAACAGTAAAATGCTTACTTACGGCCCTTCCCAACAATGCAGAGAGAAATAAAGTAAAGAAATAATAGAAAAGTAATAATAAATACACAATGAGTAACGATAACTTGGCTATATACACAAGGTACCAGTACTGAGTCAATGTGCAGGGGTACGAGGTAATTGAGGTAGTTAAGAACATATACTGTAGGTAGGGATAAAGTGACTAGGCAACGGATAGATAATAAACAGTAGCAGCAGCATACAGTATGTGATGAGTTTGTGCAAAAAGGGTCAATGCAGATAGGTTAACTATTTAACAAACTATTTAGCAGCCGTATGGCTTGGTGATAGAAGCTGTTCCGGGTCCTGTTGGTTCCAGACTTGATGCATTGGTACCGCATGCCATGCGGTCGCAGAGCGAACAGGCTATGACTTGGTTGGCTGGAGTCTTTGTACATTTTTAGGGCCTTCCTCTGACACCGCCTGGTCCTGGATGGCAGGGAGCTCGGCCCCAGTGATGTACTGGGCCACACGCACTACCCTCTGTAGCACCTTTTGGTCGGATGCAGAGCAGTTGCCATACCAAGCGGTGATGCAACCAGTCAAGATGCTCTCAATGGTGTAGCTGTAAAACTTTTTGACGATCTTAGGGCCCATGACAAATATTTTTGGCCTCCTGAGGGTGAAGAGGCATTGCCGTGCCCTCTTCACAACTGTGTTGGTGTGTGTGGACCATGATAGATCCTTAGTAATGTGGAGACCGAGGAACTTGAAGCTCTCCACCAGCTCCACTACAGCACCATCGATGTGAATGGGGGCGTGGCTCGGCCCTCCGTTTCCTGCAGTCCACAATAAGCTCCTTCGTCTTGCTGACGTTTTAGGGAGAGGTCTCTGACCTCCTCCTTACAGACTGCCTCATCGTCATTGGTGATCAGGCCTACCAACATCGTGTCGTCAGCAAATTTAAGGATGGTGTTGGAGTTGTGGGTGAACAGGGAATACATCCCTGGTTAGGATGGAGGTAGACCGGCATGCCGTATTATTCATGTAGTACAGTGAATAGGATTTAATGATGTCTGAGAGATAGAAAACGAGAAAGAGGAGGGTTTACTCTGTAACACTGGACAGGGATGAGAGAGTGTATTTGCAAAATGGTGCACAGTGTTCCTCTCAAGATGTTCACTTCACACATTGATTTCAAAATGGCATCCGGTGTCATGTGATTATGGTGTCTTCAACCTGGCTCCTGCTGCAGGAAGAAGGGCAATGCCAAAGAGACAGGAGAACACACTACCTGTCTTTAAGAGAGGCATTGTCACAATGAAGAGAAATGGGGGAAGTTTAAAAGAACACAACTACATAGTAAACCATGTTTAAAAGAAGGGACAACCTTTACATGATGTGATAAACACACTACAGGTAGGATCTTCATTTCATCATTCTTGGGGTTGCAACTCAATATTAGGAAGGTGTTCTTAATGGTTTGTACACTCAGTGTAGTTCATCATGCCATTGATCAGAGTATTATTCAAGCTGTGTGTTTGTGTGTACAATATTTACTGCAGAGAGATACATTAGCTGACGTAACAAAGACTTGATACCACACCATCCGAGACCAGCACCTCAGGCTCAAGATCAATACTCTAATAAACTCAACTCAAAACCCGACATCTCTCCAAAATGGACGATAAAACAAACACTTCCCTTTCTCCCCTTGTCATCATTGCCCTTTTAATGTTTTCATCTTTAGGAAATAGATTTGGAGATGGATCACAACTGAAGCTGATGAAGTTTAATTGAATCTCTTCTCATGTATCATTATTTTAACAATACCATCAGCGTTTCAGGGAGAGCTTGTGCGCTCGGAATGGCAAGTCCGGTTTCCAATTCCGCAAAAGGCAATCATTCCATTTGTGTTCGCACATAATGGAAGCAAGGAAAACAGAAATGAAGGAGGAATGGAGGGAAGAGGAGGGGAAGAAGGGGAGAGAGAGAGCGAGCGAGAGCGAGCGAGAGCGAGAGAGAGAGAGAGAGAGAGAGAGAGCGAGAGCGAGAGCGAGAGCGAGAGAGAGAGAGAGAGAGAGAGAGAGAGAGAGAGAGAGAGAGAGAGAGAGAGAGAGAGAGAGAGAGAGATTTTTTAAAAGTTATCTCTCTTCCCCTGTCTTCGTCGCTCTGGCTCCTCTCTCTGAATAATAGATTAGAGATGAATAGTGTAGTTTTCCTTGCAGGGGGGGCAGCCAAGCAGCATACTGATGTAGCTATGAGGTCAGCTCAGTACCGTCAAGATCAGCCTGCATGTTTAAAGGCACTTCAACAAGCATCCGCAAATGATTTATTTTTTAAATGATTAGTATAAATATTTTCATTGGCGTTATATTAGTAGCTGAACCGTTGCTGAAGGTCACCGGCTGCTCAGTCAGTATTCAATGACTTACTCTACAGTATGATAAACAGCTAGCTATATATAGTGCAGTCAAGTGTATTTTTATTAGGTATCTTTGTACCCCAGCAGTTTTTTGTGCACTGAACCCTTCCAACCCAACTGTCAATGTCCAGTCACACCCGGAACAAAATGTCATAAGGTTAACAAGGTGGGTTGAATAGTGCTACCCAACTCACCTGATCTAATCCAATGTTATTGGTCACATACACATGTTTAGCAGATGTTATTGTGAGTATAGAGAAATGCTTGTGTCCCTAGCTACAACAGTGCAGTAGTATCTAACAAGTCACAACAATACACACACATTTAAAAGTAAAATAATACAATTAAGAAATATATAAATATTATGACGAGCAATGTCAGAGTGGCATTGACTAAAATACAGTAGAATAGAATACAGTATATACATATGAGATGGGTAAAGTAGTATGTGAAAATTATTAAAGTGACTAGTGTTCTATATTATTAAAGTGGGCAGTAATTCCATGTCTATGTACAGTACCAGTCAAATTTTTGGAGAGACCCACTCATTCAAGGGTTTCTTCATTTTTACTATTTTCTACATTGCAGAATAATAGTGAAGACATCAAAACTATAAAATTACAAATATGGAATCATGTAGTAACCAAAAAGGTGTTAAACAAATCCAAATGTATTTTATATTTAAGATTTTTCAAATCGACGATGACAGCTTTGCACACTCTTGGCATTCTCTCAACCATCTTCAACCAGCTAAATATAAAGAAAACCCCCTGACTGAGTAGGTGTGGCCAAACATTTGACCGGTACTGTATATAGGGCAGCAAATGGGGAATAATGATAGGCTACATTTTCCACCTAAAACGGGGTTGGTGGTGTGGATGTGGGAGGAAAAAATCTCAGACTGGCTCAAAGAGGAGACGTTGTCCTTTTTGCTGGGGATTCCAAGTTGTCAGATCACCAAACGACTCTAGTGAGAAAGACTGTTCGCTGCTCACGTTCCGTCATAAAAAAAATAAATTAAGACTAAACATGGTATTCTACTCCCTCCACTCGTGCTCTGAGCCCCTGGTGTTTAAGAAAAGAATATTGGACCCAATCCGTATGTTTGACACCTCTGTTCTAATGCATTCACATGGGAGCTAGCTCTCAGTAAGCTAGAAGAGCTCAGTAAGCTAGAAGAGCTCAGTAAGCTAGAAGAGGCCTATTCCGGGATCATTATTTTTATTTCACAGACGGGTTGTGGCATTTGGAGAAAGCTTATCAGGTCAAGAGGAGGTCAAGAGGAGCCATGAACATGTGTCTTGAAATGTCCCCATCAAGGCCTCCCGAGGAGCGCAAGGGTCTAAGGCACTGCATTGCAGTGCTAGAGGTGTCACTACAGACCCGGGTTTGATCCCGGGCTGCTACACAATCGCCCGTGATCAGGAGTCCCATAAGGCGGCACACAATTGGCCCAGCGTTGTCTGGGATAGGGGAGGGTTTGGATGGGGGGGGCTTTATTTGGCTCATCTCGCTCTAGCGACTCCTTGTGGAGGGCTGGACGCCTGCAGGCTGACCTTGGTTGTCAGGTGAACAGTATTTCCTCTGTGGGCAGGTGGGTGTTAAGAAGCGCGGCTTAGCAGGTTATGTTTCGGAGGACACGTGACTCAACCTTTACCCCCTGAGCCCGTTGGGGAGTTGCAGCAGTGAGACAAGATCGGGGCTTCTCTCCCCTGGGGGATAGAGGGAGAGGAAGGCAGAGCCTGGCACTATTTCCAGAAACTGGCAGTCTCTATCAAAAGGATGAGACTAAATATGAATAATGAGAGAGAGAGAGAGAGAGAGAGAGAGAGAGAGAGAGAGAGAGAGAGAGAGAGAGAGAGAGAGAGAGAGAGAGAGAGAGAGAGAGAGAGAGAGAGAGAGAGAGAGAGAGAGAGAGAGAGAGAGAGAGAGAGAGAGAGAGAGAGAGAGAGAGAGAGAGAGAGAGAGATATTATATTCAGAAAACATTGATGAGAGAGATGAGTTACACCATGCCAATCCTTAATTCTGCTAACAGTCTCTTATGGTAAGGCTTGTCACATAACTATAGGAGGATGCTTCAGTATTAGATTGTGTTCTATTTCCAACATAAGTGGATAAGCTAAATTCCAGAGGCTGCTAAATAGTGTCAGCAGCACTATTTCAGCACTGAAAACAACATAGATCAGCTGTGTATTGCTTCTTCTCCTGTGCATTTTGCTCAAAGAAGTTGAATAACAAATCTAAAGGAGGGAAATTAGCATGAAAAACTCCTCTCATTTCAATCGATGCATAAAATATCTGCACTTACTTTAATGAGCAGCAATAAAAGTTGCCACGCAGCGCGGCAGAGAGAAGAAGAGATGAGAAGAGAGCATCCTGATTGATGTTGCACATTAGAGAGTGGTAGCCTCCTTAACCGAGCAAACATCACAGCCTCCTCATTGTCCTCTCTTCCCTTCCTTCCTTCCTGTCCTCTCTTTTTTTTCCTCTCGATCCTTTCCTCCTGCTCTCAATTTTTTTCTCTCTGTCTGTCTGACTCTCTCTCTCCCTCTCTCTCAGAACTCCCTGGCGAAGTTCTCTCAGAACTCCCTCTCCCTTCTCCTCTCCTCTAATCTCCTCTCCTCTAATCTCCTCTCCATCCCTGAAGAGCTTTCGCTCTCTGAGAATATCTCTCCTCTCCTGACCTGGAGTGGGTGATAAAAGCTCTGAAATAAACCCTGACATAAATAAAAAAATAACACGCCCGCTCAAACACAGGTACCAGTTAGTCTGCAGCTCTACAATTAACATTCCCCATTTCTCACCATCACACGTTTTTCCCTAAATTCCAACACCATATCTCCTCCGCTCCATATTCAGCAGAGAATGCACCACCTGAGAGCAACAAAAATGGAGATGTCTAACATTCTCCTCTCTGCAATTGTGTGAGAGGAATCTTGCCCTCATTAAGTCCTAGCTGCTAATGAATGCTCTGGCCCCATCACTCTCTGAAGGACCATATTAGCAGGCCACTCATTGGATATTCTGCACAGCACTCATCTGGCAGGTCAGTGACACCACCACCCAGCACCTGACCTCTAATGTGTGAGGGGGGTTCACAGATGAGCCAGCTTTCAATCAAATGCCTGTTTCAGGTAGTAGTGCTTGTGTAATGAGTCACCTTTCCCGAGATCTTAAAGTGGAACTGACAGTGTTTTGACTACTTTGCAGATATGAAACAAACAGAAAATCAGAATATCAGTTAAAATGATCCAAATGCCAGTTTATGCTAGAGGTTTTAAAAATAGGTTCCATTTGACAATTCTATGACATACAGTAAGACATTGTTGGCAGAATATATGGATGCAGTTCAATATAATTCACCAATATGTCTTGGTAGTCCCAAAAATATTGCTATCAGGTTATAAATCACAGCTGGCCATTGTTTGCTGTCTCCACCCATTCGGATGCACTGTGGCCAAAAACGGGTGAACGTAACTAAGGCTGGGAATGTCAATACAATCAAACTAGCAATACAATCAGACCATCTATTTATGTAGCTCTTAATTTAGCAAGCTAAAAACACGGAGCTCTCACATTAGCTAGCTACCTGCTGGGAGGATTTCATGTCATTGGAGGAGAGTGAGTGACCAACTTTTTCCCCTCATATTGTTTTTTCAGGGGCTACAGCTAGATGCAGGTGTCATTTGGTTAGCTAGCAATAAATATGAATCACTTTGCTAGCTAACTTAAACGACTGTTATCCAGTTAGCATATTGCTTGCGTGTATGAATTCACTCTGGCTATCTACTCCAATTTCAAAGCACAGAATAACTGATGAATTTAAGAAAGGGCAACACGCGCTGAATATGACCGGTGTCAGTAGCTAAACGTATGCAAAAGAGCGCAACAGCAAGCTACGAACGCTCTAGATAACATGGAAACAGCCTAACCAGCTCTGTTAGGTGCGAGTAAAATGGTCAGAGTGAGCATATAGTATGCTTACTTGTTCTCTCATTTGTGTCTGGAAGTAGCTTCAAAGGGGGAGACACCCTGGACCCAAACTGTTACAGACCTATATCCATCCTGCCCTGCCTATCTAAGGTCTTCGAAAGCCAAGTCAACAAACAGGTCACTGACCATCTCGAATCCCACCATACCTTCTCCGCTGTGCAATCTGGTTTCCGAGCCGGTCACGGGTGCACCTCAGCCACGCTCAAGGTACTAAACGATATCATAACCGCCATCGATAAAAGACAGTACTGTGCAGCCGTCTTCATCGACCTTGCCAAGGCTTTTGACTCGGTCAATCACCATATTCTTATCGGCAGACTCAGTAGCCTCGGTTTTTCAGATGACTTTCTTGCCTGGTTCACCAATTACTTTGCAGACAGAGTTCAGTGTGTCAAATCGGAGGGCATGATGTCCGGTCCTCTGGAAGTCTCTATGGGGGTGCCACAGGGTTCAATCCTCGGGCCGACTCTTTTTTCTGTATATATCAATGATGTTGCTCTTTCTGCGGGCGATTCCCTGATCCACCTCTACGCAGACGACACCATTCTATATACTTCCGGCCCGTCCTTGGACACTGTGCTATCTAACCTCCAAACGAGCTTCAATGCCATACAACACTCCTTCCGTGGCCTCCAACTGCTCTTAAACGCTAGTAAAACCAAATGCATGCTTTTCAACCGTTCGCTGCCTGCACCCGCATCACCACCCTGGATGGTTCCAACCTTGAATATGTGGACACCTATAAGTACCTAGGTGTCTGGCTAGACTGTAAACTCTCCTTCCAGACTCATATCAAACATCTCCAATCGAAAATCAAATCAAGAGTCGGATTTCTATTCCTTAACAAAGCCTCCTTCACTCACGCCGCCAAACTTACCCTAGTAAAACTGACTATCCTACCGATCCTTGACTTCGGCGATGTCATCTACAAAATTGCTTCCAACACTCTACTCAGCAAACTGGATGCAGTTTATCACTGTGCCATCTGTTTTGTCACTAAAGCACCTTATACCACCCACCACTGCAACTTGTACACTCTAGTCGGCTGGCCCTCGCTACATATTCATCACCAGACCCACTGGCTCCAGGTCATCTACAAGTCCATGCTAGGTAAAGCTCCGCCTTATCTCAGTTCACTGGTCACGATGGCAACACCCATCCGTAGCACGCGCTCCAGCAGGTGTATCTCACTGATCATCCCTAAAGCCAACACCTCATTTGGCCACCTTTCGTTCCAGTTCTCTGCTGCCTGTGACTGGAACGAATTGCAAAAATCGCTGAAGTTGGAGACTTATCTCCCTCACCAACTTCAAACATCTGCTATCTGAGCAGCTAACCGATCGCTGCAGCTGTACATAGTCTATCGGCAAATAGCCCACCCATTTTTACCTACCTCATCCCCATACTGTTTTTATTTATTTACTTTTCTGCTCTTTTGCACACCAATATCTCTACCTGTACATGACCATCTGATCATTTATCACTCCAGTGTTAATCTGCAAAATTGTAATTATTCGCCTACCTCATGCCTTTTGCACACAATGTATATAGACTCCACTTTTTCTCTTCCTATTGTGTTATTGACTTGTTAATTTTTTACTCCATGTGTAACTCTGTGTTGTCTGCTCACACTGCTATGCTTTATCTTGGCCAGGTCGCAGTTGCAAATGAGAACTTGTTCTCAACTAGCCTACCTGGTTAAATAAAGGTGGAATAAAAAAATAAATAAATAAATAAAAAGCTAGCTAGCAAGCTAGCCAACATTAGCAAGTTAGCTTGTGTACTTGACTACCGTTGTGAGGAATGCTCTGATCAACCCTTGTCCTTAGCCAGTGCATCCAGTGTCAATCGGGCAGTGTACGCTCAGAGAGCGAAAAGCTCTGAATTTACAAATGAGCACACTCTGACACTGGAGGCAATGTATAAACGCACCCTTAGCTAGTTGTTAATCAGATGTACTTGGCAGTTATCAAATCGGCGAGCAGGCAAGTTCCCATTCAGTTGTCAAAACGTGGGTTGGGACAAGCATGCATTGGCAGGCAAGATACAGCAGCAGGCTACTATTCCCCATCATTTATCAGTGCAATTTTGACAGCCAACTAGCTGAACTAGTTTGAGAGGGTTTATCCCTCGTTAGAGTTTAGCTCATCTCTCTCTCTGGCGAGCTTTAGTTGTTGATCTTGTTGTTGTTGATGTGCATAACTGAGGGAGAGAGAGAATACCTTTTCACGGTTGTTTGATCAATAGGACTGTAAAGTTCCCAAATGCAAAAATCCATTCCGGTGTATTTTGTGGCTTTTGGCAAATGTGTTCTAATGATCTAAAGTCCCACTGTTGCTACTAACTATAAACACAGTCCAGTTCAAAGTGAATGATGGCAGGCCAGTGTGGCAAATGGCATATTCGCATAAAGGCCTACTGTACTTCTGATTGGCTGTGGCGCACCGGTCTGCGTATTAGGTTTTATGTACCGCAACGTACATTAATTGCCCAAACGCACGGCCGCTTTCCCACTCTACATTGCTGAGGAATTTTCACAAATGCCTAACTATACGTCATTCCCAAACATTCTAATAATTTATGAAAATGACCATATCTAAGTGCTCGCTTGTAAGAAAATATAAAACAAATGTGTAATTCTTCCCTGGGGGTGTATATGAACAGATTTGAGTCAGATTTCATGTTGCTAAAAGGCTGTCAGCTCCACTTTTAAGCTTGTGTTATAGCTGCCAGAGCTATATGTCTCAGCTCAGTGGGCTAACACAAACAGGTCACATGCACAAACAGATTATGTCCTTTATTAGCATCATTGGAGGCTCTATACTATGTATTGAGGCAGAGGAGGAGGCGGAAGGTGACTGATTGGGTTGACGCTTGTGTGTCATAGAAATGAATAAAGAAAGATAGGATCTGTGTGGTTTGTTGTGTGTGTGTGTTGACATCGTAGGAGGCTCTTCCTGTTTGTTGTTAATGTCTTTGTCTCCGTGACGACGCTAACGAAGCTTCTAAGATTCTTGGGGGAGGATGTTTTGGTCAGGCGTCACGCAGCCCCAATTTTTTTATCATGCGGTCTGATGGTACAGTATGTTGTTGTTCTATCAAATTTGATTCATTCCAAGTCTGATTCATCTGCATCTTGGAGATGAGTGTTTTAACAGCAGTGGGAGTTTTTGGCAGTGAGGGACTCATCATAATTCTCAGAATAAAAAGTAAGAGCTATTTAGAAGAAAACATCTGTCAGTATGACAACACAACTACATGAAAGTAGAAAATGTCCTTTGGCAGTAAACCTCTCACTCCCACCTCTACCCCCTCTGATCGCTCTGAAAAGGTATTTTCCCACCTTTTAAACAATTTCTCTGTTGTAACTCATGATATTCGAAACTCCATAGCTAGTCTGGGTAAAAGGAGTATAGGAAATGTACACACATACGTTGTCGATCATATGTGCTGAGAATGAACAGTAAACACAACAATATCATTTAAAACCGTCTGCTACTATACTGATTGATATCATTATATCAATCATTATCATATTATCACATCATATTTACAAAAACAATCCTCCAATGCCATGAAAACACATTTAAGGTCATCACCAACTGGAATTAACTCGGGGCTTGGTGAGGTAATGAGGATAGAAATAAAAGATTTGGGATTTCGTCTTTGTCTAAAGCAATTACTTCTATTCAGGACTGTTCCGGCCGTGGCTGAATGTCGAATCATCCCCACTGACTGACATACGGATGCGGGAAATTAAAATGACTGTCTTCAACCAATCAAAGCCTCTAAGTTGAATTGGAATGCTTTCTGGAATTTGCATGCATAGCTGGCTGTCAATCTATCTGCTCTCTGGGCTGTAGCGGAACATAATCAATCAAGGTGGAATTATAGTATCTCCTCATAAGTGACAGGAATTTTCAATCCGGCTATACAGAGTGCTGAGCTGTAGTATTCTCTATGGGCTTCCTAGCTTGGCTAAATATGTGTGACACATCTCAAAGACTGGTATAATGTGACAGGGGTGTACTGTACGGACTTCTCTTTTGGGACACTAGCTGAATAAGAAACAGGCTAGTCAATAAATACAGTAGTTGTGACAGGCCTTGTATTATTTTCTACTTTAGATCACAGAATACAGTTTATTTTTTATTTTTTATGGGAGGCTTGTAAGTGTATGACGTCACCAACAGGCTCTTGAACAGCTTCTATCCCCAAGCAATACGATAAATAGGTAACAAAATAGCTACAATGGAACAAGTTTTCCTTGTATCTTTACTGACCGTTTATGTCAGTATTTGCAGGATTCCCTATCCACACACACTGGGCCCTACACACTCACTGGGCCCTACACACTCACTGGGCCCTACACACTCACACACGCTGTCACTCCAACACACACACACAAACAGTCACTCCGTCATTTGCTCACTCACACATGATATGCACATACATTTATACTGACTCTACACACCCGCACAACCACTCACATGCAAGCTGCTGCTACTCTGTTTATCTTACATCCTCTTGCCCTATAGATATCTACCTCCATCTCTCCAGTATCCCTGTACATGTAAATATGGTATTGGATCTGATTTTTAAATATTTATATAGTATAGTATAGTATAGTATAGTATAGTATAGTATAGTATAGTATAGTATAGTATAGTATAGTATATATAGTATAGTGTGCTTACTTACTTATTTATATTATTAATTCTTCTTATTCTTGTTTCTCATGTTTTTCTAGTAATACATTTTTTTTAAATGATTGCATTGTTGGGTATTGAGTTTGCAAGAAAGGACTTTCACTGTACTTGTGCACGTGAAACGGAAACCTGAAACTGTAGGGAGCAGAAAGACAAGAGCAGCTCTGATATGCTCCGGTTTCTGGAGATATGTTCCAAAAAAAACTACATTCGAACTACAGCGTTTACACATATGCCATTTAGAAGGCGCTCTCATCCAGAGTGTCAGCGTACGTTTTCATCCGTTTTTTTGTTATACTGATCCCGTGGGAATCCAACCCACAACTGTGGAGCTGCAAGCGCCGTGCTCTACCGACTGAGTTACACAGGACCACTAAAGATGGAGACTGAAGATCAGTGGCAAACTGAATTTTTGATGGATACCTACTTTGATGTATTGCATATCATAGTAGCTACATCAACAGAAAATATCTACTGCCATAGCATGGCTTAATGTCACCGTTACCATTCACAGAACACAAACAGACTTTTACAATTCTATTTGATCAAAAAAACTGACTATACAGGGAATAAGGTGCCCTTTCGGAGACAGTCTAGGACAAAACAACAAGAGCAAAGGAATTGAAAGAGGCATCTTGGTTGTCCAGACAGATGGCAGAGGAGACAGGAGTGTCTGTCTCTCAGAACGATAAAGTCCAGATAGAGAGAGAGAGAGAAGCCCAGTAGGATTCAGAGCCAGCACAGATAACACTGACTACTGAACAGATGGCTACTCACCCCTCCGAATACACCTGTCCTGTCCTGTCCTCCTCACACAGATACAGGAAGTGGAAGGCTTTTAAGGTGTCACGCAACGCAAGGCATAAAAATGGATGGGCACCAACATAAATATCTGTCGACCGGCTGGCAGGTTGCCAGGGACACTGCAGGTTGGACAAGGTCCTTGAAGGTTAAATACTGACTGGATGTGAATGGGTGTGACTTGGTGTTCTACAGGAGTAAATTAAAGATTGGTATAGCGGCTAAGTATGTAAATCCAATCCATTAGTATGTGTGTGAATGTTGTTGCTATTGAGTGACTCGGTGGACCCATGAAATAGAAATGAGTGGGTCCACACACACACACACACACACACACACACACACACACACACACACACACACACACACACACACACACACACACACACACACACACACACACACACACACACACACACACACACACACACACACACACACACACACACACACACACACACTTTGTACAAGAATAAGACAGAGTTAGCCTATATATAATTTAGTCTTTGTGCTCTGGGTAAAGGCTATGCTTGAACTCCTTTGAGGTGGACCCAGTGTTGTGGTAAACCCTAACAGACAGATGTGAAGCTTCCAGCCCCTTTGACCTCTGCTATATAGTCCCCAGGGAAACAACAACACACAAACCCACAAACTGCCCGTAATTAACGACTAAACACACAACACACACGCTGTAATTAACTAGCTGAACAGACGCCTGCTTATTCAACATCAGCCCTGAAAACTAAATCAGGACTCAAAAATAACCTTTTTCCTCCGATTTTGGTCCAAAGCTGTTACCCACAACGAGAAGAAATCAACTGAGAGGTCAGGGCCTCTCTCTCTGAGAGAGAGAGAGAGAGGGGGGGAGCGAGAGAAAATGACAGACAGGAGGAGAGGGACTGCATGACAAAAAGAGAGCTAAACTGAGACAGAAATACAACTACACCATAGAACTACTGTAGCTGTAACAAGACCTAGTTTGCTTGTGTATATTTTTCGCAAGCTAGCCCAGGAGATCTGTTATATTCTAAGTGCTAAGATTCCAATCTGGAAATTTTGTAACAATGACTACCCATTGTTACAAAACTCTGGCTTTTGCTAAACCATGCCCCATGATGCCTCACAAATATACAGCTAAGGATGGAAGCAGAGGAAGCATCATCTGTGATGTTGGTAGAGAGAATATAAAAACAAAAAAAGAATACCAGATATATAATGTAGCAGCGATTCACATTACTCATGTTTCGAGAGAGAGAGAGAGAGAGAGAGAGAGAGAGAGAGAGAGAGAGAGAGAGAGAGAGAGAGAGAGAGAGAGAGAGAGAGAGAGAGAGAGAGAGAGAGAGAGAGAGAGAGAGAGAGAGAGAGAGAGAGAGAGAGAGAGAGAGAGAGAGAGAGAGAGAGAGAGAGAGAGAGAGAGAGAGAGAGAGAGAGAGAGAGAGAGAGAGAGAGAGAGAGAGAGAGAGAGAGAGAGAGAGAGAGAGAGAGAGAGAGAGAGAGAGAGAGAGAGAGAGAGAGAGAGAGAGAGAGAGAGAGAGAGAGAGAGAGAGAGAGAGAGAGAGAGAGAGAGAGAGAGAGAGAGAGAGAGAGAGAGAGAGAGAGAGAGAGAGAGAGAGAGAGAGAGAGAGAGAGAGAGAGAGAGAGAGAGAGAGAGAGAGAGAGAGAGAGAGAGAGAGAGAGAGAGAGAGAGAGAGAGAGAGAGAGAGAGAGAGAGAGAGAGAGAGAGAGAGAGAGAGAGAGAGAGAGAGAGAGAGAGAGAGAGAGAGAGAGAGAGAGAGAGAGAGAGAGAGAGAGAGAGAGAGAGAGAGAGAGAGAGAGAGAGAGAGAGAGAGAGAGAGAGAGAGAGAGAGAGAGAGAGAGAGAGAGAGAGAGAGAGAGAGAGAGAGAGAGAGAGAGAGAGAGAGAGAGAGAGAGAGAGAGAGAGAGAGAGAGAGAGAGAGAGAGAGAGAGAGAGAGAGAGAGAGAGAGAGAGAGAGAGAGAGAGAGAGAGAGAGAGAGAGAGAGAGAGAGGGAGAGAGAGAGAGAGAGAGAGAGAGAGAGAGAGAGAGAGAGAGAGAGAGAGAGAGAGAGAGAGAGAGAGAGAGAGAGAGAGAGAGAGAGAGGGAGAGAGAGAGAGAGAGAGAGAGAGAGAGAGAGAGAGAGAGAGAGAGAGAGAGAGAGAGAGAGAGAGAGAGAGAGAGAGAGAGAGAGAGAGAGAGAGAGAGAGAGAGAGAGAGAGAGGAGAGAGAGAGAGAGTGAGAGAGAGAGAGAGAGAGAGAGAGAGAGAGATTGTATATAGTCCGACCCCCGGGGACCATAACACACTGAGACACAAAAAAGGAGCAAAGACACAGAAACTGCAAATTTTATGTAAACAACAAATCATCATTCTCTCATTAAAACAACAGAGGCAAAGCAGAGAATATTCACAGATGGAACAGGATAGGTTGAAAAATACATTTGAATCCCTCTCTCCATTCCTCGTGAGGACGAGAGATGTTGATTTATTGGAGTATCACCCAATGCAGTTCTGGTCCAGCTCCAACCCTCCCTTCAGCCCCACAGAGTACAGGGTTTATGGGCAGGCAACAGACCAGATGTCAGCCAAACCCAGGGACAAATGTGTCCTGTGTAAATCTGCAGAGCCGCAATTACATGTTCCTCATCGGATGTGATGAACATGGATTCAAGAAGTATTGACTCTGTGGAAACAGATGATATACATCTCCTAATGTACAATAATTTATATAGCTTTTCCCATCCACTCTTCTACTGTACTGCTACCGTCCAAAGGGGACCAGAAATCATGACGACGGAAGAAGACGTGGCGGTTGGCTGTTGGCTGACTTCATGCAGTAAAAGCTTCTAATATAACAGATGCAAAGTATATGAACAAACTGAGAAAAGAGGGTTCCTCAAGGGTTCTTTGGGAAGGGTAATGGTTCTAAGTGGAACCGTAATGATTTTGAGGCCTTCAATGGTTTTTTGCAGTTCAGAAAAAGTTAGTGATAGTGATTAGTGATGACTAAAATGTAGGTGGCAGAGGCTCATTTGAATATTTTTGTATTTCTTTTGTGCCACCGTGAGTTCCAGTGTCATTCCAGTTGATGTAATATGTTGTGTCATTATGGCCAGTGGCGGTGTCTTGTGAAAGACTTTTGTTTCATTTAGAACCATGGCAGAGGGACAGTGTGCGCAGTATGGGTGAGGCTGGGTAGTTCCAATAGAATGCATGGCCTTTTGGGTTAGAGAGACGAGGTGTGTCTGAACTTTTGACTGGTCTGTACGTAAATTTGATATTCCATTATATTGGAAATATATATATATATATATATATATATATATATATATATATATATATATATATATATATATATATATAGAGAGAGAGAGAGATGGTTTGTTAGAAATCATTTACATAAGTATTCAGATCCTTTACTCAGTACCTTGTTGAAGCACCTTTGGCAGCAATTACAGCATCAACTCATCTCAAGCTCTGTCAGATTGGATGGGGAAAGTTGCTGCCCAGCTATTTTCAGGACTCTCCAGAGATGTTCGATCGGGTTCAAGTTTGAGCTCTGGTTGGGCTCCAGGAGGTCCTGAACGCTCTGGAGCAGGTTTTCATCAAGGATCTCTCTGTACTTTGCTCCTTTCATCTTTGCCTCGATCCTGACTGGTCTCCTGGTCCCTGCCGCTAAACAAATTCCCCACATCTTGATGCTGCCACCACCATGCTTCACCATAGGGTTGTTGCCAGGTTTCCTCCAGACGTGACGCTTGGCATTCAGGACAAAGAGTTTGATCTTGGTTTCATCAGACCACAGAATCTTGTTACTCATGATCTGAGATTCTTTATGTGGCTTTTGGCAAACTCCAAGCTAGCTGTCATGTGTCTTTTACTGAGGAGTGGCTTCCGTCTGGCCACTCTACCATAAAGGCCTGATTGGTGGAGTGTTGCAGAGATAGTTGTCCTTCTGGAAGGTTCTCCCATCTCCACAGAGGAACTCTGGAGCTCTGTCAGAGTGACCACCGGGTTCTTGGTCACCTCCCTGACTATGGCCCTTCTCCCCCGATTGCTCAGTTTGACCGTGCTTCCAAACTTCTTCCATTTAAGTATTAATGAGGACACTGTGTTCTTGGGGACCTTCAATGCTGCAGACAGTTTTTGGTACACTTCCACAGATCTGTGCCTCGACACAATCCTGTCTCGGAGCTCTACAGACAATTCTGAATAATTATGTAAATAAGTTATTTCTGTTTTTTGGGGGGGTTTTGCAAAAATGTCTTACATCTTGTTTTCACTTTATCAATATGGGGTATTGTGTGTAGATTGCTGAGCTTTTTTAAATTTTTAAAATAAATTTTCGAATAAGGCTGTAACTAAACAAAATGTGGAAAAAGTCAAGGGGTCTGAATCCATTCCGAAGGCACTGTATATAGAAATATGTGTGTATCAGCTACAGTATACATTTAGCAAGACAAAAGAGTGGGAGGAGATGGACACACACATAATATATATATATATATATATATATATATACACAACTCTTATTTTCTATTTTTGTATTTTATTTAATGTCATATCTGATGTTGTTGTTGCCTATTAATGTTTTATATGTGGACCCCAGGAAGAGTAGCTGCTGCATGTGCAGTAGCTAATAATCAACTAAACTAAACTAAACACTCAGCCGCGCGCATATACCCACTCTCTCTCACACACACACACACACACACATTGCAACTTCTAGAAGTGACATATCCCTAGTGTGTGTTAAATGGAAGGTAAATGGAGGAGAATGAATCACAACAGGACAGTCTACAGTGATGCATACTAATCAGTATTTAACCCACAGGGAAACACAGGGCCTAGCTAATGACATCCATCTTGAGGAGGTGTGTGTGTGTGTGTGTGTCCTCCGTGGGTGTATGTAGATGGCTGGGTCATGATTTCCACCCCACGCTCTAAGCCAGGTAGACGGCAAAATCGCTGTTTTTCTGTGCATTTTCTATTTCCTTTACCCCAATTTTCTTGACACCAAACAAAGATGTACACCGATAATAATGTATATAACTTGGCAGAGGTACAGTGTGCGCAGTATGGGGGAGGCTGGGTAGTTCCAATAGAACGCAAGGCCTTTTGGGTTAGAGAGGGAAACTGTCCGGGGTGAAGAGAGAGAGAAAGAGAGTCAAATCAAAATCAAATCAGCGTTTATTGGTCACGTACACAGTTTAGCGGATGTTATAGCGAGTGCAGCAAAATGCTTGTGTTACTGTGTGTGTGTGCGCGTGTGTGCGCGTGAGTACATGTGTGCGTGCGTGCGCGTGCGTGTGTGTGTGTGAGAGAGAGGAGAGAGTGGCCGTACCTGCGTTCTAAACCGTAAGCATTTTGGGTACGCGAAAATAGAAAGCTTTTATAGCATGTGAAATTGTAAAAATGTTGCATACTTTCAATGCCATTAGTACACAGCATGTAGTACTAGGCAGGGCAGATATGGGCCACACGGAGAAAGAGGTTAAGAGGGAATGAGAGAGGAAAGCAGAGGAGATGTATGTATCATTGTTGACTCAGCAGAAGGAGTCTGGTCAGTGTATGGAGGGATGGTGATTGGTGGATAAGGGGTTGGATAGAGGTATATGGATACGCTATATAAGGGTCAGAGGTTAGATAGAGTTGGATCGATAAGGGTTATATAGATATAGAAAGTGTTGATATAGAAAGTGTTGTACTGTACCTTTGGGCTGGCCGCGACCCAACGTGACGAACCCGGAAGAGATGAAAGTATGAAGGTCGTGACCCCCACTGCTGCGGATGCTCTCCTTCCCGTATTGGAAACCTGCAAGAGCCAATCACAGAGTCAGAAACCTGGTGTAAATCTATAGGCACATCAAGGAGGAGTCTGCCAAAGACTGCTTACTTGTAAAGTTTCTCTTTATGTTCACCGAAGAACAGCAGACACTTCCCATTACTTTGATTATCACTGTTGCTATCAGAACCCCTTGATCATTCTCTCTTTAAACTAGAAAATGGAAGAAAACTAATAAAAATCCATAGGAAAGACAACTCTGAACCCAATCATGCTTCACTTACCAGAGGTTGCCATAGCTGCAGATGTCTTAGGCTTACTGTACTGTATTATCCTCCCATTCTATTACCATTGTAATTGTGTTGTGAGCAGTCTCACACACACGTACACGTACACACACACACACAACATCATACCCAATCCTTCCTGTCTAACCTTTATCATGGTTGGGCCATGTTTCTGACCCTAGATGACAACCTGTGAATCCAAATGACCTGTTCAAAGCCAATCCCAATCCCCTTCTCCTGATTCTTTTCCCAACGTATTAAGGTGAGATAGCGTGAAGCACCGCCACGGAAAAGGCTATGCATTACAAACGGATTGTCCTTGATAAAAGGATACGTGACTTTCACCTCCAATGAGTACCTATGCACCTATGCACGTATGCATGTGACAGATGTAGGAGATAGAGAGGTACCTTCGACACGTGATAACTTTTTTTGTACCTTCTCGAGTTCCCGGCTCTATATAGCAAAAGAATGTTAATAATCAGATAATTTCATTATGGAATGAGAGGGAGAGATGTGGTGTTGTGAAGCTCGGAGAGACTGGCAAGGTTATTCAACTCCAAGGGCGATTAAGCTTTACCACAGTGAGACAGGCGGGGGTAATTGACATGGTGTAGTGGTTTTACAGCGTTGTCAGTTCCCTATCTACTGTGTAGGGGACATGGTGGCATGCACGTCATCTGTATCGTGTACTGTATGTACTTCTCTCTCTCTCTCTCTCAACCTCCCATGCACGGTAAGCGCTCAGCCTTTGTAACAACCAATCTACCAATTCTGTACTGTGCAATACTTATTCTTCATGTCAGAATTGTTGCTTCTAATTAACAAGAAGTAACTGTACGATGCTACACTTAAAGGTCTTCATAAAAGGAATTACACCCTCGCACCTGCCTCGACACCCACATACCTCTCACATACACACACGACCACACGCACACATGAGCAGATGCAAGCTCTGACACACAACACAGGTGCACACAGGAGGTGGTTTATACAAACCATGTTGACACAGTCAGCATAGAAATACCCCTCTTTAAACGGAGGAGATGATAATAATATAATATATGCCATTTAGCAGACGCTTTTATCCAAAGCGACTTACAGTCATGTGTGCATACATTCTACGTATGGGTGGTCCCGGGGATCGAACCCACTACCCTGGCGTTACAAGCGCCATGCTCTACCAACTGAGCTACAGAAGGACCCTTGATTACCAAGCCCACAGGGAGGGAGAGCGGGAGGGAGGTCAGTGAGGAGATGTAATAGCCGTGCAGTTCTGGGATTAATTGTTGGAAGATTAGAAAAACAGAAAATGTCGAGAGAAAAAAAAGTGCAGACTGGAACTGATTATGAAAAGTGCCAATCGGCGAACTATATCTTAATTAAACTAATGAAATCATAGTTTAGTAATCCAGGCAAAAATCATGCATGCTGTGCTGCCAATCTCTCCGAGGCAATAGACACACACAAACACACACATATGCAGAGAGTGAGACTAACACCCATACTCGTGCAGAAATACACACACAGTCTCACAAATACCCAAATACACACACACATACACATACACACAAACGTGCACACACACACACACACACACACACACACACACACACACACACACACACACACACACACACACACACACACACACACACACACACACACACACACACACACACACACACACACACACACACACACACACACACACACACACACACACACACACACACACACACAGCACAAAAGGGCTGTGGGAAATGTCCAAAAGTCATATCAAAACAAGGTTACGTAAAAAGCGAGAAGATGAAATGGTTGTCATTTGTATATAGTCACCATTAGCTGTTTGTGCATCAGAGTCATCGTTGGACTTTGACTGTCAGAGAAACTGTGGTTGTTGTTGAGTCACAAATAGGACGTTAAGGATATGGATCCTGGAGTATAAACAGATGTTCTGCACACTACAATAAACATAACTTCCTCTATTCATTATGGACTTAATTCACCTTTTTTTTATAGCAACAACCAACATACAGTAACAAAATGTGTGTTTGCAGTGTAATGTAAATGTTTTTCCCCGTGAGAGCTATATGGGTCCAAAAATAATTATTCATTCATTTTCTCTCGCTTCGTTTCTTTACTTCAAACCCAGAAGTACGTTTAACGTCAAATCCACTCAAGCCTCTAAACTGAACAACTGTCAAGGACTTTTCCTTGTTGTGGCTGCAGGGTGTGTGATGTTAACTCTCAGACCTAAAAACAGGTTTCCAAGCTTACAACTCAAGCAGAGTGGATGACAATATAAATAGCATGGTGTCCTATTCTGCTGTCTGCACAGTTTGCTCCGGGATCTGTTTTTAAAATGCCCGGACGGCGGGACAGGTTTTCTAGCAATTTACCAAGGATACCTGTGACATAACCGGCCTGCATTTTTTGGAATGGATCTAAAGCTATGCTAAGAAAATCATCTGTTGTTTTTTTTGGCAAAGTGGGTTTTCTTGTTGTGATGTGGAAAACCACGGCATTCCATTTTAGGATCAGAGGGGGATGTCATTTCATCTCTTGGCTCAGTTGGAGAGGGTCCTCTTAGGCTTCTCCAGACCTTAGGCTTTAGCTATACCTGGTTACCGAGGACTCTGGGACATTCTGATTTAAGAGACCTGAGGGGCTTGTCTTGGAAGGGGTTTCTTTAATTTATTCATTTATTTGTGTCTTTCTTTCATTCGGTTTCTTTCTTTCTTTCCATTCTCCATGTTCTGTCTATCTAACTGTGTCATCCTTAGCGGGGACATCTCTCATAGAAAGAAATCCTCTAGTCAGGAGCACAACAGCACGGTATTATACTGGAGTCGCATTTTGCCACACATGAATATGCAATTTCACTGCGAGTGAGTGGTTTCTATCTCTCTCTCTCCCTGTGCTGCTGTACAACCGATCCTGATCCTGTTAGAATGGCAACTCCCAATTTATACCCACACATTACCCATGTCATCTCTTCGGCCTGTCACTGCCTTTCATGTCCAAGACCACAGGACTTCCTGGTCCACAGTGTAGGGCGAGCTGGGCTGGGATGGGATAAGCTAGCCTACATGATGAGCTATGTTCACTTGCTAACACTAACAACGATTGTGTGCAGGAAGGCAGGCAGACAGAGACACAACCCGACAGGCAGACAGAAAGGCACAGAGAGAGCGAGATGCTTGACCTCCGCTGAGTATGACTTCCCACAAGGTCATCCAGTTGGGTGGGTGCTTTCCCCCTGTGCCTTGCACGGCTCGGTGGGCATTAGGACCAGATTGATACAGTGAGTCAGGGGGACAGACAGGGCCGCTGCCTGGGAGCAGACTGGGGTCGACAGACCGGCAGGGTCGACAGGCCGGGGACGACATGGCCCGCAATGCTCTGCAACCTAAATGAGCTGGTCCGAAACCTGACACACTTGTTTGTCTAGCCTGCACATCTGTTTGTCTGTCCTGCTGTGTGTCTCTGCGTGTCTTTTGTCCATACGAGTGGATTTTTAAGTCTTTCTCTGTCTGTCTGTCTGTCTGTCTGTCTGTCTGTCTGTCTGTCTGTCTGTCTGTCTGTCTGTCTGTCTGTCTGTCTGTCTGTCTGTCTGTCTGTCTGTCTGTCTGTCTGTCTGTCTGTCTGTCTGTCTGTCTGTCTGTCTGTCTGTCTGTCTGTCTGTCTGTCTGTCTGTCTGTCTGTCTGTCTGTCTGTCTGTCCGTCCTCCCTTTCTCTTGTTGTGTTGAGGTACAGAAGTATGGGTTTCTGGATACGGCCACAGTCTCTTCCTCTCTGCACTCGTTTTCTGTCTTACTGAGTATCTCTCAAACACCTTTCTCTTTTAGTCTTTCTCTCCCTCTCGCTCAACTCAGTCCTGCCTCACACTCACAGTAAACATGAGACAGGTTTGTGGTTGCAGGACTGTATGTCTTCAGAGATCCCAGAACCGAGATGTACTCCCCCTGTCAGCGTTGTTCTGTTCCCACTTCCCGGCTGTGTGGTTGAATCCCATTCCCATGCGTGCCGACGCGGTCATGGTCTCGCTGCGGTCTGTGTTTCAGTGTGTCATCCTTGGCTGACTCACCCGCTGAACCACTCAGCGTCCACCATTTCCACCCTGCCACAGACGGCCCGGCCCTGTTCCCTCACCAGCCACAATGATTGCCAGGTCGCAATTGTAAATGAGAACTTGTTCTCAACTTGCCTACCTGGTTAAATAAAGGTGAAATAAAAATAAATAAAAATGATCTACACTAACAGGGCCTCTGTCTGTCTTTCTTCCTCTCTCTACTGTCTCTATCCCTCTCTTCCTCTGTCTACTGTCTCTATCCCTCTCTTTCTCCCTCTACTGTCTCTATCCCTCTCTTCCTCTGTCTACTGTCTCTATCCCTCTCTTTCTCCCTCTACTGTCTCTATCCCTCCCTTTCTCCCTCTACTGTCTCTATCCCTCTCTTCCTCTCTCTACTGTCTCTATCCCTCTCTTCCTCTCTACTGTCTCTCTCCCTCTCTTTCTCTCTCTCCCTCTTGTTCTCACTCTTGCACAAATCGGATGATTATGGGATGTTAACACAGGAGATTACACCATTGACAGGGAGCGCAGCATGCCGTAGACACACAATGTGTGCACTCGTACACAAAGAATGAGTCCACTGACACATATAAGTTCAGTAACAGTCTCATGCAGATGATTAAGCAGGTCAAAGTCATGAAGGATAATGATGATGCACCAACACATTCACACACTTTACACAGTATTCTCATACCACTACACCATTTTTGTCTTTGATGATATGTACCCAAAACAGTCTAATATATGTACCAAACTATAAAGGTAACGTACCGTGGTTGGACTTGGACTGGTGGACAGGGGTGTAGTGGTTCTTGGAGGAGGTTTGTTGAGGAGTGTTGTCTTTGGGAGAGCCGTTCATCGCTGCAAAGTTCTCACAGTCGTACTGAGATATGGGAATGGGCCCCTGCTGCCTCAGGATGTCTGCAAGGGCCCTGGGGACACACAGAGAGAGAACTTTGAATATTTTGGGCACCAACTGTTACTGTTACTACTATTTAGCTAACTTCTCCAAGCAGCTACACTAAACTTCAAGGTGAGTGAGTGTTCTTGGCACTGGAAGGTTACAGAGAATCCTTCATAAAACAGAAGAAACAGACACAGAGTTGTGTTTATGAGAAGCCGTTCTAATTAGGTTGAACGGTAGTGTTTTTCAGGCCGACGCCAGGTGCGTATGGAGGTATGTTACCCTCGGGGACGAGGAGGAGAGGGAAGAGAGGGAACAGAAAAACTCAACAGCATCATGAAAGAAAATAACAACAATATTCAATTGTTTTTCTGGCAGCACTTCGGAAGAGGAGGAAATCAAATGATTTATGCATTGATGCGGTTGCTCCAAGCCTTGTGCATGACAAATATCTCTACAGCATAACCTTTGCTGCTCTATAAATATGGTTCCTGTTTTTTAGTTATTTCACAACTGTGTTTTTCAGTTAGGTACTTTAACATTGGATGTGCTGTTGTGCAGATGTGTTAAGCAATTATTATTATTATTTTTAAATTGAACCTTTACTTAACTTGGCAAGTCAGTTAAGAAAAAAATGATTAGTTACAATGACAGCCTACCCAGGGCCGATTGTGTGCTGCCCTATGGGACTCCCAATCACAGCTGGATGTGATGCAGCCTGGATTCAAACCAGGGACCGCAGTGACGCCTCTTGCACTGAGATGCAGTGCGTCAGACCGCTGCGCCACTCGGGAGCCTATTATAATGATAACTTTGACCTTAACGTGATACATTATTCACTGTCTCGAGTTTAGTCCTGGGTTGAGTCATGCATGTATGAAAGGACCATGCGTCATTGAGGGAGAGTACAATGTTTGTCAGCGGTCGCTCATCGATGTCTTCTCTCCAAAATGTGTTGTCCACCCGTCTGTGGTAACTGTAATGTGGCAAAGCCCAAAGGGAGCCGGGAAACAGCTGAGAAGACACACATAACTACAAACAGCTACTTGGTGGAAATATCCAACATAATGCTGATTAACCCATGTCAGTTCACCACTGCAGGCTATGAATCCACACACCACCACTACCACCGAGAAAGTGTTGGTATGATAGGTGGTATGGAAGTGGGGGGGGGGGCTTGAATAGAAGTTATATTTAAAATTCTATTGTCGATAACAGTCAACTGATAACAAATTGGTTTGACTTGACAAAGGCCTTGACATTATTTATTAATTCAATTTTACCCCTTTTTCTCCCCAATTTCATGGTATCCAATTGTTTTAGTAGCTTACTATCCTGTCTCATCACTACAACTCCCGTACGGGCTCAGGAAAGACAAAGTTTGAAAGTCACACGTCCTCCAATACACAACCCAAACAAGCCACACTGCTTCTTAACACAGCGCACATCCAAACCAATGTGTTGGAGGAAACACCATGCACCTGGCAACCTTGGTTAGCGTGCACTGCGCCCGGACCGCCACAGGAGTCGCTGGTGCACGATGAGACAAGGATATCCCTACCGGCCAAACCCTCCCTAACCCGGACGACGCTAGGCCAAGTGTGCGTCGCCCCACGGACCTCCCGGTCGCAGCCGGTTGCGACAGAGCCTTGGCGTGAACCCAGGGTCTCTGGTGGCACAGCCTGCGCTGCAGTACAGCGCCCTTAACCTCTGCGACACCCGGGAGGCCCAGCCTTGACATTTTACGAGGGAAATGTGCATAGACATTGCTGTGTGTCTGGATTTATCCGTTTCCATTTTAAGGGATGATGCATCATCAGTGCTCTCCGTATTATTACATCGGGTTTGTAATTATTCGCCCACCTCCTCATGCCTTTTGCACACAATGTACATAGACTCCCCTTTTTTTCCTATTGTGTTATTGACTTGTTAATTGTTTACTCTATGTGTAACTCTGTGTTGTCTGTTCACACTGCTATGCTTTATCTTGGCCAGGTTGCAGTTGCAAATGAGAACTTGTTCTCAACTAGCCTACCTGGTTAGATGAAGGTGAAATAAAAAATATAAAAAAATATAAAAAAATGATGCAGAAACCAGATTCATCACAACACCTGCAATGAAACATGCTCAAAGGAGACATCAAAAATGCATCAGTAGGATCAGTAGGATCAGCCAACAAGTCTGCCTATCCAAATCATTTAGATGTTTCGCTTTGAACACCTCTGCAAAATAAATGTATCTACTAAAACAATTGGATACCATGAAGGGTAGCCTAGTGGTTAGAGTGCTGGACTAGTAACCGAAAGGTTGCAAGTTCAAATCCTGAGCTGACAAGGTACAAATCTGTTGTTCTGCCCCTGAACAGGCAGTTAACCAACTGTTCCAAGGCTGTCATTGAAAATAAGGTTTTTTTCTTTAACTGACTTGCCTAGTAAAATAAAGGTAAAATTAAAATTTTAAAAAATGTGGCTTTCATGTGTACACTACTGTATTAATGGCATTCTGGCATTTAACCTCAATTCTGTATAATCCAATCGAATATAATTTTGGAAAAAAAATATGCACCATTTGAACTATGAGTGGGTGATAGGGTGATTTTTATAAGCAGTGTCAGACTGTATTGGCAGGACATATCTCTCTCTACCTGGTTAAAAGTCCAATATTTTTTCATATAAAAGAGTTTAATTCCAAAATGCAATATATCCATTTTCAGAAATGTTGGTAAATTGACATGAATTAAAAACACATCTTGTGTATTATTATTATTATTATTATAGATAGAGCTACTCTTTTTTTCATCTTACCAAATCCACCCCTAACGTCCAAACTCCAATAGAAAAGTACCCCTATTGGGTTTTTAAAAAAAAGCTACATATAATGAAGTATCAATATATAAATAGATAACTTTCAACCACATTGTGCCAATATCACATAGCAGATTTTTGTATCCAGAAGGTTAACAGTGTATGCAATGTGTGTTTTATTTTGGTAATTTAAGCAACTTTTGCAACAATCGCAAATAATTTGCTGTTCAATTATGGATTGGTTGAATGCTTATTGGCTGAGTGACAAAGCTCACTGTTTACAGCGTCCGTAGGTTTGCAGTGTTTCCCTTGGCTGGGGATCGGATCAAAGAACCCTACAAAGGAGTTCTTTATAGAATGTTTAGGGGTGCCACATATGGAGCAAGCAGAACCAGAGCCATATATAGTGGGGTCTGAAATGATTGACTCTATTGACTCTACAAACATGAGCAATGACTGTTTAAAACAAATATTCAAATACTGAGCTATATTGTGTGCTCAAAAGAATTGGGATATTTTAATATTTTATACTAATACAATCCCCCAGAGAAACAGATTTGTTTTTTCTTAAAAAGGTATGGGTCAAAATAAAGAAAGTAGTCCAAAATGTAGTATTTGGTCCCATATTCCTAGTATGCAATGACTACATCAAGCTTGTGACTCTACAAAATGTGTTTCAAATTCTTTAGTGCCCAATAGAAATGAATGGCAATTATTATAAAGGAATGGTAATTAAGTATTATCCGTTATCATAGTAGCATCCACATGAATGTAGAAGTGTTTAGAAACATATTATATTCTTATTTACAATAAACGTGACTCCAAAATGACACAATACATGATTTACCATTCATTTCTATTGGGCACAAATCTAATCTTAAGCACATCTAAATCACATCTAAAGTTAACGTTTGAAAAGTATTAGAACAGCCACAATTCATACACATAGAATGGGACCCATTCATGTCAGATATAACAACTGACACGTGACACCTCACAGTAGGCTGAACTATGACCTCTGACCCTTAATTGCCATGGAGTAAAATAGTCAGTCTACTGTACAACTGTTCCAGATGCGGCTAGTGTTCTTAGTTCAAGGGTTAGATCTCTTGGTGTACTGGCTTAGACAACTGGGGGTTGTGGATACGCCCCATATTAGCTCGGACATGTTATACGGAAAACTGAAGATTTCAATTGACAGATTGATAATCCATAATATATTTGAAACTGCATGCGAACATGATTTCATTACAGAATAATATGTTTAACGACATTGACATTTTTGTCTCAAGACATTATAGACCAGATCATGTTGCGGCACACATACGAGCGGGCTTTGCACCCAAGCAGGCGTTCATTAATTCAGTCATTCTGACTTACCTATGGATATTCATTTCCTGAGGAGGCTCTGTGGCTTTGTCGTAGGCAACTTTAGCCGAAACTCCCACCACTAAAATAAATGCTATGATCCCACAGGTGATGTACACCGCAGTGTTCGTCTGGTCCATGCTCGGGTCAAAAGGCTGTCCCGTCGAGGCTGGCGACGGGGGGGGCGTTTTCACCCAGTCCGGCGTGTTGTAGTTTTTACAACTTGACTGATCCACTCGTTTTTCTTTTTCCTGGCAGCAGAACCGCAGGAAGCAGGACCCGCAGCAGTAGCGGTGAACCGTGTTGTTACACGCAAACTCTCTGTCAAATTGTCCGCTCACGTCGTAGTAACCCGTGCACATATCGTAGTCCTTGGTCGTGTTCTTCTGCGGCGCAGCGGTGGGGACCGCCGCCGTGATGTTGGCTTCTTTTGCCTTGGGAGTCCTCTTGGTCTCCGTCTTCACTTTCTTGCCTCCCGTGGCGGCGCAGAAAACGCTCAGGGGATCCAGGTATATGAGGAGCAGCAAAAGGTGCCGTATCCCCATGGTGTGTCTAACCTGTCAATTCACTTCTGACGCGACGCTTGTGTTCTTTTCTGACTTGGTACTTATAGTGAATGTGACAGGGCTCTTAGTCTGTCAAGGCTGTCGCAACCCTGGCATGCGCCACTCGCGTTGGTCCCCTCAGTATCGATACTGTTACCATACTGGGTAGAAGAGTGAGTTAAGTTGATCATTAATAGCAGAGCTTCTGCAACCCATTGCGCTCTGATAGGACAGTCGAGAACCGGGGACTCTGTGCTTTCCGCCGGGTTGGAGGTTCTGAAATCGGCCGGGTGTCGCTGTCCAATGTCCTGATTTCTATGGCGCGCCTTAGGTCGAGCTGTCTTTAAACAGTAGGGTTTGTGCGCACATCTTGCTGTGGTGAAAGTTGCGCTGTAGAGGAAACAAGCAAAACGCTTAATTAGCCATTATCCGCACGTCAAGGGTGGCGCATTAAGTCTACCAACTATTCAGCCACGCGATGGAAAACACTCATTTATTCCGATAAACGTTTTTTTTTTCACAACCTTTCGTGAAGTATTTGACATTCTGGGTTTATCATATCGGCTGCATGCAGTCAATACGTGCTTGTTTAAATCCCTTTCAATGCGCAGACGTTGCAACTGGAAATATCCAAATGCATACAACAGAGTAGAACCAATATGTACAAAACTGTTTTAATTGCAGCCAAATATTTGTTTTTACACAGGCTATTCGTTGGCGATATTTTACTATTTCAATATATTAGACTGCTTAAAAGTAAGGTATTTCATTTTACCTTACAGGAAAAAGCACAACGCAATGTAATGTAGATATCTGCATATGAAGCTAAGGCACAAGCAATAGGTCAAAGTTAAAGTTTTGGTGATAAAACCTACCTCTATCAAGATTGCCGTTGACTTGCTTGCTCTCTGTCTGGCGCGGAGAGAGTGAATAGAATATCAGAGCTCAGCAAGAGACCACTTTCCACTTCTCCCCTCCCTCCCCGTCTCTCTTTTTTCCTCCTCCCTCCCATCCTTCGTCTCCCTCTCAAGGCGTCCACATCCATAGGTTCTGCTTGCTTCTAGCAGAACTCAGCTATGCGAAGCAACCATCTGTGCTCTCATACTCCCTAAAGACCTTTGCTTGAAAAACGAGAAATAAGCGGCAATATTACTGTGACTAGCTACCATAGTCACAACATAGCCAGAAACACGGGATAAATTTTTTGATTTAGATGTCAGCGTTATTTGATTCTAATTAATTTTGGAGTTGAATTTCCTTTTAATAAGTCACCAGAACTGACCTTCTCACAGTCATTCATTATAGATTCTGTGAGTTTTGCCTATTAGTGAAACACTGAGAAAACACGTAAGACTGTGTGTGTGTGTGTGTGTGTGTGTGTGTGTGTGTGTGTGTGTGTGTGTGTGTGTGTGTGTGTGTGTGTGTGTGTGTGTGTGTGTGTGTGTGTGTGTGTGTGTGTGTGTGTGTGTGTGTGTGTGTGTGTGTGTGTGTGTGTGTGTGTGTGTGTGTGTGTGTGTGTGTGTGTGTGTGTGTGTGTGTGTGTGTGTGTGTGTGTGTGTGTGTGTGTGTGTGTGTGTGTGTGTGTGTGTGTGTGTGTGTGTGTGTGTGTGTGTGTGTGTGTGTGTGTGTGTGTGTGTGTGTGTGTGTGTGTGTCAGAGAGAGAGAGAGAGAGAGAGAGAGAGAGAGATCCTCACATGCCTGCAACAGTTGACTGATCACAAAGCCAGGAAGCAGTTGCTTAGTAACCACTTTTTACTATTGCCTCCATCCTTGTTGTGATGAAAAATGTAAACCTCCCCATAGTAAAGAGCTCCTCTGGACTAGAGGGATGGATGTGCTCTGAGACATATGCACAGTCTCAGATGCAAACTGCACTGTACTGTATATCTATTTTATACATATAGTAAACAGCACAGACTGCTGCTAGAGCACAATGAGGTAATGGAATAGGCAAGCTGCTTATAACACCCCTCTGAAAGCACACATTTCATGAATGGGCTATGTTTTCTCATTTCTTATTAATTAGCTTTTATTTTACCAGGTAAGTTGACTAAGACAGAACACATTCTCATTTACAACAAAGATCTGGGGAAGATTTGTAGGGAACTGGAGAGGTTTGTCGAATGAGCCACTTGGAAACTGGTGAGAATGAAAAGCACAACTAAACCACATGTAAAGATAAGAAGTTAAATCAAATCTGAATTGGCTTCAGTGCTCATGTAGTTTGAGGGGTGAATATGGCACATAGGGATGTGTGAAACTTACTTCTGACCTGCCATTTACACTATAAAAGTGGCACTCGTTTAGCCACGCTTGCCTTGCCCTCATGTGGGTGCTAACAAGCTAGCAAGCAAGCTTATAAAGTGAATGGCTTCCGATGTTTCAATGTCGCTTCCTAGTGTAAATGGCCTGTCAGCCTGAAGTATCGTGCACCAGCGAAAAGCTAGTAAGATGCTTCAGGAGGGTGGTCAAGTGTGCTAGCAAGGCAGAGGTCCTGAGTTTGAGCCTTGGTGTGAACCGAATCAGGAGGAAGTGGTACTTGATAAGCAAGCAGTGTCATGTTCTTTACACTCACATCTGTGTGCTGCTGTGAAGATCTGTTTTCGAAAGATTACAGTGAAATGCACCTCTCCCAGCTAGCACATTTGGTTCCTTGGAAGTTGTGGGAATGTACGTTTTTGGTTTCCATTTTGTTCTGGGAACGAAGCCATAAGTTTCCAAATCCCCAAAAATGATTTTTTTTTTACATTCTGAAAATGGAAATGAACATTCGCCTGTTCTGGGATTGTACATTTTTAGGTTGCAGGGAGGTTCTGAAAACGTTTTACTATGGTTCCCTGACATGTTATTTTCAATCATACAAAGCTGTTCATTTTAGTCTATTTAAACAGACCACATTTCAATGGAAACAAGCACTCATTAAGATCAGTTGTTGCCAATTAGTGGGCGTGACCAACACACCTGAACATACTTAACAAGAGAGAGCGAATTTTGTTGATGCTGCAAAAGAAAAATCAATAAAATTCTTAGAAAAATCTTTCAACTATACAAATGTTTTCTTGTGTTTTTATGGAAAGTTTTCCTGAGAACATTGCTTTAAATAGAACCAAGAGGAAACCTGTAGGAAATCTTATGCTGAAGTACTGAAATTTCTCCCTAAGAAACATAAGGTTCTCAGAACCTTATATGCTAGCTGGGCTTTCAGTTGTATCTTATCAGTTCCTGCAATAAACTTGATTGAGGGACCCAGTTTCAACTGGTTTGGCTTAAATGTAACAGCAACTTTCCATGTGGGTGGTAACAGACAGGGATTGATAGCGGTGGGTTTTTGGTAAAGTTTTAGTCATTTGTTATCCTCTTTTGTGTCAGTTCATTCCCTGAGCAGAACATTCAGAGATCACCTCTTCTATTCTATTCTATTCTCACAATCGTCCTCTCAATGCTCTCACTTTCAGAGGACTGTACAATCCAACCCAATCCATTTCCAAACGGCTTTTAAATATATCCCAGAAACATAATTCTCATCTCTCCCCACTCTGAGGCAATGGAGAATACATTACTAGTAAATACAGACATATCTGTGAGTGAGGCTTCATCTTCTGCTCAGATATGTTTTCCCTGTACAAGTCTGCAGTTACAGTGCTGACAAAGCAATGAAGCGCAGCCTCATCTGAGATCCAGAGAACCCCCCCTTCCATTCCTACTGTTCCATGTCGAGCAATCCTTTATGCATGCCATCACTCTCCTGCCATTACTACAACCCATTTTCTTTTGAAAACGCTGGTTCCCAAATTACGGTAAGAGCCCAGGCTGGTACAACTGAGGGCTTTTAAGAGGAACTGTCTGCTTGAATGTGGCTGTGTGTGTAACCGCCGCATCCTGCTGGAGAAAGTGCTTTGTCAAGGGCTTCAGATAATGCTCCAGTTGTGCCCTCTGGGCGCTAGGCAGAGAAAGGAACTGTTGGGGCTATGGGGTCAGAGAGTGGTTGCTTGGACCGAGTATTAAAACACACACAAAGGGGTATATCTATGCAGGACTCCTTCTTTATTCTCACATAAAGCACGAGACCTGCGTTTCTACAGCGATTGTGATTTTATTATATCGGCAGGTTAATGATGTTGGCAAACGTACAATTAAACTGCTTGTCCAGCCGTTAGCTTTGATTTTCAGTACAATAGAATGTGATGATATAATACCCAGCTAGCACATAATGTTCTGAGAACCAAATGTTTCTTTAAGCTTGGTGAGAGAATGGTTGTCCTACAGTTACTTTGCATATAACCTTCCCACAACATTCTACATTTACATTTACATTTAAGTCATTTAGCAGACGCTCTTATCCAGAGCGACTTACAAATTGGTGCATTCACCTTATGACATCCAGTGGAACAGTCACTTTACAATAGTGCATCTAAAACTTAAGGGGGGGGGAGGGGAGTGAGAGGGATTACTTATCCTATCCTAGGTATTCCTTAAAGAGGTGGGGTGTCAGGTGTCTCCGGAAGGTGGTGATTGACTCCGCTGTCCTGGCGTCGTGAGGGAGTTTGTTCCACCATTGGGGGGGCCAGGGCAGCGAACAGTTTTGACTGGGCTGAGCGGGAGCTGTACTTCCTCAGTGGTAGGGAGGCGAGCAGGCCAGAGGTGGATGATGGTTCAGGATACCCAGCTAGCGCATAACGTTTCTTAGGTGGTGAATTCAGTACTTGGTTCACGGTTCTAAAAACCACAAGAAAACATTAGTAACGTTCAAAGAATGATCTAACAATGTTATTTAAAAACATATACATTCTGTTCTCATCGTCAACAAAACTCTATCCTCTATCTTGTTAAGTGTGTTCAGGTGAGTTGGCCGCGCCCACTAATTGGCCACACCTGATCTTAATGAGTGCTTGTTTCCTTAGAAATGGGGTCTGGTTGAAAAGACTAAAATAAACAGCTTAACAAAACTGCAAGCTCAATCCTGGTGGGGCAGTGAAATATAATAGGTTCCAATCTCACTGATACCGTGCAACAATAAAATGTGTTTGCATGATTAATGCCTCGGGAAATTAATTGCCACATGACCTATCTGTGCTTGGTGTTCAAAACAGTTAACCCAAACTAAGCTAACAGTGTTATGAAACGTCTTCTTGAAGCGAACGTTATTTACCTTAAAATAACCTGTCATTTGCGTTCTCGGAACGCTAATAAAACCTCCCAGGAAAACTTTCAGAAAACCATAGTAAAACTTTCTCAGAACCTCTCTGGAACCTAAAAATGTACCTTCCGAGAACAGGCTAAATTTTCATTTCCGTTCTCAGAACATTTTAAAAAATCATCTGTTTTCCCAGTCAGGAAACATATGGCTTCGTTCCCACAACTTCCAAGGAACCAAACGTGTTAGCTGGATATTGACAGTAAATGCATAATGGATTGCATTTGGAGTACATGGCACTTTTTCAATTGCTGTAAGCACTTTTCGTGTAAGTTTGAGAGTAAGTGTGTGCGTGTGTGTGAGACTAAGGGGGAACGCATGCCCGCTGTCCATCCTTTCCCAGGTGTTATCTGGCTAACTGGCTACAGCTGTAACCACTTACATTTCATTTACACCCTCTGTGCACCTGATAAATATTTGGATATACAGTACCAGTCAAAAGTTTGGAAACATCTACTCATTCTAGAGGTTTTCTAAACATTTGTGCATTGAAGAATAATAGTCAAGACATCAAAACTATTAAATGACACACATGGAATCATATAGTAACCAAAAAAGTGTTAAACAAATCAAAATATATGTTATATTTTACATTCTTCAAAATATCACACTCTTCGCATTCTCTCAATCAGCTTCATGAGGAATGCTTTTCCAACCGTCTTGAAGGAGTTCCCACATATGCTGAGCACTTGCTGGTTGCTTTTCCTTCACTCTGCGGTCCAACTCATCCCAAACCATCTCAAATGGGTTGAGGTTGGGGGATTGTGGAGGCAAGGTAATCTGATGCAGCACTCCATCACTCTCCTTCTTGGTCAAATTGCCCTTACACAGCCTGGAGGTGTGTTGGGTCATTGTCCTGTTGAAAAAAAAATGATGGTCCCATAAAGCGCAAACCACATGGAATGGCTGAATGGTGTGGTAGCCATGCTGGTTAAGTGTGTCTTGAATTCTAAATAAATCCCTGACATTGTCAGCAGCAAAGCACCCCACCATCACACCTCCTCCTCCATGCTTCACGATGGGAACTAACAAATGCGGAGATCATCCATTCACCTGGTCTGCATCTCACAAAGACACAGCGGTTAGAAGCAAAAATCTTGAATTTGGACTTCTCAGACCAAAGGACAGATTTCCACCGGTCTAATGTCCATTGCTTGTGTTTCATGGCCCAAGAAAGTCTCTTCTTCTTATTGGTGTCCTTTAGTACTGGTTTCTTTGCAGCAATTTGACCATGAAGGCCTGATTTCATATTCTCCTCTGAACAGCTGATGTTGAGATGGGTCTGTTACTTGAAATCTGTGAAACATTTATTTGGGCTGCAATCTGAGGTGCAGTTAACTCTAATGAACTTATCCTCTACAGCAGAAGTAACTCTAGGTCTTCCTTTCCTGTGGCGGTCCTCATGAGAGCCAGTTTCATCATAGCACTTGATGGTTTTCGCGACTGCACTTTAAAACTTTCAAAGTTCTTGACATTTTCCGGTTTGACTGACCTTCATGTCTTAAAGTAATGATGGACTGTCATTTCTCTTTGCTTATTTGAGCTGTTCTTGCCATAATATGGACTTGGTCTTTTACCAAATAGTTCTATCTTCTGTATACCATCCCTACATTGTCACAACACAACTGATTGGCTCAAATACACGAAGAAGAAATTCCACAAATTAACTTTTAACAAGGCACACCTGTTAATTGAAATGCATTCCAGGTGACTACCTCATGAAGCTGGTTGAGAGAATGACAAGAGTGTGCAAAGCTGTCATCAAGGCAAAGGGTGGCTGCTTAAAAGACTTAAAACACTGTTAAACATTGATTTTACTTATACATTGTGTGATTTCAGAATCATCTTTACAGTGTCTCAACCCCTACATGGTTTTCCTTAGATGTTTCTCTCATTATTTGCGCAAATGCCACATCAGAACATATACATAGAGATATAACCTACTATAGAACACACACACATGCACCCTCTACATCAGAGAGGGGTAAACAGTAGCAGCTGGAAAAGCAGTCCTCAGGGAGACATAGATGTGATTTATGAGGAATTGCACCATTTCCAATAACCCACTTCAGTATATAGAGAGAGAGTGTGTGTGTGTGTGTGTGTGTGTGTGTGTGTGTGTGTGTGTGTGTGTGTGTGTGTGTGTGTGTGTGTGTGTGTGTGTGTGTGTGTGTGTGTGTGTGTGTGTGTGTGTGTGTGTGTGTGTGTGTGTGTGTGTGTGTGTGTGTGTGTGTGTGTGTGTGTGTGTGTGTGTGTGTGTGTGTGTAGAAGTGGGTCACAGCTACTAAAATGAACACGTATTGCCGATTTTTTTTCTCACCTCAGGCAGGGGCTTTCCTTTAGGCGTAAGGGGAAATGAGTGTGCTTATTAACCTTCTCTTTTTAGC